>NC_050575.1:96868056-97177180 GCF_011100635.1 Trichosurus vulpecula
CAATAATAATTTATTTCCATAGCACTTGAGGTCATATGTATGCTCTAGAATTGGAAAGTCCTCTAAATCCAAATTCTCATTTTTCAAATGAGGAAACCAAGGCCCAGAGTGACTCACCCAAGGTCACACAAGTAAATGGCCCTGGGAGGTAGAACCTGTGGATATAATTATCTCCTTTGGGAAAACCAAAGCTCACAGGGGTTCCTAAGAGACCTTTTGAGAACCTGTGAATAGAACTACCGCTTGGGGAAACTGAAGCTCACAGGGGTTCCTAGGAGACCTTTTGAGAAGAACCTGGTACACTTACTGGTCTACTACCACCACATCTCGATGTCCAGTGTACTGACGAGCCAGCCTCAGGGCCAGGTCATTGGCTTCAGACCTACAACGGATGGTGACAACCACTCAGATTGCTGACCAGCAGCTAGGCTTCCTTTCATTGTGGAGCTTGTGCTCCACAATAAACATTTATTATGTACTGTGCTAAATGCTGGGGACACAAAAAAAGTCAAAAGACAGCTCCTGCCCTCAAGTTGCTCGCAGTCTAATGGGGGAGACCACAAGCAAATGGGTGAAACAAGCTATATCGGGGATAGATAGGAAATCATTGAGAGGGAAAGCACTAGACTGGAGGAGCAGGGAAGGCCTCCTGGAGAAGCAGCCCCTTGCAGGGGCTTCCTGTGGTTCTAGGTTCTCTTGGGCAGCCCCAGAGAAGTGCTACTAACCAGCTGATGCCTCCAGCATTTACAGTGAGCCTAGTATTAGCTAGACCTGGAGCAGAACAAGTTTAGATAAGACTCAGTCCCTACCTTCAAGGAATTCACAGTCTAATAGAGAGGTAAGATATAAACAGAGATAATTAGAGTATGTAATATTTGAGAAGTATGTCAGAGAACTGTTAAAAAAAAAAGGAAAAAGGCTATATCAAATCATTTCATCTGCTGGGCACAGTGTGTCACTTGATAAAAGGCTGCTAGGACCAGGCTGGGCCTTCCATCTGTCCCAAAGGATTTTCAGTATACAGGGAGTCTATCACTTCCTACTGCTGCCTCATAGCCAGCCTCCTCAGGTGAGATCTCAGACCCAGGCGCTAGCACAGTGTGTCCCCTGAGGAAAGGCTGCTAGGAGCCAGGCCAGACATGTCTCACCTCCCCCAAAGCAACTGTGCCATCCAAGACAGCTTCTGCCTCCCTGCTCCAGCCTGATCTCCCAAATGGGATGTGGAGACCCTCCAGTCCAATAAAAGATGAGCAACCCTGCCTCTGACTTCTGTCTTCCACCTCCTCCTGGGCTTGTCCTCCTCTACCTAATGATGAACATTCTCACACCTGGTCCCACCTTTCACATCTCAGTGACTGAACTCTAGGTCATCATCCAAAGCCCACCTCCCACTACCTGATTCCTCATTCCCATTCACCACGATCCTCCTACCTCAAAGTTTTAACTTAATCTCAGTCCTTCCTCTGTGCCCTCTGAAATGCCTGTTCCATAGGCAATCAACTTCCCTTCATCTTAAATCTGTTCCTCTCACTCTTTCTGTCCACTAGCTTTTACTGAAACCTGATTGTCCCCTGATGACACAGCCTGACTGAACACCCTTACAAGTATTAACTACACCTTCATTCATTCTCCTTGACTCATGGGTGGAGGCAGGAGATCTTGTTGGAATACTCCTTTCTCCCCATTGCCACTTCCAGATTCTCCCCTTTTCTCCATCTCTCAGTAACCTCTCTTCCTTTGAGGTTCATGCTACTCACATCTACCACCCAATCAAAATCTTAGTAACTGTTGTCCACAGGACACCCCCGCCCCCAGGTCACTCCCTTTCCTTACTTACTTAATGAGTTTAGTAGCTGGCTCACAACTTTACTCCCCAACTCTTGTCTTCATACTAGGGGACTAATTCTCCTTCAAATACCCTAGCCACTCAGTTCCTCAACTTACTCATCTCTCACGAGCCACTCCTTTACCCTACCTCAGCTGCATACAAAGATAGTCACCCCCCACACACACACACACATAAATGTACCACCTCCATGTTCAAGAATTCTAAAATCCCTTATCTGACCATAATTGACTTTTCACCTCTCCCTCTGCCTTCCCTTACAAAACCCTACTTTTTGTTTGCACCATGACTTTAATCCCTTGACCCCTCAATCCTCTCCCAGACCATCTCCCCAGTACAAGCCATTCTCCTCTTTTCCCCCATCTTTATCCTTTGGTGAGGCAATTCAACTCTATACTGCCCCCCTCTAGTGAATCTCTAGCTCCCTTATCATATTGCTGATTATACCCAACCAAGAGCCGTACTTGGATCACACCCACCATTCATCACCTTTACACCTACCTGTGCTGCTGAAAGTGGAGAAAAGCACGCAATTGTTCCGTGTCCACTACAAATGTGTTATGTGACCTCAACTAGGCCGTCATTGCTACTAGGCAATCCTACTATACCTTTCTTACCAACTCGCTATTCCACCCTCCACAGTGGCTCTTCCAAACCTTTTCATCCCTCTTCAAATCTCCCTCCACTCTCAGCTGAGAACTTTGCCTCTGTTTTACAGAAAAAATGGAGGCCATTCACCATGAGGTCCCTCTTCTCCCTTCTTCCTTCTCTCCGATCACTCGGGTGTGCCTTCTGCCACTCACTCCTCCTTCACCCCTATCTCGAATGGTGTAACGGCAACCACACTGGCACACTCAGGATGGCTGCTAGTGCAGGTTCTTAGATCTGCTTTACTAGGAAAGATAGCTGTTTCAGGGGTCAACAATCTTTCTTAATCACATAAAATACAAATAGAGGAAATACACAGAAGAGAAATAAAGACCAACAGACAGAGTTCTACTGCCGGAATCAAAACAAAACTGCTATACATACTTTACATTCACCACTGGATGGAGAGAGCCTTTACCTCTGAGCAGTCAGGGAGCTCTGAACATATGGCTACTCAGAATCTCAGCCAGGGAATCACAAGATCCTTCTTGTAAATGAGCCCCCAAAGCAAAAGCCCACTTCTCAGAATATATACTGTTTCAGCTAATAGGCTCAGTGCCTAATTAGAAATTAGCAAAAGGTGTGTAAACCTTTCTACTAGCAAGCAAGCTTCCCTTAATGGGCCCCACATGAGGAGGGGAAGATCTTATTCCCCATTGACCTTACACCTGGCAAAGTGGCCTTAGTCCTTATCAAAGCTCACCCTTCTACTTGTTGAAGGAATCCCATCCCAATCCTTTACCTCCAACACATCGCCCCTCCATCATCCCTACACTTTAATTATTTTCAATTTCTCCCTACTGCCTACAAATATGACCATCTCTCCCTAATCTTGAAAAGACTCTCCTTTGAGCCTTCCATCTTTGCTAACTCTTGTCCTATACCTCTTCGGCCCTTTGTAGCTAAACTCCTCAAAAAGTGATTTACAATCGCTGCCTCTTCTTCTCTTTTCTTATTCTCTTCTTTACCTCTTACAGTCTGGCTTCTGATCTCATCATTCCACCAAAACTGGCCTCACCAAAGTTATTAATGATCTCTTAGTTGCCAAATCCAATGGCCTTTTCTCAGTTTTCATTCTCCTTGACCTCTCTGCAGCCTTTGACACTGGTGATCGCTCCCTCTTCCTTGACACTCTCTTCTCTCTAGATTTTCGGGACACCACCTTCTGGTTCTCTTCCTACCTTGCTGACCAAACCTTCTCTGTCTCCTTTGCTGGATCATCATCTGGATCACACCTTTTAACCTTGGGTGTCTCTAAGAATCTTATCCTGGGACTTCTCTTCTCCCTCTATACCACTTCACTTGGTGATCTCATCAGCTCCTATGGATTTCATTTCCATCTTTCTGCTGAGAATCCTCAAACTCTCAGGCCACTTCCAATCTCCAAATGCCTTTCATCCATCTCAAACTGGCTAGCTATTAGACATCTGAGACTCTGTATGTCCAAAACAGAACTCATCTTTTCCCCCAAACCTTCCCCACTTCCTAACTTCCCTATAGAGGACAACCACCATCCTTCTAGTCCCTCAGGCTCACATCCTAGGAGCCGTCTTGGGCTCCTCACTATGGCTCACTCCTCCACATTCAAGCTGTTGCCAAGGCCTGTTGATTTCACCTTTGCAACATTTCTCGAATATGCCCCCTTCTTTCCTCTGACATTGCTACCACTGGTATAGCCCCTCAAACCTTCGTGATTCAATTACTGCAGTAATCTGCTGGGGGGTGGGGGTTGCTCGCTTTGAGTCTCTCCTTTCAATCTATCCTCCATTCAGTTACTACAGGAATTTTCCTAAAATATAGGCCCAATCATCACACACACAGAGACACAGACACATATATACACATACACGAGCTCCCACTCAATAAACTCCAGATATTTGGCCTTCATGATCTAGTCCCCTCCTACCTTTCCAGTCTTCTGACACCTTAGTCCCCCACATGTACTCTTCAATCCAGTGGCACAGGCCTCCAGGCTGTTCCACAAACTAGAAGCTCTGTCCCTGGGCCCCAGGCATTCTCTCTGGTTGTCCCCTGTTCCTGGAATGCTCTCTCTCCCCTCCACTCTGACCTCCTTGGCTTCAAGTCCCAGCTAAAATCCCATATTTACTGGGAGCCTTCCCCAAGCCCCCTTAATTCCAGTATCTTCTCTCCTTAATTATCTCCTATTTATTGGGTATATAGCCTGCTTTGTACATATCTGTTTGCTTATTTCCACCATTAGAATGTCAGCTCCTTGACGGCAAGGGCTGTCTTTTGCCTCTTTTTGTATCCCCAAATACTTAATAAATGTAGGTTGATTACTGACAAGGGCAAGTTGAGTTCAACAATTCAACTCATCAAGCATATATTAAGCATGGCTCTACTAGCCGGGAAGACAGGCAGTTTGGGCCTGGCAGGGGTCCAGGAGCCCAGGGCTCAGGTCCCACCTGACACACCCTGGGTGTTTGGTCCTGGATGAGTCACAACCTCTCAGTTCTCTAAGACTTAAGTCATGGAGATGTCTGCCTGGGTAGAAGGAGCTTCCCCCTGAGAGCTCCTCCATCGACAAAATCCCAGATCCAGATTAAAAAAAAATTATGCTTCATACTGTGCTACATGCTGAGGATGCAAAGATAAAAATGAAGCTGTCTGTCTCCTAAAGGCTCTGGGGGACTGTGGCAAAGGTGATGCTGGGTGTGGGGAGTTCAAAGGTTGGGGAGTGGCAGGGAGAAGGAGACTATTCCAAGGACAGAGAATGAGGTGGGTAAAGGCAGGGGCCAGAAAGCACAGGGATTGTTTAGGGGCCAGAGAGAGTCCAGTTGGGTTAAAGTACCAAGTATAGAGAGGGCAGGAGTGTCAAGCAAGGCTGGAAATGGTTGTTGTTCAGTCATGCCTGACTCTTCATGACCCCATTTGGGGTTTTCTTAGCAAAGATGCTGGAGTGGTTTTGCCATTTCCTTCTCCAGCTCATTTTCCAGATGAGGAAATTGAGGCAAACAGGGCTAAAGTGACTTGCCCAAGGTCACACAGCTAGTAAGTGTGTGAGGGCAGATTTGAACTCAGGTCTTCCTGATGCCAGGCCCAGCCTGATGACAGCTTGTGCCACCTAGCTGCTTGCTTCCTACATTGCAGAGCCTCAATCAACCAATGAGCATTTATTAAATGCTTCCTATTTCCAGAATCCGTGCTAGACGCTGGAGATACTGAGACAAAAAAATAGTCCCTGCCCTAAAAGGAGCTTACCTTCCCCTGGCGTGGTTCACAAGGTATAGCCCTCTTTGGGGGATGGGGGTAGGCTCAGAAACTTACCCTGAGTTCAGGAAGTAGAACACACTGAGCTCCTTGGGCAGCGTTCGGGACAGCCTCTGAGCATAATCCACTATGTTGTCATGCAGGAAGCGGCTGTTGGTGTTTAACTCTTGGTTTTGTTCGTGCGCAGCTTGGACCACGTGAGGGTGGCAGTGCCCAACTGAAAGGGGCCAGAGTGAGAGGGGAGAGCTGAGATTGCCCTGGATATCATTGGGTCATTCTGTCCCATCTCTTCCCACCCATGTGGAGAAACAAGCAAGTAGAGGCCAGAGAGAAGAAGCCTGGCTGCCCTTTACCCCAGAAGGGAAGGTCATGAGTCTGCAAGGGGGGAAAGATGCTTAACAAAAGAAGGGAGTGCACAGAGCACCTGCTCAGGAGGACCTGAGTTTAAATCTGCCTCTGACACTAGCTGTGTGACCCTGGGCAAGTCACTTAACCCTGACTGCCTCAAAAAAAGGTGGGGGGAGCCTCAAGATACCATGAAGATAAGAAATAGGTTGTGGGGTGAGTGAGATCTAAGGGATAAATACTGAAAGTACACCACGAAGAGCAGCAGAGAAGAGTGTTAAATTTGCAGTCAAAAGACCTTCTTGCAAACCCTGGTTCTGGAGAAGTCACCTAAACCTTTTTGGGCCTCAGCGTTCTCATCTGGAAAGGGAAGGGGTTGAGCTAGAAAGCTCTAGGTCAGGGTTGGGAAACCAGGGGCCTTAAGGCCACACATGGCCTTCTAGGTCCTGAAGTGTGGACTTTTGGCTGAATCCAGATTTTACAGAACAAATCTATTCTATAAAATTTGGCTTCAGTCAAAGGACTACGCTTTAGGACCTAGAAGGCCACATGAATCCTTAAGGCCACATTTGTTTTGCAAAATTTGGATTCAAAGGACTGCACTTAAGGACCCAGAAGGCCACATGTGGTCTTAAGGCCCCAGGTTCCCCATCACTGCCTATGTCTATGATCCCAAGTCAAATCAGGGGCTAAAAAAAAGGGTCCTCGGCAGAACAAGAGACACCTGGGCACTGCCAGCTGCCTGGTCCCAGGAGCCCTTGGTTTGTGAGCGGCTCTCTTGGAACCTACCGTGAGCCACGTTGTTGATACAGTCAATGTATTCCACCCCGTTCTCATCGTACATGTACTGGCCTCGGCCCCGCACGATCTTCACAGGGTCCTCAGAAAAAAAAAGCCTGCAGGAAGAGCTGCAAAGAGACCACAGAGGGAACGGCCCCCTTTCACCATGGCCAGGGGGCCTCCTTGCCTTGGGACGTCTAGTTTAGCTAACTTATCCCTTCATGTATTTGTATGTCTGCATCTGAGGCCACAGTTTTATTCCTGGATCTCTTCTTAGCTACTGTCTGCTGGGAATGGCTAGTCCTCCCTTCTGTTCTCTGGGGTACCTGGCTTGTCTGGTCTCTGAGGGCAATTTTCTCTCTCCTCCCTTTTCTGTCTAGAGTCATCTCAATTACATGTGTAGTACTCCAAGCAAATGTGATTTTTTTATCAGCCCTGGTTCACTTCTTGCCAAGAACTCATCATTCTTGTGTTTTAAGCTGTGGTCCATAAGGAAACAGCCTGTATGGTAGGTGGTGCAGTGGAGAGAGACAGGAAAACTCATCTTCCTGAGTTCAAATCTGGCCTCAGACACTTACTAGCTGTGTGACCCTGGGCAAGTCACTTAACCCTGTTTGCCTCAGTCTCCCCATCTGCAAAATGATCTGGAGAGGGAAATGACAAACCACTTTAGTATCCATGCCAAGAAAACTCCAGATGGGTTCACAGAGTCAGACACAACTGAAACGAATGGATAACGACGACACAGAAATTATCATTTACAAATTCAGTTGGGTGGTAAAACCAAGTTCTGGGCCCCCAGGATGGAAGGGGTCAGACCCTTGAACTAAATGGAGCTGCTGATATAAGAGGATTGAGTCTGAGGAGCCAGCCAGCCTCCTTTCAAACTCTCTTTGACATTTGCAGTGTTTTGGGAGCAAGGGGAAAAAAGCTGGGTTATGCCCCAGAAAACGAGGCTTCCTCCTCTGTGTCTGTTTCTTTATCAGCCCAGTGGGGGAGGGGCACCCTGCTCATCTGTTTATCCCTTCCTGGACATACAGTGAAATATGGTGGAAGAGGGCTGGCTTTGGAGTCATATGGCTCCAAGTTACAGGATCCAAGGTAAGTCATTTCTGAGTCTTTTCCTCACCTGTAACATGGGGATAATCACATTTGTGCTCCCTACCTCACAGAGTCAGTTGTGCAGGAGGCACTGGATAAATCTTAGGGAGCTACACAAAGGTGAGTGTTTTGTTCCCTGGAGGGTGGGGATCCAGAGTCAGAGGACCTAGGTTCGAATCCCAAATGAGGGGGGTTAGACCTAATGATCTCTGAGGACCCTTCCAGCTCTGAATCTGACCATAGTGCCCAGTGACTGTTTGTTGGTTTGAGCTCAGCATCCTAACTCTTTGAGGATCAGTTAATCAATGGGCATTTATTACACATCCACTGAATGTCAAGCACTCACAACACAAATATAAAAGTAAGACAGTTCCTGGCTTCAAGGAGCTTATATCTTCCAGGGACAAGACAACACATTGACAGATACAAATACAGGATATGTTTAAAAACAGAAAAGGAGCATTTATTAAACACCAAGTGAATGCCAGGCATTCATAATACAAGACAGTTTCTGGCTTCGAGGAGTTTATATTCTCCAGGGGGATACAGAATGTCCACAGATCAGTAAATACAAGATATGTATATATTTAAGTGTTGGGGGAGAGGAGGTGGTGTGAGGATGGGGGCTAGTATTTAGAGAAAAAGTCTTATGAAGGGTGCAGCGGCTGAGATATTCAAGGACCAGAACTGCTCAGGAAAGCCCTAGCTGAGTTGGTTTTTCTTCCTAGTGTTTTTTTTAAGTTTTCCAAGAGAAGCTTTCCCCACTCAGACCCCTGGCTGCTGGATTCCCCCAAACACCCTATTATCGTGCCCTCACCCAACAGTTCTACCCCTCCCCTGCCCCAGGAAGGGTGCTGGTTCTGGTTGATGGCAGGCAGCCCCTCCCACAGGTGGTAATCACTATCACCCCTGCTAGTTCCTCCCCCTTCTACCTTTGGCCCGGTGTTTCCTGTGTCCTTACAGGCAGAACAAAAGTGCTGATGGCATGGCAAAGCAGTGGCTTCAGGATGGAAGGGAGGAGAGGGACAGGAGAGGTTGGTGGTGCCCCAGACACCAGGCCAAAGACCTTGGAATGCTCGGCCTGCTTCTCTTGAGGGTGCTAACCTGAGACAATGAGCTGCAATCTGCTGCTCCTACAACTGAGCAGCTACCTAGGGAAGGAGGGGGGTGGTCAGGACATGAACTCCACTCTGCAACGTCAAGGGGTGAGGGATATGGATGCCAGGAAAAGGTCTGAGAGGAAGAGGAGTGAGGAGTAGGCAGTCAGGTGTGAAGAGCTACAGCAGAGTGAGGAAGGGAAGGTTCTGGACCATGTGGTGCTGAGGGCCAGGTACATGGGACTATGAGGGGAAAGGTGTTAAGGACAGGGGCTAGGCATGAGGCCCTTTGTAGATGACAACTGAATGAATATGTGAATGAAGGGGGGGCCAGTTAAGGGTGGAGGGGGAAGGACAGTAGGAGGTTGGGAAAAAGAAGACCGGGAAGGTGGGGCTGAGGGAAGGGAGATAAAGGGCCAGGGGTGAGTGAAGGTAAGGGGGGAGAAGTTTGAAGCAGGGCACACATGTGGAAGAAATAAAGATATGTGCGCATGGGACAGATTAAGGGATTGGGGGAGGCTGTGTATGTGGGAAACAGCTTTGAAGGGTCCTGGCATGGAATGGGCTGGGGGGTGTTTAGTACTTCTACAAACTGCATTAGGATTTGGAAAGGATGGTGGGGGGAGGTTACCACACGGTGTATATTTGAGCTGGGGAGTTGGGCCAGTACAGGGCTATGGGAACAGACAGGACTGTGAAGGAAGTTTGGAGGAAGGTGTTGGACAGGAGGAATGGTGTGTGCAGAGAGAGATCTGGATAGGGAGGTAAGTGGTAAGGGGTATGAGTGTGTGGATTGTGGCATGGGGGATAGGGAACAGTTTGCCTGGGAGTGGGGTGACGTGCCTGTAAATGGTAGAGTACAATGGTATGAGAGTAGTTGCGATGGAGGGCGGATGAGGGGATGCTATGTCTACAGTTTGAAGTAAGGATTGGAATGGTTTTGGAGGAGGGGTGTGGGGGGGAAGGAGGTAGGGTGGCATCTATGGGGGGAAGGAGATAGGATGGTATCTCTGAGAGAGTTTGGGGCTAGGGTCTGTGTAGGATTAGGGAGGAGGGGGTTTGTGGAAAGCTGAGGATAGGGTATGTGGAGATCTGGGGGACCTAAGGGGCAGGGCGTGTGGGGTGTTTGGGGTGGAGGTAGGGAAAGCTGAGGGGAAAGTATACATGAGAAAGTGTCTATGAGTTTGTGACAAAGGACTGAAAGGTCCAGGAAGTAGATAGCACATGGGGAATGTGTGCTAAGTATTTGAGGAACTATAAGAAACATAAATGTTGAGGGTAGTCTAGGAGAGTGAGAGGGGATAGGAAAAAATGAGAAGAAATGGGGTAAAGGTATGAGGGGTCTAAGGACATAGGGAGTGGAAGCGTGTAGTGGATGTGGTACATCCAATGGAGCCTGGACAGATGTGGATACCACCTTTTAGGAAGGACACTGATAAAGCAGATAGCCAGATAAGGGAAAACTGGATGCTGAAGTGTCTTGAATTTATAGCACAGATAATAGGTTAGAAGCTTTGGGAACATTCAGCCTGGCAATAACTGCCTTCCCTCTTCCCTCTGCCACCCTCTCAGCAATTAACATTTATGCATGCAGTGACTTAAAGTTTGCCAAGTACTTTATACCTATTATCTTATTAAATGGGGGTAGGGAATGGATCTTAGACATGCTCTGCCTGGTTCAGAGAAGTAGGAGCCATGGGTAGAAATTGCAAAGAAACAGGTTTAGACTTGATGTGAAGAAAAACTTCCTAACATTTTCTGTAGACATGCCTCACACTGAACTCATTATCTTTCTCCACTAACCTTCCCCCCTTCCAAACTTCCCTATTATTGTTGAGGGCACCATCATCTTCCCAGTCTCCCAACTCGTGTCATTCTCAGTTCCTCACTATCACCCTGCCCCCCATATCCAATCTCTTGCCAAGGCCTGTGGATTTTATCTGTGTAACATCTCTCAAATATCCTTCCTTCTCTTCTGAGACACTGTTACCCCCTTGGTTCAGGCCCTCATTACCTTAAGAGGAACTATTCTGATCATCTGCTGGTGGGTCTTCCTGCCACAAGGCTCTCCCCACTCCAATCCATCCTCCTCAGCCACCAAAGTGAGTTTCCTAAAACACACTCCCAACTCCCTTGCTCAATAAACTCCACTGGCCCCCTGTCTTCTCCAAGATAAAATATAAAGTCCTCTTTTTGACAGCCACGGACTGTATAATCTGCTCCCACACCACCCCTCTGCCCTTTCTTTTTACACTTTATGCCCCTTCCCCACTGTACTCTTCAATCTAGTGACACTGACCTCTTCTTGGCTGTTCCAAGAAGATACTCCATCTCCCAACCCTGGGCATTTTATTTGGCTATCTCCCATTCCTGGAATCCTCTCCCTCCTCATCTTCACCTAATGGCTTCTGGACTCCTTCAAGTGCCAGCTAAAATTCCACCACTTACAAGAAAGCCTTTCCTGATCTCTCTCAATTCCCTGCTGATTATTCCCAATTTATTCTGTATATGGCTTGTTTGGACATAGTTGTTTACATGTCTCCCCTTTCAAACTGTGAGCTTCTTGAGGGCAGGGACTGTCTTTTACCTATTTTTATATCTCCAGTGCTTAGCATAGTGCCTCCTACATAGTGGACGATTAATAAATGTTTATTGACTGGCTGACAATTAGCACTACCCCAAAGTGAGCCGGGCTGGTTCTAGGAAGCCACCGGCTTCCCCTCACCAGACAGCTTCAAGTAAAGGCTACGTGATCACTTGTCTAGAAGAAATTCCTGTTTATGTTATGTAGTGGACTTGAAACTCTGAAGGCCGTCCTAACTTTGAGGTTCAGGGATCGGGAGTCAAGAGCTGGCCTGCTTGAGGCAGAGATTCTTAACTTGTCAAGGACCTCTCTGTGCATCTGGTGAAGGCTATGCACTCTTTCTCAGAATGTTTCTAAATGCATCAAATAAGATACATGGAATTACAAAGGAAACCAATTATATTAATGGAATATTATTAAAGTATTTTTAAAAAGTTCAGGGACCTCAGGATAAGAACTCCTGAACTTCGTATTCCCAGTGCAAGCAAGCCCAGTTCCCCCTCCCCGATGCCTAGAAATCTACGAAGGTCTGTCACTCAGAAAGGAGAGATTAGGCTTGTTCTGCCTGGTCCCAGAGAGCAGAACCAGGAGGAAAGGGCAGAAGCCGAAAGAGGCAAAATTAACCTCCACGTCAAGGAAAAGTTTCCTGACAATTAGAGCTATCTAAGAGTTGGAACCAGTTGTGTCCAAGCAGCAGCTTTTGCAGAGGACATTCTCACTCAGGCACTGGCGGAGGCTCGGGGTGAATAGCAGAGGAGGGAGGAGGGCGGTGGGTTGGGGTCGAGGGTCTGGGAGTAGAGGGTGCCCCGCGGGCTGGCTGCGGGAGCCCACCCTCGCTGACCACGTGGCACCCTGGCCTGGCACGACCTGACCTCCCCGGGACCCCACTTGAGCCTCCGCAGAGGCAAAGTACTTGGTCCCCGGTCCCCTCTGTGCGCCCTCCTACCCGATAAGCTGCCTCCGCAGGGACAGGGTCTCCTCCTTGCTGTGCCCCTCTGAGGCCATGGCGCCCGGGGAAGAGCCCTGGCGGAGTCCGCTAAGAGTAGGGAGTTGAGCAGAAGCGAGTTCCTCCTGCCCTGCCTCCCAGTCCTGATCCCACCTCCCAATCCTGGCCCCGCCTCCAGGAGAGGACCCGCCTACCATGACTTCATCCCCACCCATTCTATTCTTAGTCCTGCTTCTTGCTCCACCTCCCATCCAATCCTGGGCCTCTGTCCTCCCTATTCCAGGCCCCACCCATCCCGGTTCAGCCCTAGCCCCGCCCGCCCTGCCGTCATTCCTTCCTATCCTATTCCTAGATCGGCTTCTTGCTCCACCTCCAAAGCCAATCCTGGGCTTGGTCCCTCCCTACAGCAGTTCCTGCCTATCTCAGTCCAGTCCTGGCCCCGCCCATCCTAGGTCTAGAACTGCTTCTTGTTCCACCTCCCATCCAATCCTGGGCCTGGTCCCTCCCTACACCAGGTCCAACCTATCCCAATTCAATCTTCCGTCCCCATTCCCCTCCTCTGCTTTCTGGCTTTCTTCCCAGTCGTTTCCCTGCCCCCGCCTATCCTCTCGTCTGCTGCCTGAAGGATGGATCTGTGCATGCGCAGCCCCAGCAGAATTCATTTGTCTCCCCTAGTGGTTTTCAGTCCCATGTCTCTCGCTGCCGTTGTGGTCCGCCTGTGCAAGTGCTGAGTAAGGGTGGAAAGCAGAATCCGCCCTGCCTGCCCCCTCACCTGGCTGCTTGGACCAGACAGCTTTATTTCTATAACAAATATATTTGGGCTCAGGAGAGCCACACCTTCAAAGAACACCCCATCCTCGCTCCCCAGGCCAGGACATTCTCTCTCCTCTTCCTCATCTCCAGAACAGCACTAAAGAACCTGGGACATCTGTCCCCAGAGTTCTTGCCTGGGTCACCCATCCTTTGGGGTCACGCGACCTGTCCATAAATTTGGAAAAAAAAACAGAACTCATTATCTTTCCCACCAAACTCTCTCCCGTTCCAAACTCGTTCTGCTTGGAAAGGGTAGAACTAGGAACCGCCAGTGGGAGTTGCCAAGAGGCAGATTACTCCTGTGCTATATATGACAGAACTTCCTGGCAATTCTAACTGGCCCAAAGTGGAAAAAGTAGTCCAGGGAGAGGGTAGTCCCAAGTTCAAGATGGTTGTTAGGTTGGGGATCCTGGGAAGGGTAAACCTATTCTGGTAGGAGCTCATAGCCGGCTCTTGAGGTTCCATCTGACTCAGGTGATCAGATGAAATTTGTGGAAAGAACTCTGGACTTGGAGTCAAGAAACTTGGGTGTGGCCTCAATGCTTATTAGCTGTGTGGACAAGGGCAAAATAATTTCCTCTCTTTGAGTCTAATTTCGTCTTTTTAAAAATGTAAATACTAATACCTGTCCTGCCTCCCTCAAAGGTTGTTGTTTGGAAAGCACTTTGAAAACCTTAAAATTGCTGTAGAAATGGACTATTTTCGTTAAGAACTAACTAAATACGTGTAATTAGAAAGATGGAGCTTAGCCCCAGAGCAATTGAGAAAATGCACATACATCCCTTTCCTTTTTGAAGAGGTGGGGAGCTCTGGGGGCTAGAAACAGTTTTTCTCAATTTGTTTTTTCTCTTCCTTTGGAAATATTTATTACAAGGAACATCTCTGGAGGTAGGCAAAGGCAGGGTATATTCAGAAATGGAAGTGATATATACAAACAAAAAGTGTTAATAAAAATTAAGATGAAAGAAAAACTAGCTAAATCTTATTTCTATAGAACATACGTGGGCAAGCAAATCTGGAATTTCTACTGAGGCTCTGGATTCTAACTCCACCAACACAAATCCCTGGGTGGGTGCAACAGGAGGGCCTACTTATGAGAGTAAACACAAACTCACTTGTAGTTACTACTTAGGAGTGTGACTCACAGCAAACATTCCTGTTAGGCAACAGACTTGTGGGCTCGGGCGCTTTGAGCTCTGGGTTTGGGACCACTGACCCACACAGTCTATGGGGTCTCTATGAGACCATGACTTAGGTTAAGGTGTTGGGGGTGGGGTTGCCAAAGCCCTGGGAGCCCCTAAGGTATGACCTTTGCCCAGCCTTCCAGCCGGAAGCATAGGACTCTGCACAGGAAAACCATAGACCACAGTTTGTGCATAGGGCCTGAGGGTACGAGTATGGTGTCACCAGTCGGTTTTAAATAAATTGTGGTTTTAAGTTCTAACTGAAACAAATTCCTTTCCTCTAGTATCTGTGGAAGGAAAGGCTGCTGCAGCTGGCTGTTCCTGTCATAATGTCAGCAGCAGCCTGGAAATGGGGAAAGCAGTGATCTAGAGTGAGAAGAACTAACTAGATTTGAATCCTGGCTCTAGCACTTTCTTTCCTAATGCCTGGGTCTGATCATGTCAAACCTCCCCCCCACCCCTTCTTGTCCCACTACTCAAGAGACCAACCAATGGCTCACTATTATCTCTAGGATCAAATACGAATTCCGCTGTCATTTAAAACTGCACAGTCTGGCTCTTCCTTTGTCTCCACTCTTCTTATACATTATTCCCCAACAAAAACTCTACAAGTCTTGCCATACTTGTCTATTCGTCATTCTTCATCAATGACACTCCATCTTTGGTCTATGTGCCTTTGCACTGGCTGTCATCCATCCCTGAAATGCTCTCTCTCACCTCCAGTTCTTAGAATCCCTGGCTTCTTGGTGAATTCAGTGTGAATGCAACCTTTGGCAGGAGGCCTTTTCCAGTCCTCCCAGCTGCTAGTACTTTTGCCTCTCAAGTGACTTCCTTGTATGTATCTTGCATGTACACACATTGTCTTTTGCGTTAGAACAAAGTGAGATATAGAAATCTATCTTGCCCTACAAGAAAGTAAGGGGAAAGGGGATGGGGGTGGGGAGGAGTGGGGTGACAGAAGGGAGGGCAGACTGGGGAAAGGGGCAATCCGAATATATGCCATCTCGGGGTTGGGGGGAGGGTAGAGATGGGGAGAAGATTTATGACTCAAAATCTTGTGGAAATCAATGTTGAAAACTAAAAAAAATTAAATAATAAGCAATATCCATCAGAACAGAGATTCTTAACTTGGTGTCTGTGAACTTGTGTTTTTAAAAAAATATTTTGATAACTATAGTTCAAGATAATAATTAGTTTCCTTTGCATTCTTATGTATTTAAAAATACTGTTCTGAGAAGAGGTCCCATAGACTTCACCAGACTGGAAAATGGATCCATGACTCCAAAAAGATTAAGAAACCCTGTGTTAGAGTGTAAGCTCCTTGAGGGTCTTGAGGGAACACAATAAATGATTTTGATTGATTTTCTCATTATTATTAAAGGTAGGAGGGTCCAGAGAGATTACCTTTGATTGTACAGAGGAGCCAAGGGAAGGGACAAGTTTTATCCAAGTAAGTGGATAAAACCCAGGTCTCCTGGCTCCCACTTCAGGGCTCTTATTGGAAATGAAGCCAGAAGGAACTTCCCAAGCATAGATCTATGACATATGGAGCCCTGGGTGCTGGGGACAGCAATATAATTAACATTTATGGACTTAATTAATTATTAACATTTATAGCACTTGCTATGTTCCAGGCACTGTGCTAAATTCTGGGATACAAATAGAAAAGAGACAAGTCCCTGCCTTCAGGGTGCTTAAAGCATAGTGTGTGCAGCAGAAATGGATTCTGACAAAAGTACTTTCCTAAGCCTCTAAACAGTTCCTAAATTCCAAATAAAATTGGTGGCCCTTGGGAAATAAGCCAGGCATGAGTGACTCCACACAGCCACGAGGGCCTGAACCACTAGATGGCGGCAGCTGTCCAATAATCATGGTGCCAGTTCTAGCCACAAGGAGCTGTAAGGGAGCTTAGCTCTCACTTAGTGCAACCCCTTCAGTCCCAGGGGGGCAAAGGGGATTTATCCAAAATCACAAACTAAATCAATAACAGAACCCAGACAAGGATCACAGATTTAGATCTAGGAAAGACTTCAGAGCGTCTTTATTCTACAGATGTGTAAACTGAGGCAACGGAGGGGAAATGATTTGCCCAAGGTCACCCAAGTAAGTAATTAACAGAGTCAGAACTTGAAACTCCCCCCTCCCCCTCCCCTTTTCTACTACACCACACCAGCCTTGGAAAATTGGGGTTAGTCAGTTGGGAAGTGCAATCTACTTCACCAGGCTGCTGGGAGGACCCCATGAGAAAACAGATAATCAAGTGCCTTCTAAACCACACCACACAATGCATATTTCTGTAAGCCAGAATCAAGGTCTCCTGCCTCCAGTTCAGGGCTCTTTCCAGCTTCCTGGGCTGCTGGCTCAAGTACTCCCTAAAACTTCTACCATGAGTTTAAACTACTTTTACTAGCAAGCGAGCTCACAAATGAACTGGAACCATGGAGGGCAGCAGATGTAGAAGCAGCTATTTTGGAAACTGCAGATGGGATCTGAGCAGGCTTCTGAAAAGTGCAGTGCTCAGCAGTTTCACGGCTCACCCCCTGGGTTGGAATGAAGACGCATTACTGGGGAAAACATTCTGTGGCCTTAATCAGAGGATCCTAGGCCTATCCCCAGGAAGGACTGCAAAGGCCATTTAGGCCCATCTCCTCCTCTCCCCCCTCCCCCAACATTTTACAGCATTTTGGGCTCAGATGGAAAATACTTTATTTCTGGAATAAACTATCCATATGGAATCATTACTTTATTATTCAGACTGGAAAAGTCAGACTCAAAAGACTGCTGAGCAATTTTGGAAAGACAAGTACACTCTGAGAGACAGAACAACTGGGAACTGGTTCTAACCCTACTCTTAACTTGCTACGTGACCTCGGTTGGACACTCTTTTCTCCTCTGGAATTCAGTATCCCCACTGACAAAACGAAGAGGTTAGACTAGATCTTTTTTGCCCTTAAAATTTTTTTAAATTGAGATTGTGGAAGCAGATAATTCCTTTTAGAAATAGGAAATAGAAAAAAAAAGCATTTTAAATTTACCTTAATCTGAAGTCTTTGGACCAATCTGAAAGAATACTTATCACCGTATTGGTCTTTCTTTAACTAGCAATTCTGAGACTGGCTCCTTGCTCTCCAGATCAGCATCAAGCCCTCCTCCCTTGAAGTAATCAGGGCAACTGACCAGACCTGGGCCAGGGTTAGGAACCCTCGATTGATCTATCTGAAGGCGTTAGAGTAATGACTCACCTAAGGGCAGTACCCTCTTTCTCCATTTCCTGAAGGGATTGGGATATGGACTGTTGAGATGTTGGCCTATTGCTTCAGGTCACTCATGACCAGCTCTGGGAAAAGCCCTCGCAGGGAATGGTCTAAGAGAAATTGAGTGGTTTTATTAGGATGATTCACCAGGGGCATTCTTTAAGAGAAATGACTTGTTCTGTTTTGGGGAAGTAGAATGTTAATCCAAAAAAGTATAACTATGTTTTATCTTAGTATAAAATTTGCCTTGGTCAAGATGACTAGCAATGTTACTTCAAATATTTTGTTTTAGAAGGATGTCTTAGGATATGAGGACACTATGTTAGTTTGTACATTTCTTGAATTTAGAATTATAAGGTGTCACTATAGTGTCACTTTTTTCTGCAATGACTTTTTTTTTGCTTTTATATCACCTTCATTTTCTAAATATATCCCTTCCTCTACCCAGTGAGCTAGCCCTTGTTACAAAGAATTTAAAAAGGAAAAAAAAAAGCAATTTAATGAAATCAAGTAACTGAGAGTATATGCAATATACCACACCCATAGTCACCCATATCTGCAAAGAATGGCAAGAGGCACTTTGAAAAACTTTTCTCTGGGGACAAATTCAGTCATTCTAGTTATATATTGGTTAGTTTTGTTTTTTATTCTCTCTGGTTTGTTGTAAACCAAACGACCTGTAAGTTCCCTCACAACTCTAGAACTTTGATTTTTATGAATGTAATAATTATAGCCTACATTTCCATCTCTTTAAGACCGAACAAACATTCTCTTCATGGTAACCTGGTGAAGCAGGTAGTGTAGGTATTATAACTCCATTTCACAAATGGGGAAACTGAGGTTCAAAGAGGGGAAGTCTGGGGTCACACTGTTGCGTTTTGGGGTGCTGGGAACCCTGAAATGTAAGTGGTCTGCCTTGAAAGAATTTGACCACTCAAGCCTTCTTTTAGTCAAAGTAGTAAGGTTTGTTTGTGATGCCAATAGAAGCAGGCTAAATTCTGAGTGAATCTGTGCTATTGTAATGCCAGTAGGAGAGGGCAGAGTTCCTAGTGAGTCTGTGAATTTGATGAAGATGGGACTGATATTTATGTACCAAAAAAACCCAAAAACTGTGAGACGATTTGGATGGGATTAAGAAGTGGTAAACAGCCTGTGGTGGGCCAGGTGCAACAGTAAAAAGACCAGTAATCAAGGTGGGCTGGAGTGGATCGGTTGCCTTGGGCAGAGGTGCCAGTGATCTGGGCAGCTGAAGATGTATAGGCAAGTTCAGGGTCTGGGTCCCATCACCCCATCAACACAACTACTAAATGATGGTGCTGGGATTCAAACTCAGGTCTTCTTACTTTGAGTGCAGGGTTCTTTCTACTACACCATATGGGAAGGATATCTGGTTTAGTCAATATAGGAATTCCCTAGGTTCATTATTCCTGTCCCTTACCTGCTTTGCTTCTCAATTTACTCACCTATAAAGTTAGAAGACAAGTCCTTGTCCCCTGCTTTCTTTACAAGGAGGTTAATGAGAGAAATTAATCATGCTAAGTTTTGAAATTGCATCTTAGTCTATGCCCTAGAAGCACAGGAAGTTTGGGAGGGACCGTAGAGATCCTTTCATAAAAGTTTATGAATCTCACATTTACTAACCAAATCAACTGATTTTATTGGGGGGTGAGGGGGTGGTGTTGGTCACACCCTCTAGATTAAAAAAATAATTAAAAACATGTGTTATATAGAATGTTAAAATCCTACTTTGTGGCTCTAAGTATAGGAAATAGTCTATACAACTGAGAAAATGCTTAGCCTTTTGTTCTGGAAAGGTAAGGGTTTGGGAATTTTATTTTGCTATGTTGTATTGCCCACGATGGGGCAGCTAGATGGCACAGGGGATAGAGTGCCCACCCTGGAGTCAGGAGGACCTGTGTTCAAATCCTGCCTCAGACACTAGCTGTGTGACCTAGGGTAAATCACTTAATGCTGGTTGCCTCAGTTTCCTCACCTGTAAAATGAGCTGGAGAAGGAAATGGCAAACCACTCCAGCATCTTTGCCAAGAAAACCCCAAATGGTGTCTTGAAGAGTCAGACACGACTGAACAACAAAAAATTTTCACAGTGACAGATGTGCTAATTTCCAGGTGATGGGAAAATTAAGTTAGAACATACAATTGACTCTACTGGAATATAAATACCTCGGGAGACTAAAAAATTGTTCTCACCTATCTTTCCCTTGTCCCTCAATATAATAGTCCCGGTTAAGTCAATAAGTTTTTTTTCATCCTCTCTCTTTTTAAAACAAAAACTATATCTTGGTGGGTTTGACTGTGGTTTTCTAGAGATGATTCTGATTTTCTAACCCTTCCAGTCTTTTGCAATACTTTCTAGCATTAAACCTCAGCTCCTTCCGAAAGACAAAAGTTATTGTTTGTTTTCCCAGAGTTCAGGTACTTGTTTGTGTGTATATGTGTGAGGGGTTTGGGGAAGGAAGTAGGTGTTGGTTCTAGTTCCAACTAGGATTATCTGTTTCACCTTGGGCCAGCAAGTCATTTTACCTCTCTGTGTGTCTGCTGCCTCCTCTATAAAACAGGCAGTTTAGAATCAACATCTCTAATGGTCCTTTCCAGTTCTAATAAGTATGGAATGATTATCCTAAATTTGAAAGGGATCTCAGAAGTCGTCTAGTTCATGGCGTTCCCATCAAGGGATTATCATGTCTCTGCCTGAGCACCTCTGGTAATGGGGAGAGAAAGGAATAAGCATTTATGCAGTGCCTACTGTGTGCCAAGCACTGTATTAGGCACTTTTTACAAATATTATTTCATTTGATCCTCGCAACAGCCCTGGGGTTTGGTGCTATTATTATCCCTAATTTATATTTGAGGAAATTGAAGCAAATGGAGGTGAACGGACTTGCCCATGGTTACCCAGTTGAGTGTCTGAGGCTGGATTTGAACTCAGGTCTTCCTGACTCCAGGCCCAGTCGTCTATTCACCATGCCACCTAGCTACCTAGTAGAGAAGTCTTTCTCTTTCTTTCTTTTTTTCTTTTTCTTTCTTTCTTCCTTCCTTTCCTTTCTTCCTTCCTTCTCTTTTTCACTCTTTATTTCTTCCTTCCTTTTTCTTTCGTCCTTTCTTTTTCTTTTTTCTTCCTTCCTTTCTTTCTTTTTCTTCCTTCCTTCCTCTCTCTTCCTTCCTTCCCTTTTTTCCTCTCTCTCTCCCTTCCTTCCTTTCTTTCTTTCCTTCCCTCCCCACTCCCTGTGCCCCCCATAACATATGTGAAAATGCTTTGGAAAAATCCTAGCCAATGTAATGCATTACTGCTGTTATTGTTACTATCATCCCAAATGACCCTCTGCGATGGCACTGGACCCTCTTGCATGCAGTTCTTCAGTGACTCTCATTGCAAGCCCATGTCAGAAGGCTGGAGTACAGCTACCAGGCTGGGAGAGAGGCATGGCACAGTCCAGATAAAAGCACATTGCTCATAGTATGGAGAGAATGTTCCCTCCTGTAGCTGTTCCTGGTTGATTGTGCAAGTATTTCTATGAGGGTATCTAGGAGTGCCAGGAGGAAGAAAAGGCCAATAGGTGATAGTAGAAGCAGAGTCTGGACACTTTTGGGGGGTTACAGAGTGAGTCGCAGGTTATTTGATGTGGGTCTGCAGAGGAGTGAGTCTAAGGAAGAGAAAGGATGGGAGGTAGCAACACGTGGAATACCCAGGATCATAGATTTAGACCTGGAAGGTACCTTGGAGGTCATCTAGTCAAAACTCCTAATTTTACAGATGAGGAAACTGAGGCCCAGGGAGAATAAAAAATAATAGCTAACATTGACATGTGTCAGCATTTACCATGTGCCAAACACTGTGTTAAGCGTTTTACAAACATTATCTCATTTGATCCTCACAGTGCTGGGAGGTAGATGCTATCAATATCTCCATTTTACAGATGGGGAAACTGAGGCAAACAGAGGCTAAGTGACAGTAAGTATCAGAGAACATATTTGAACCAAGGTCTTTCTGACTCCAGGCCCAGTGCTCTAAACACTGTGCCACATAGCTACTCCTGACTGTTAGGTGACTTGCCCAAAGTTGCATTGATTATAAGCATTGGAAGAAGAATCTGAACGCCGGTTTCTGATTTCAGAGTCAGGGCTCTTATTTTCATTTTATTTATTTATTTATTTTTGGAGTTGGTAGGGCAAGGCAATTAAGGTTAAGTGACTTGCCCAAGGTCACACAGCTAGTGTGTCAAGTGTCTGAGGCTGCATTTGAACTCAGGTCCTCCTGACTCCAGGGCTGGTGTTGTACTCACTGCGCCATCTAGCTGCCCCCAGAGTCAGTGCTCTTTCCAAAGAACCATGATGCTACTTCCAGGACGTTGGTTTTGTATCCATGTTTCCATTGTGGTCTACAACATACCCTCTGCTGGTCCTTAGCTTATGGGAGGGGTAGCAATCGATCTGTTATATCAGACTTAATCAATTTAACATCAATATAACTGATTCCTATGTTTGCATGGAAGAGAAACCTTCTGGAAGAGATACTAGAGAGGAGGTATTTGGGCTAAGTGTCATATGAAGAGGACCTCAATGTACTTATGCATAATAAGGTCACGCAGCTTGTAAATATTTCACATCCAGAAATACCATTATAGTTTATTACATTCTTAGACATTAATTTACAAAAGAAAAGGGAAACAATTAGTAGTGAATGAAGCCAGTAGCTTTGTACTTTTGTTAGATGAGGGACATCTTTTTTTTCCTGGCCTAAATAAAAACCCTTCATGATTCAAGTCCTCCTAATTTTGGTTGCAGAATCTATTCTCTTAGTCCTGAAAAGCTGTAACACTCATCAGGAGAAATGCTCAACCAGTACAGATGCATGGTCCCGAGGGACATACATAAAGGCCAACAATTGAGGCCAAAGCAACATGTTAGCACAACCAGGGAGGCAAGGCAGTTGACCTTTGGGGGCAGGAAAGCAGTAGCTGATGCCAAGAGCCTTAGAAAGGCATCAGCCTCTTTCCTGTTGGGAGACTGACTCCAGGCAGCTTATAAAGGCTTGGAAAGCCCAAGCCACTGTAATGGTGGTTTTTTGTTTGTTTTTTAATCCTGACCCTTATACTGTAGCTGTAGAGCTGACATTGTTGCAAAGAGGAAGAACAACAGAGACCAGGAAGACATCATTGTGGCAGAACTATGTAGCTCTGTAAGTTATCTGTGTCACTTTCCCCATATGCTTGTGTTTATGTTCTTCTGTGTTGTAGATATCCTTTTGGAAGTCCCTTGTGCACTGGGCTATGCAGCGAGTGGCTTGAGCACCCAGGCTTACAGTGCCCCAAAAGGCTGGGCCAGGATGATGCTGACACAAGGTTGCATCCTTGAAAACCCCTGAGCTCTCCTTTCTTGTTCTTGTGAGCATGCCTGTATCAGTGACCGCGTGACCCTGGCAGGACTCTGATGCATGTAAAGTTGTATGACTATTTCTCAGAGCTTAAACAATGTCTGTAAAGGAGATGGGATTTCCACCTGCAACCATGAGCCACTGGATTTTCCGTGTGAAGAAAACCCCTATCCAGTACACTCTATATAACAAGCATTTGAGTTTTCCATGCAGGAGTTAGCTCCCTCCCTGCTGCCCCCTTGCACTCCCAATGCCCGGCACACTGGGTGTGCCCAGAAAATGGAAATTTACTTTGACACCAGTTCAAGCTGGAATTGTGAGAGGGTAAGGAAGGCTCCAGGCATCTGCTGTGCTCTGCAGTGAGGAGGACGTCTGGATAAAATAAATCTCTGAGGGCAGACTCCAGCACCTAACAGTGGCTGGTACTGAAAAGGAACTTAATAAGTGTTTGTTGATTGATGGATGGCTTTTCGCCAGAACTCCCTGCTGAGAGGGGAGAATGAACAAGGTCTGGGGCCCAAGCTTTGCCACTGAAGGGAGCAAGAGAGAACAAGGGCCAGCAAACTTCAGTTCCAAGTCAGCATGTCTTCCTTTCCCAGGAGCAGGCTGTGATGGAGGGCGCCATGAAGCCCTATGTGGGGGAGCCAGGGAGGGTGTGACTAGGAGAAGATGGGGAGTGAAGGGGAAGGCAACAGGTGCACCCAGGGAATGGAGAGACTTCATCCTGATGTGCCACAAGTCTGAATGGACTTTTTCAAGGCTCTGCCTGGGACTTCTAGCAAAAGGAGTTTTTCTGATGGGAAGGCCCAGGTTGGAAGGTCATAGCAGCTGTGTGTGTTTAGAAGTGCTATCAGGGGCAGCTCTCCTGTTCTTTCCCAGCCCTTCAGGAAAGGTAGGACTAGAAAGCAGCCCCTTGCTTGAGTCCTTGCAGATTCTCAGCCTCTGACACCAATGCTAGCAGCTCCAGGAGCCATCTTGAAAGATGTGGATCATCTCTGGCACCATATTCTTTCTTGTTTTTTAGGGGGGAGGGCAGGGCAATTGGGGTTAAGTGACTTGCCCAAGGTCACACAGCTAGTAAGTGTGTCAAGTGTCTGAGGCAGGATTTGAACTCAGATCCTCCTGACTCCAGGGCCGGTGCTCTACTCACTGGGCCACCTAGTGGCCCCCAACAATTCTTTCCATTGGCTTTGGGGTAAAGGGCACACAAACGATGAAGCCATGAGCTGAATTGGGGGGGGGGCGGTAGTTAGAAGTCTTATTTTTTTCTTCTTTCTTTTTTTTTTTGCGGAGGGAAAGGCAGGGCAATCGGGGTTAAGTGACTTGCCTAAGGTCACACAGCTAGTAAGTGTGTCAAGTGTCTGAGGCTAGATTTGAACTCAGGTCCTCCTGACTCCAGGGCTGATGCTCTATTCACTGTGCCATCTAGCTGCCCCTTCTTTTTTTTTCAAATGAGATGTGAACCAATGTGCCCAAACACATCTGGGTGTGTGTTCTTCTGGCTCCTCTTTTCTCCCCCAAATCAGGACTGCTTTCCTTTACTTTATGGAGAAGCAAAGGGATGACAGGTCATAGTTCCCAGGAGACTTTCCTTCCACACGTGTATCCCACGGGTCCATCTCTTCTGCTGAGCTGGAGACCTAGGCTAAGTCCTTTAGCTGAGGAACAGGCTAAGATTCCATGCCAGTCAAAACTCAGGCCATTCTCAGCCAAGTATATGAAAGTCACTTCTCGGCCATTCTGGAAACTTAAAAAAATCCATGAACGGCGACATCCAGCAAAAAATAAAAATCAATATATTACTGTTTGTTTTGTTTTGTTTGTTTTTTACAAAAATTAAGTAGAGCGAAGTATGTCACATGAATATGTACAAGCTTCAGGTGAGAGGAGCTGGCATCACTGAAAAAGAACAGAAAGATGTGGAGCCGGTGAAAGGGTTTGTCTAGGAAATCTTGAGTACCTCAGCCACTGTCATCCAGACCAAATCCTACCCTGCTCTGTCTCTAAGCCCCACCAGTTTGGTGTGGGGGGCGGGGAGGGAAGACGGACATGCAGTCTCCAAAAATATATCTAAAATAGCTTATTGTAGTTCATTGTAGCCAGTTTTCCTTTAAGAAAACAGGTGATTCGCAAAGTCTTTCCTCCCTTTTCCTCCCCCATCTCTCCCAGATACAGTGATTTTCTGGAGCTTCTTGGCCAACTTCCCTATAGAAGGGAAACAAGGATTTTGGGGAATGCCTCAAAGGGAGAGAAAAGTAGGGAGGCTGGTTCCCTTTTTGGAGCAGTAGGAAGGATTCTGGTATACATATGCGTGGCTGATTTATTCACTTCTGGACAACCCGTCAGTTATAAAGTGACCTTGCCCAGGTTGTCCCTGGAAGTCATAAGGGAAAGTCCAATCAAAAAGCCTTAGATGTTTGGTACCTTACCTTGTGCCAGCAGCCTGCCACAGGTAGTCCATCAGCCCCCTGGAGAGAAGAAAGAAGGAAGCTTCAGTCCCCTGGAGGGGCAGAAGCCTCCAGGACATCTAGCAGATGAGATGGGGAAGGAGGGGTGGGATGTGTAGGGGGAATTCAATCAAAGACAATTCAAATCGGCATACTCAAGTCACACTCTGAAATTGGGGAGAACTACTACCAGGGGTGTGGAACCTGTGGCTTCAACATGTGGCCCTCTAGGTCCTTGGGTTCAGCCTTTTGACTGAGTCCAATTTTACAGAACAAATCCTTTTATGAAGGGGATTTGTTCTGTGAAGTTTGGATTCAGTCAAAGGGCCACACTTGAGGACCTAGAGGGCCACATGTGGCCTGGAGGCTGCAGGTTTCCCACCCCTGTAACTAATCCATTTCCCAGAAACTTTGACATTTCCCCAGAGTGGGAGAGAGGCCCCTAGTGAGACTTTCCTTCCCCTCCATCTGTTCAAGTTAACCACATCAATCAGTCACTCAACCACTCAACATTCATTAAATTCATACCATGTGCCAAGCACTACGCTAAGTGCTGGGGATACAAAAAGGGTCAAAAGACACTCCCTGCCCTTAAGGAGCTTACAATCTAATGGCAGAGACAACATGCAAAACCCATATATACAAAGCAAGCTAGATGCAGGATAAGGAGCACATAATTAAAAGAGGGAAATCACTTCATTTAAGAGGGGCTAGGGAAGTTTTTCTGTGGGAGATAGGGTTTTTGTTGGTACTTTAAGGAAGCCAGCAAGGTCAGGAGTTGGAGCAGAGGAGGGAGATGTTCCAAGAATGGAGAATAGCCAGAGAAAATGTCCAGAGCTGAGAGAGGGAACATCTTGTTTGTTGGAACAGCTAGGAGGCCAACGTCATTGGATGGAGGAGTGAGGTGTAAGAAGATGGGAAGGTAGGAGATAGGAGGAGGCTAGATTGTCAAGGGCTTTGAAAGCCAAACAGAGCATTTTGTATCTACTCTTGGAGGCAATAGGGAACCATGAGAGTTTATGGAGTAGGGGGTAACATGATTGGACCTGCGTTTTAGGAAAATCACTTTAGTGGCTGGAATAGGGTGAGACTTCCTTCAAGGCTAAGCTATTTCCACTTCTTCAATGAAGCCTTCTTGAAACCTTCCCTAGATAAAAGTAATCTATTCCTCCTCACATTTTCAATTAAATCCAATTTGATAAGAATTTATTAAGCATTAACACAAGTACTATGCTGGGGGAGAATGTGCCTGGGATGGGATAGAAGATGGTATATTGCTTATCCCAATCTCCACTGGGAAACCACAAAGAATGGGAGTGGGGTATAGGTGGTATGGACAGAGGGACACAGTTCCTAAATCTAAGTGGCGGGGGGCTCTAGCTCTCCTTGTTGGGGACCCCAGCTAGAGGTACTTGTTTGTAGCTAAAGGCCTTCCCGGACACAGAGTATGCAAAGGCTCCTGGGATGGGATGGAAGGGTCAGGTCTGCAGGGAGGTCATGTTCAAGTCTTTGGGGAAGGGGTGGGGTGGGGGTGTTGTGTGAAATTTGATCTCTTTGTATCTTATTTCCAATCAGTAGCTTGCCTTCCTTTCCTTGGCCATGGTAACTGAGGGGGAGAATTTGCCCTGAGGGGTCTTGCTGGGGGAATGGTTCTGTGGGTTCTAGAGGGAGGGAAGCAACCCCCCAACCCAAATCCTGACCTCGTCTCACACAGCCGGGGCTTTTCCCAGCAAGAGACCTTGGTTCCCTGTCTCAACAGCACTCTATGAACACCGCTAACCGCTATCAGGCCATGTGGAAGTCAGGAAGGGGAAGTATGAGGGGTGGCGGGGCAGGAGTGTGTGTGTGTGTGTAGATCCCATGTCCCGATCCTTCTGTCAGGGCTCCCTCACACCCATTGCCACTGTCCCCAATGCCTAGCGGGGCAATGCCAGGCAGTCCTTTGAATGAAGAGGCAGAGTGGTAGATTGATTTACTTCCGGATGCTTCCTGGAGATACATCTCCTCTCTTTCACGCTCAGTGTACTCCTAGGAACGTAATCCCCACCAATTTCAAATAAAGATAATGAAAGCTTGTTGACGAGCCTGTTTACATTAAATTGGGCTCATTCTATCACAGCGAAGTGCATTAACAGGACCTAACTCCTGCTCCCCCATCCCAAGGGGAGATGGGTTGCCTATATCTGCCAAACATCTACAGGTGTTGCCTTGACCTTGGGGCCCAGGGAAAGTGGGCAAACTAGCAATGGGATCTTTTCCCTGAGGGCGGCTGCTGTACCACTTCCTGGCTGGCAGGAGTTTCTGAGGCTTAATTCCTTAATTTTTATTTTGAATAGTGAACTGTCTGACCACAGGCTTTCCAGGACCAGCTGTATTCTTTTTTTCCAGGAATATTTCTAGGATTATTTGATATGGCCAAGATCCAGCCTTACCCACAACCAACTAGAAATCCGTTCTAATGAGATCTGACCTGCAGAGGTCAAGCTCAGGTTCAATTAGGATGAATACTGAGCATTAGCCAGGGGCTGTCTGGGTTCCCAGTTGCCGCTGTTCCCAGCTAGTATTTCCAAGTGCCCAGGGCCTGGTCCCTAGCCCAGGAATAGGACACATGTGCTCCAGTTTGAATGGCATGGATGCCAGGCAGAAAGGAAAAGGGGCATGTACACAACTGGGAGGAAAACTTAGGATGGGGTGTTGGTTGATGTGGAACTCAATGCATGTGTATATAACAGGTGTAAGTTTTCTGGGGACACATTTCTGTGTAAGAGCCAAGGAATAGCCTCAGGGCTGGGAACATTTCACTCATATCTGGGAAGGAGGGCCCGGCAAACCCAGACAAGCCAACTACAAATCTCATGCAAGGAATAGAAGGTAAGGGAGAAAACCAGAGACAGGAAGATACAGCCAGGGGAAAGGACAGGAAAAAAACAGGCAAGCAGATACTATACCACAGGACAGGGAGCCTCAGCCCTGACCAGGCCCAGGGAGCCTGACTCTCCTTTCTTTCCTTTGTAATTTGGATTTTCCTGTTTTGAAGACAACAGCTTATTGATATGGACAGAACCCAGGAGCAGGAGCAGGAGCAGGGGGGAGGTAAACAGGGCTGGGAGGCTATATTACTCAGTGACTCAGGAAGAAGTTCAATTATATATTATGTATCTTAAAACACACATACACACATCACACACACTCACACACACACACATACACACACATAGACATACATATACGACAAAGGCGGCATGGCTGGTGGGTAGAGAGCTGGCCTTGGATCCAGGAAGAGCTGGAAGAGCCTGCCTCTGATACATACTGGCTGAACGACTGCCCAGGTTATTTGACATCTCAGTGGTCTAGGGATTCTCTCTAAAACTAAGCTGAAGATAAGGTGATCTGCTGAGGTAGACAGTTCCCCTACCCGAGAGTTCCCTACATCAGTGTAATAACACAAGTCCTGTCTTTATCCCCACACCTTAAAACAACAAATTGCAGATAACAGGAGTTCATAGTTTCTTATATAATAACACTCTTCCTTATTCTTTTTCTGTGTTCTGAAATGTTTGTTGAGTTCACAATAAAAAATAAAAGCAGAAAAAGTGAAGGATCTAGAGACTCCCCCAAAGCCACACATCCCCATTCTTCCCCTAGGGCGTATGTGTATGTGTATGTGTATGTGCATGGCACTCATGCAGGACAAATTATACTTCGTCCCTTTCCTTTTGTTACTGTTGAGTTGGTTCAGTGGTGTCCAAATCTTCATGACCCTAATTGGGGTTTTCTTGGCAGAGACACTGGAGTGGTTTGCCATTTCCTTCTCCAGCTCATTTTAAAGATGAGGAAACTGAGGCCAACAGGGTTAAGTGACTTGCCCAGGGTCACACAGCTAGTAAGTGCGTGAGGTCAGATTTGAACTCAGGAAAATGAATCTTGCTGACTCCAGGCCCATCACTCTAACCACTGTACCACCTAGCTGCCCCCAATGTTGCTTTTAAAAAGTCTTTTTATCTTTCATATTTGTTGCCAACTCCAGCCTTAGACTTTCTCACAGTGTCTCTTTCTTCTAGAATCAGGCCCTTCTTTGGTAACCTTCCCCTCTTAAGTGCCCTTGTTTGTATCTTCTGAATGTCATTTAAAAATCGGCATTTGTTGATGAGTTAGTTCCTCCTTTCTTCCTGACTGGAATCATTGGTGTTTGGGTCATGGGAATTTCATTTCTTTCCCTTCCTTTTCTTTTCTTTTCTTTCTTTCTTTTTTTTTTTTTTTTTTTTTTTTTTGGAGACTGGGTTTCCCTATCCCCCTCAGGATGGAAGTTTGGTGGCTACTTGTGGGCTGATCCCACCACTGACTGATTGGCATACAAGCTCTGACCTGTACTGTTTGCAACTTGGCTGTTTCATTCCTCCTTAGGCAACCTGGATGTCTCCTTACTTTTAGGGGCTTGCCATATTGATGCTGAGCTTGGTGTGGACATCTCATCTGCAAAGCTGACTGCAGCTCAGAGCTCCTGAGTTTAAGAGATCCACTAACCTTTGCTTCCCGGAGAGCAGGGATGCCAGGCATGTGACATAGCCAGCCAGGACGTCATCCTTGAGTATCTTCCCCACTAGACGACCTTATTCTTTCTATATCTTGATTGTATATAGTTTGCATGTTGTCTCCCCATTAGACTGTGAGTTTCTTGAGGGCAGCGACTGCTTATTGCTTTTCTTTGTATCCCCAGTGTTCAAAACAGTTCCTGACACACAGTAGGTGCTTAATAAATGCTTGTTAACTGACTGACTGACTCCGAGGCCAACTTCCCCTCTAGAAGATCCATCTAAAAATCAAAGGCTACGGGACTCTATTTATCCTTTCTCTAAACTCTGAAAACTGCTCTCTTACCATCAGACCATGTTTGACTTCTCTCTTCTTATCTGAGATCAGGAACAAAAAGACCTCAGGTCATAAACTCTAAGAGAGTCTGGTCCTATCCTCCAATGGTTCCTGTTATTTCTACTTCATTAACCAGACTTGGGCCTAAAGAAGCATTTCTCATCATTGCTTCATCCGCCTTTTGAAGAATGAACAGGGCCCTATCCTCAGCAACTCTGAGGGACTTGCTGAAGAAACTGAGCAAGACCCATGGTACCATGGTGCTATCTGGAGAAGCATAATGTGCTGCTTTCTCAGTGACTGCTGAATGCTGGGAATGAATAATGATGAGTGTGCCATGTCTAGGTAAAGCTTTTGTAGAGCAACGTCTCATGCCTGACTCCTCTCTAACAACCAGGCAAGTCTTAGCTGTCCAGTACGAAGGAGGCATAGAGGGTCCCAGTGGCCCGGACCTAAGTCTCCTACAAGGAAGAAGGGAAGTCCACCAGAGAGGGCTCGTTTTCACTATCACACAGGTCAGGGTAGGCAGGGGGTCACAGAACCTCAACTCCCCCCCATTTATTTGCTCCCCACAGATAGGGACCACTTACCACTGGACACGGCTGATCCAATCCAGGGGGCCCAGGCTCTCCCTTCTGCCCCTTTGCTCCTTTTCTGCCAGGAACCCCTCGATCCCCCTGTGGATAGAAAATAGTCTGGTTTAGGAATGGCTTCTCTGAGAGGCAGAGGCCCTGGGCCCGCTTGGTACCAGCTCAGGGAGGTCACTGCTATTCTGGGGTCAATCACCCAATCCCATTTTCCAGAGCGGAATTGGGCGCCGGCTCTGACCTTTTCTCCTTGTTTGCTCCTCTCTCCCTTCTCTCCTCGGGGTCCTGGGAAGCCCTAAAAAAAGGCAGAAGACCCAATGGGAGTTTGTAGAAGGTGACCCTGCCCCCCTTGTTAAGCCGAACACATGCAAGGACACCGTGCCCTGAGTGCTGGGAAAACATGCACGAATGTGACCTAGATGGAGACACATGAATTTTAGTGGAGTCAGGAAATGATCATTCTTTTTCCACACAGAGACATCATACGTGTCTTTGGGGAAAGGCCTGCGGCAGAGATGTGAGCCATGTGCTTTCTGTTAAGTCACAGCTCTCCCAGACAACTCTGGGCCCCAGGATGGGTGGGGGGGTGGGGCGGGGCTGAGTGAGCGGCTTAGTTTAGAGACTGGCTAATTGTCGGAAGGTCATCTCAACTTTCGTTTCGGTTCAAGTCGTTCCCCTTGCCTCTGTCCCAGTCTCATCTCCCTACATGTCCCCATGCACTCTGTAGATGGTCACTCAGTCATGGATTATATGTCTGGTTTCCCCTGAGGACTGGGCCAGTCTTAGGGGGTGGCGGCTCCATCATCCATGAACACACTGAGTAGAGGCAACGGGGGCCGCAGGCGTGATTCATTTTGGGCTATCCATCACCCATCGGTATGTAGATTATTTATATATACCAAGAAGAGAACTTCTGGAGCCTACTCTCCATCTCCGCTTCCCCCCCGCCCCCCAAGAGGGACCGCGTGACAGGGACATGTTTTGGGAAGTTCCAGGGAATGCCACTGACCGCCCCAAGTCTGGATGAGGAAGCAATGAGAAACTTACATCCAGTCCTGGCTCACCGGGTCTGCCCTGGAATATAAGGCAGAGGGTAGAAGCAAGTTACTTTGGAAGGCCCTGCTCAGGTTTTCTAGGGTCATATATCTAGAGCTAGAAGAGACCTCAGAAACCATCTCGTCTAACCCTCTCATTTTACAGGGGAGGAAACTGAGGACCAGGGGGGCAGTGACTTGCCCAAGGTCACACAGGTATTAAGAAGGACAGCACTGCTCGTGATGAATGCATGTAATATTTGCTGACTCAGCACTTTAGATGGCATCCATTGAAGAGACCTGGTCAGTGAGTGTCTCATATCTTTTCAGGGGGCTGCTTTTAATTTTCCTAAAACTAAAATTTTTATTCCTATGTTGTACCTTTATACCACCTACATTTCCCTGGTTATCCCACCCCCACCCCGTCTCTTCTTCCAGAGAACTATTCCTTAGAACAAGAAGAAGAAAAAAACAGTTCAGCAAAACCAACTAACAACAAAAAAATGACTTAACTTTTCTATGACTCAGTTTCCTCATCTGTTACATGAGGGAGGTTGAATTAGAATCTAATTCTTAGATGATTTCTAAGATCTATGATCCTACGTTCCTAAAGGAGATTAAGAATATCCAGCTTTGCCAAGTGCTCGCTGGATGACTCTGACCAAGCCTCTTAGTTACTCTAACCTGAGGCCCTACCACCTGTAAATGGGATGATGACACTTGTACTATTTTCTTCACAGGCTATTGTGAAGATCAAATGAATCACAGAATCTGAGAGCTGGAGGAGACATCAGCGCCCAACTAACCCGACCCATACATGAAAGGAGTATGTATCTCACTAAAACACCTATCAAGAGGCTGTCTGCCTTCTACCTGAAGGCCCCCATGGAGGGGGAACCCTTTCCACTTTGGGGTGGGTCTGATTGTTAGGAAGTTTCCCTTAATATCCAGTTTAAATTGGCTTCTTTGCAGCCTCTTCCTATTGCTCCTAGTTCCCTCTGGGGCCAAACAGAACAAGGCCAATCCCTCTTCCACATGATAATAATAGTCACAATAATTGAATTTGCATGGTGCTTTAAGATTTGCAAAGCACTTTACAAATATTATCTCATTTGATTCTTGCAACTTCCCCTGAGAGGTAAGTGCTATGATTATCCCCATTTTACAGATGGGGAAGCTGAGGCAGATAGCAGTGAAGTGGCTTGTCCAGGGCCACATAGCTAAGAAGTGTCTGAGACTGGATTTGAGTTCAGGACTTCCTGACTCCAGTGCTCAGTGCACTATGGCACCACCTACCTGCCCCTAAGTACTTGCCCTTCAAATGCTTGAAGACATTGTCCCCTCAAGTCTTCTCTAGGTCAAACAACTCTTGTTCCTTTAAGGAGTTCTTACAGGACAGGGAGTCAAGGCCCTTCACCATTCTGATTGCTCTCCTCTGGACACTCTCCATCTTCTCAATGTCCTTTTTAAAACACATTGGGTGCCCAGGACTGAACACAATACTCCAGAGGAAGTCTGATGAAGGCAGAACTCAGTGGGATTGTTGTTCAGTCATGTCTGACTCCTTGTGACTCCATTTGGGGTTTTCTTGGCAGAGATACTGGAGTCATTTGCCTTTTCCTTGTTTGCCTTTTCCTTCTCTAGTTCATTTTACAAATGAGGAACTGAGGCAAACAGGGTTAAGTGACTTATCCAGGGTCACACAGCTAGTTAGTCTCTGAGGCTGGATTTGAACTCAGGAAGATAATTCTTCTTGACTCCAGGCCTGACACTCTATCCACTGTGCCACTAGCTGCCCCACAGTGGGATTACCACCTTCCTATTCCTAGTAGAGCCTAGCATAGGACCCTGTATCCAGCAGGTTCCAGCAAAGGTTTATCAAATGAATGAATGGATGAATGGATGAAAGCATGTAGGGTTGGTAGACACAAATTTTTACCTTCTCTCCTTTTGTTCCGGGTAATCCAATTAGGCCAGGTGGGCCAGCTGGTCCCTAGACAGAAAAGGACAGGATTTAGGAGACTTTTGGGAACATGGGATTGGAACACACAAGTAAAAAGTGAACGTCTGAATTTGCATTGATAGTCAACTCACAAGCAGCCCATTGGAGCCTTTCTCTCCGGTGGCACCCTTCTCCCCCTTTGCACCGTCCAAGCCCTGGAAATAGAGAAGGCACTGTGCTTGGTGCTAGAGACATCCACATGATGAGAGTATGGTAAAACCATCCTTTAAAATCATTAGCATTCACGAGTTTAGAAACAAACCCTCCTTGGTGCTCTGAGAAACAATTTATGCGCTATTATTTTAACCTTTTATTTAAATTTTTTTATCGGTGTAGAGAGCTACAAGTGAGAAACCTCTTTCAGCAATGGAGATAGCCTTAGAGAGTTGCTGGGCCATTGAAATGTTAAGTGACTTGTCCAGTCACATAGACAGTATGTGGGACTTGAATTCAATTGTTCCTCACTCAAAGGCCAGCTTACTAGGTCATCCTGCCGATCTTCTTTTAACATCATCAAATTTAAAAGCTTATATTTGAAATAAAGTTGTTACCCCCCATGATAGTCTGGGGATTTTGCCCTAAGCAATCGGTCAGTTCAGGTTATTCAAAAACCCTCACTCCTATTCTAAGGGAAAGTTTTGGGCTGATGGTCAATTCATTCATTCATTCATTCACAAAGCTCTCCCCATTCCTTTAACCAAATTTATTTACTCACCTTGGGACCTTGGATTCCCTGAAGACCCTTTGAGGGAGAAAAGGAAAAGTCATTAGATTCAATTCAGAAGGCAGAATTTCAAGGCAAAAGAAATGAATAAGGGTCTAAGGTTTTCTTTTCCTTCTCCTTGCCTGCCACATTGCTACCTGCCTTGGGGCCTTCCTTTCTCATCTGTGACTCCTTTCCTGGACTATCTTTTTAGGAAAAGCTTCAGCTTGGTTTCATCTCCCTCTGGCCTGGAATCCCCCTCCTCTCTTGCCACATCCCCCTGCCTCCAGGCACCCTTCTTCCCCACCCCCCCCACCCCCATTCAGTTTCCCTTTATGTGTTGTAGATTTCCATTAGAATGTAAGCTCCTAGAGGGTAGGGACAGTCTCACTGCCTATAGCTGTGTGCCTGGCAACCCGGAAATGCTTAACTCACTCTCCCCGGCCCCCTCTCCCTCCCTCCTTCTTCCTTTCTCTGTCTTTCTCTCCCTCTCCCTCCCTCCCTCTTCCTTTCTCTCTCTCTCCCTCTCTTCCTCTTTCCCCCTCTCTTTCTCTCTCTTCTTCTCTCTCTCTTCCTTCCTTTCTCTCTCTCATCTCAGCAGGTGGTTCTGTAGTTCTGTGAGGAAGGTGGGGCCAGGATCTCCTACACCCAGACTCTGGGTCCCTCGTGCCCACAGTGGTGGATTGAGATCTCTGGGCTTGTACTGGGAAATGTTTAATAACTGGCTGAAAGAAAAAAAGTGTGTACATGACACATTTTAAAGTTTAATCTGCATTATTAACATTTTCTCCTGTCTGGACAATCAACACAACAAATCAAGCCCTGATTTGTAGTGTTTGCTAATATGCTCACCCTGCACATTTAACAAACAGCTCTTCTTCTAGCCGGCTTCAGCGCATCACTGATTCTAGGGTCCTTAGGTTTAACTATTCCAATATAATTTTCCAGGCTCTCCCCCCCTCCCCCGCCTTAGCTAAGAAGATCAGTGAGATAAGCCAAGAAAGTGACCAGGAATACTTCTTGGGATCTAGGAGACAGGGGCAGCCCCACCTGCTCTCCTCTGTCAGATTCTCCTGTGAGTTGGGTGTGTAGGGTCTCTTCATCCCCTCCTCACCCTGTCCTCTGGGCTCTCGGTGTTGTGACAACCCTCCCCTGGTGCCAGAGGGAGGGCCTTCAGGCTTCAGCTCAGGAGCAGAGAAGCAGGCCATTGCTCTGGTTTTTAGGCTTTCAGAGCCTGGGCCACCACCTTTGCCCCTCATCTGCCCTACACTGATTCCCTCAACTATAAAAAAGGAAATCCTCTGGCCCTGGAGGAGAGGAACTTTCTTTTCTAGATAATCACTTTGTTTCTGCTAACCTTGGGAGCCCCCAGGCAAGCACTTAGTGAGGAAATTGATTAATCTAGCTGGGCCTTTCCTCTTTCCTTTCCCCTTCTTAGCTCCCTCTTCAGAGCTCAGTCAGCTTGCACAATTCTTCCCTCTCCCTCCATGGAACCTAGTGAGTTGTGTCCTTTCTTCTCAGAGTCACAGGATTCAGGGTTGGAATGAAGTTAGCTGGTCATAGGATCACAGATCCAGAGCTGGAAGGGACCTAAGAGGCTATCTAGTCCCACCTCTCATTTTAGAGATGAGGAAACTGAGGCCCACTGGGGCCCAGTGACTTGCCCAGGGGCAGAGAGGCAGTCATTGTCAGAGCTAGAATTAGAATCCAGTTCCTCTGACTCCAGCTTCAATGGTCTTTCCTCTGAATGGCTCTGCCAAACCCCTTCATTTTACAGGAGGGAAGGCTGAGGCCCAAAAAGGTTAAGTGTCTTTCTTATAGAGTCACATAGACAGTAGATGTCAGAGCTGGGATTGAACTTCGGTCTTCAGCCTCTTTATGCTGGGCCAAGCAGCCTCCCCTCGGACCTTTTCCTCTCTCCCTCCCTTCTTCTAGAAAAATGAGGATTCCCCATTTATAGCTCCTTCAGCACATGCTGAACAGATGTCTCACTAGGCAGAGGGGGTGTGTTTCCACTATACCCCTTTTCCCTTGCTAGCCCCAAGCTAGTCTCCTCTCCACGCTTCCCCATTAGGATTTAGAGCTGGAGATGACTTTGAGGATCACTTATCCCAACCTTTTGTCTTACAGATGAGGAAACTGAGGCCCAGAGTGAAAATCGCCTTGCCCCAGTCATACATGCAGTAAGTGACTGAGCCGGCCTTCAAACCTGGGTTGTCCAGTCCCCTTTCCCTCATACCATGCTGTTTCCAAGTTATCCTATTGTAAAAAAGTTTGTAGCAAACAGCCCTTACCATAGGACCTGGGGGACCAGGTAAGCCAGGTGGCCCTGGTTCTGCTAGAATCTGGGCCTGGGAAATGGAGAACAAAGCAAATTAGTCAGAATTTAAAGGCAAGAGGTAGAGTGTTTGTGTGTGTGTGTGTGTGTGTGTGTCCAGAACCCTAGGGGGAGAAAATGCATCCAGTTTCTGAAGCTGGTCAGGTAGCTTTGAGATCTCTATCCACGCCTTACTTCGACCCCACTTCTCCACTTCTCCCTACTTCCTCCGAGGCCCCTGTCACGGAATACTCGGATGAATTAACAACTATGGTCTCAGTCATTTCTGATGGCTCTCTGGTTCTTTTCTGCATTCCTACCCTGTGGGTCCATGGGAAGAGGTGAGACTGAGACCCTCTTCTGGAAAATGGTGTTTAGGGACCCTTGGTCATTGGAAGTTTGTGGTCCCAGACTCACTGCTCTGGGGATAGGATTCAGACCTGGGGGAAGAACATGCCCTAAAACCGAAGTCTTGTTGGCCTACAGTGTATGACCCAGCTTCATTCCGTGGTAAGAGCTACAAGGAGCCCCTCCAACCTGGGGCATAGACCCTAGAGGGCCTAGTATGCCTAGTGGGCAGCTGTGCATGACCTCGGGCCGGAAACAGTTATAGGGGCAGGACAGTGGGGGGATGTCTGGCTCTCAGGCTTCTTACCAGGCTCTCCTGAAGACTCGCAGACCCTGATTCTCCCTTCTCACCTTTGGGGCCGTCGATACCCTGTATGGGGATTATATTTAGGTCCTTTTCATTTGTGTAATAAGAATAGCAACAGCCAGAAATCACAACTCATATCTGTAAAGCACTTAGAAGTTGGGTACAAGGTGCTTCATATCCATCATCTCCTTGGAGCCTCACGATAAGTCTGAAAAGGCAGGAGGGCAGGGACTCTTATCTCCATTTTACAGAGGAGGACACTAAGGCTCCGAAGGAGGAAGCGATTGTCCAATGCCACAGATCTAGGAAGATATCCCAACTGCTGAGTCACTGTTTATAATTATGTGGAAATGTGGTAGAAAAATGTAGGAGCCTTTACATTCATTGAATCATAGGTTTAGAGCTGGAAGGGACCTTAGAGGTCATTTAGTCCAACTTTCTCATTTTACAGATGAGGAAACTGAGGCCCAGAGACATTAAGTGACTTGCGCAGGGTCACATAGTAGTAGGCAGGAGAGTTAGGATTTGAACTCATATCCTAGGACTCCACATTCAGCCCTCTCTCCACAGCACCATGCTATCCTTGAGACCTAGGAGCTGGGCTTCTAAACTGACACAAGTAATTTATGCAGAGCTCTGCCCAGCTCAACTGAGAGACCAAGCACCCAATGTCCAATGCCCAGAGTCCAACCGTGTTCTGTCCACATACCGGGGGGCCAGACAAGCCCATTTCTCCGATTTCTCCTTTGGGTCCCATCAGTCCTGGCTGTCCCTGGTCTCCTTTAGAGCCCTTTGGCCCCTGAAATACACAAACATGAAGAGCCCAAGGTTGGAACACAAACCCTGAAAAGGCATTGGCTTTCTTGACAAGCTCCTATTGTACCCCAGACCAGTGGTAGCCCTCACAACTGGAAGGCCCTGGTATCTCAGCCCTGATGGCCCCAGAATCCAAGCTCTGATAGGCTGGAATCTCTCTTTCCATCAAAGTCCATAGAAGGTATATGCCCTGTAACTTAGAGGCACCCCTCCTGGGGATGCGACTTCTGTGACATGGAACCAGTCGATAAGTGGATTTGGATATAAAATTCACAGCAGAAAGTGGCTTTGATTATATCTAGTTCCAAGCTCTTAAGCTATGGCTCCCTTCCTTTTCTCTTCCCCCTCCCTACCCCTGCCACCTCATGGCCCTGGCAAAGACCATTTCTTCAAAAGTTACATCATCCAGGACAAACAGACAAGACCTTTTCTCCATCAACTCCAGGAGGACCAGGCAATCCAAGCTCTCCCTAAAGTCAGAAAAAACAGATAAGAATAAGTGTTCCTCACATGTGCTTAGTACATTTCCAAAGTGATTTTTCAGGATTTTCTCATTTGAACCATGTAACAGTCCTGGTTGGGGCTATGTGTGTGTGGAGGGTGGGGGTTGAGGGAAGGGAGAGGGAGAGGGCAAGGATTCTTGTCTGATTGATAGGCAGGAAGCTGCTGATTAGGGAGAGGCATGTGTCCTGCCCAAGATCTTAGCATGCAACCAGACCCTGACAACCAGCTCAGGCTTTCTCTATTGCTTCATGGCCAATTCCATTAAAAATGTCTTATAGTTTCCTTTTTTAGCATTTCTGTTACTTTCCAGTGATTCCCTCCCCTCCACCTCCTGCACTGGGATCCTCCCTTGGAGCAAAGAAATACAGTTAAATACAACCATCATGTTGGCCATGTCTGATTACTCAAGCCTCATTCTACATCCATAGTCCTCCACTTCTCTGTTGAGAGGTAGAGAGGATGCATGATTTACCTCTGACCTCCACAATGCCAATTCCTAAAGACAGGTGTGAATGAGACTTCCAGAGAGGAATCAATGCTTGGGCGGTCAGAGTCCCTCCTCCCTAGGACCTTCCCTGACTATCTGTTAGGGCCATTTGGAAGACACATGATCCCAGAAGACCACATGGCTACTGAAGGGGTGAGTCAGTGATGACTGGAGGAATTATAGGGTCTCAGGAGAAGAAAAGCTCATAGAGGTCACCTAGAACAGAGGTGTCAAACTTGCTGCCCACAAAACTCCTGAGTGAGTCTGAACCAGATTAAAATGTGATTGGGAAATATTTAAAAAAGTAAATAAAAATATAATACCATATAGATGATGTAGTTTTCTAAGTTCTAATGGTTTTCTAAGTCAATATGCCGCCTGCAAGGATCAGTTTCTATTTGAGAATGAATCCACTGACCTAGAATGATTTCTGCTCGGTGTCCGATTCTCCTGGGATCAGGATTGTAGGACTTAAAACTAGTCTCACCCATTCATTTTAAAACAAAAGGAAGATAGTAGTCCAGTAGATTCCCTGATACAGGCCCCATCCTCCTGCCCATAGACTGTAATCTCCTTGAGGGCAGGCACTGTTTCCTTTTTGTCTTTGCATATCTAGTGTCCAGCACAGTGTCTCCAGGTAGTAGGTGCTTAATCAATGGTTGTTTATTAATCAGAAAACAGAAACCAATCCATAGAAGATATCTATGTCAGGAGGCTGACACGATTTTCTTTTACCTTTTCCCCTTGGTTTTCCTCCCAAACAGAAATTGGGGGATGGGGAGGCATGGAGAAGGGAGCACTTTGGTAAATGTTTATTAAAATTAGGGTGAGACAACTTCCATGAACCAGGCTTGGCAAATTACTATGGTATTTGAGTACTAAACAGTTTCTAGGGCCACAAGACCTCTACAACAGCCTCTGAGACAACTTTTACTTGTATATATCCAGTGACAGGGAGTTTACTACTTCCAGAAGGAATTTCTAATTATTAGAAAATTCTTTATTATGTTGTACTAACATCTGTCTCTCTTTATACAACTCCTATCCTTTGGTCCCAATTATAGTCTCTGGGACCAATGAAAACAAACCCAATTGTTTTCCCCAATAACTGTCCTCGAATAGTATACAATACTCTAACTGTAGTCTCCCCAGGGCAAAGGGCAGTGAGACTACTACCTCCCTTGTTTTGGACACTAAACTTCTACTAATGCAGCCCAAGACTGCATTAGCTGTTCCAGTCCCCACATAACAGCTGGTTCATATTGAGCTTGCAGACCACTAAGACCCCAAAGTCTTTTTCAAATGAACTACGTCTTATACGAAAATTTCATGGTATTTTACTGGCCTCGAGCAGCTAATATGGTTTTACGATGTGTCTAATCTATAACTAGGAAGTAGCTGAGGTATACTGACTTCTTCCCTCCCCCACCCCACCCTCCCACCCCTTATAGTTTTTCTTTTTCTGAAAGCTAAAGAATTCATCCGGATCTTAAACCTAGGGGCTGGCTCTTTGTTCCAAAGGTCTATCTGTCTAGCTCTGCATTAGGACTGAGATAGTCAAGGACATAGCTAAACCAACCTTTGCTCCAGGGGTTCCTGGAGGACCAGGCGGGCCTTGAGGACCCGGAGGACCCTGTATGTGAAAAAGTCAAAGTAGTGTTAATGTTGACACAAAATATCTCAGTTGCCACCCACGATGTACACACACACACACACACTTCATGTACCTCTGTTACCACTTCTGCAGAGAGTTGATTTGAAAGTCTGATGGAGGGAGGGTTAACATCATTGCACCCATTTTACAGGGGGTGCAGTTGAGGCAGTGGGCAGTTAGTCACTATCTGTGTGACTAGCATGGGAGAACCAGAATTAGAACTCTCAGCCTCCGAGTTCCCTAGCCCACTAGTGAAGCCCCTCTAGATTGCCGTGTCACACTCTAGAGAGAGCACCCACTTCACTAGTGACCTGGGGGGAGGGAAGAAAGCATCTAGGATACAGTTGCTCAGCAGGGCTAGTCCTATGTTCTTGGCATTTATACAGCAGCCATATGTGTTAGACACTGCGCTAAGCCCTTTATAAACAGGATCTCATTCGATCCTCACAACAACCCTGTGAAGTTGGTGCTATTATTAACCCTGTTTTACAGCTGAAGAAACTGAGGCAGACAGTACTTAAGTGACTTGCCCAGGGTCACGCAACTAGTTAAGGGTTTGAGGTCAAATTTGAACTCAGATCTTCTCTATTCGAGGCCCAGTGTTCTATCCTTCGTGCCACCTAGCCGTTGACTAAAGAGGGAAAATGTCAGGGCTCAACTCAGGATGAGCCAATCTTTCTCATGAAATCTCCATTCCATCTCTTTTTTTGAGGGGGGAAGGCAGGGCAATTGGGGTTAAGTGACTTGCCCAAGGTCACCCAGCTAGTAAGTGGGTCTAGGGTCTGAGGCCGGACTTGAACTCAGGTCCTCCTGACTCCAGGGCCGGTGCTCTCCTCACTGTGCCACCTAGCTTCCCCTCCACCTCTTTTTAAAAATGTATTTTTCCCCTAGAGAGGTGCGTGTGATACAGTAGAGACCATAATGACCCTGGATATAGAAAGTGCCATCATATCTATTCATCATTGCTTTCGGTCTATATAGGAGAGATTTGGATTCCTGCTTACATTTTGCTGGTGGCCCAACTGAGGCACCAAGCAGTCACTCAGTGACTAGCATGGAAGAGCCAGAATTAGAACTCATGGCCTCTGAGTTCCCGGGGTCAAATCCTACCTCTGAAACTTACTAGCTGGGTGACCATGGACAATTCACTCAACTTTTCTGAGTCTGAATTTCTCCATCTGTAAAAAGGGGTGTTGTAGTACCTGCCTTACAAGGGTGTCATAAGGCTCAAATGAGATAATGTATGTGAAGCGCTATATAAATGTCATGTTATTATCTATGGACTCATAGTGTCAGAGCTAGCCCTGGAGACCACCTAATTCGACGTTCTCTCTGTTTGTCCAAGAAGAAATTGAGGTATAGAGAGGAAAAGAGAAGTGACCGGGGTCACAGAGCAAGTGAATGGGCAGGCCTGCACTGCACACACCTCACCCAACCCAACCTCACTCTCTCCAACGTGCCGCCATGGCACATGACCCCTCCACCCCACGGCACACTGCACGTGGGCAGATGGGTGTAATTACCATCAGCCTGTACTTTCCGGCAGCCTATGTAAAATATTGGAGATTAAACCGTGGACATAATCAATGTTTGCTTTCATTCTGGCTAATTTTTATTTTTTTTATTTTTTGGCTCTCTGGCCATTCCCCAATGCCTTTAGAGTCACATCCCTCTTGCTGTTTCTAATCCTGCAATCTGCCCCACCTGGGCACTACAATTCGGGCCCATCTCAAAGTCACTGGGATGGGTATTTGGACAAAAATCTCTGCATGATTTAGGATTATAGACACAGAGCTAAAGAGGCCTCCCAAGGCCACCTAGTCCAGCCTCTTCATTTTGCAGAGAGGCTTGCCTGAGGTCATACACATAGTAAATATCACAGGTAGGATCTGATCCCAGGTCCTCTCACTTGATAACTAGTTCTCTTTCCGGTGAACCACACTGCTTCTCTCACCTGTGCTGTTGGGATTGTGGCATTAGTAAGGATGGGGATCTGCAGCCTCCTGGATGGGTCACTCTTCCTACATATTGATCCTGACCTCCTCCCAAAGGGTCTGTACTAGGGGCAGAGGCAAGGCCAGGGATAGCTAATTAACATAATAGAGACAGGCCACTGGAAGGACCAGTGGCCTTATATCTCTCATAGGATCAGAGGGCCATGGATTTAGAGCTGGAAGGTGCCTTGAGGGTCATAAAGTTATAAGAGCACAGAGCTAGACCTGAAAGAGACCCCAAAGTCCAGCTAATCCACCCCCCTTATTTTACAGATGGGGAAATGGAGGCCCAGAAAAGAAATCATGCAGATAAATGGCAGAGTCAGGATTTGAACCCAGCTCTTCTGACACCCAATCCATTTCTCTCTCTAATGTACTACACTGTCTAACCAGGGCTCCGATAAAAATAAACAAACAAGTCCCCTCTCCCACAAAAAGACCCAACAAAACCAACCCAATTTACCTTCAGAGCATCCAGGATTCTGCCGTCATAGTCGATCACTACTGTGTCTCCTTGTTCACCTTTCAGGCCAGGTGGACCCTGAGAAAAGAGAAAAAGCCAGCATTTTAGAGGCCCTTGGACCATGACCACAACCTGGGGCTCCTTCCCAGACCTTACTCAGTGCTTCTGCATTTTTCTAATGCATGTATGTAATGAGTACCTGGCCCCACACTTGCCATTACCAATGCTGAATTTAACTTTTTTCCAAATCTGAGAAAGAAGGCTGCCTGTTTGTTTCTTAAGGAAAATATAACGGTAGGCTATTCAGTTCTCAAACTGGCTTTGTGTAGACCAGCAGTTCTCAAAGCATGACTCAGGGGTGTTTGGGGATCCTTGAGATCCTGTTGGGGAGATTCATGAAGTTTAAAGTTATTTTCATATTTCTAATTTCTGGTAAGATAAATGTTAATCGCTATAATCTGCATACAGAAAAGGTCTTTGGGGGATCCTCAATAATTTTTAAGAGCGTAAAGGGATCCTGAGGCCAAAAAGTTTGGCCTAGGCCAATATCTTCTCCCTTAGTTCCCAGTTGGGTCAGAGAATCTCTTTGGCCATCTGCTATTCTTAGGATCTCAACCTAAGCCTGAGAGCCAGGGGACTGCATCTTGCCAGGGATCAGGCCTGAATCAACTTGTTAGCCACTATCACACCATAAGCCCATCCCCAACCCTCCCTTCCCAGCACCCAAACTCAGGGAGAAGACTATGTTGCCCTTGTTCTCTGTTGGAAAGAAGTCTCATTCTCCCTTTCATCTTCCCCAAAGGATCGTCCAGCAGGGCTGAAGCTCCTTCAGTCACTTGTATAGCCTATCCCCGTGGCCAGGTATGCCCAACTCAAGAGGTCTAGCTCTGCTGGCTCATGGCCCAAAGCAAAAGTAAACAGGTCACCATCATGTGTGTGCGTACCCTGGGCCCAAGGAAGCCGTCAGATCCTCTCTCACCAGGCTCCCCCTGGGGAAATATAAATTCTGATGATTAGTTCTTCTTGGCTCCAAACCATGCCTCCTCCTCCATCATCCCCACTTCCTCTCCAAAGGACTCCTAGAGTGCTTTCTTCTTAACTTGTTCTAATCCGACATTTACCTCATTTCCCAGACACCGACTCCAAACCAAGCTGCCTTCTCTGCCTCTCATCCCTCTCCCCAACCTATGTTTCCTGGTCCCTTTTGTGTGTTGTCTTCTCCCATTAGAAGGTAAGCTCCTTGGAGTCAAAGACTGTCTTGTTTACTTGTTTACTTGTCTTTGTAACCCCATTGCTCAGAACAGAGCCTAGTACATAGTAAGTAAACACTTAATAAATATTCCTTCCTCTCTCCTCTTTCTTTCTTTCTTTCTTTCTTTCTTTCTTTCTTTCTTTCTTTCTTTCTTTCTTTCTTTCTTTCTTTCCTTCCTTCTTTCCTTTTCTCTCTTTTGTTTCTTTCCTTTCTTCCTTCCTTCCTTTCTTTCTTTCCTCCTCCCTCCCTCCCTCCTTCTCTCTCTCTCTCTTTCTTCCTTCCTGTCATGTATGTCTAATTACACTATCTGACCTCCATTCACTCTCCCTCCAACTCTCCCTTTTCTTCCTTTTTGCTCTTCTCCTGCTTCCTTTCTCCATTCCTTTCTGCTTTCTCTCTTCCTTTTTCTCCATCTCTCTCCTTCAGGCTCCTTCTCCTCTTCCCTCAGCCCCTCCAAGTTCCTAGATAATATTCTCCTTATAAGAAGAGCAGAGGTTATGTTGAGCCTTCTGTTGACTCAGGAACAGGCATTGGACCAACTGGGAATCTCACCCACATGGAGATTGTAGATCATAAATTACCTTGGCTCCTGGTGATCCATCAGTTCCATTCTGTCCTTGAGGCCCTGGACTCCCTTCCTCTCCCTGGAAAGCAGAGGATACAAAGTGACCTTGGTTTTCAGGCTAATCACCATTCCATCATCTGGTGGGGGTCAAAAAGTTTAGATGACTTGCCCCAGGTCACACATATAGTACGTGGCAGAGAGTTTGGCTCAATCCTTCTGTCTCTCCAGGAGCAGGCTAGACCAGAGCTCCAATGGCCATCATTGCCAGGGCTCAACACGTCATTAGCATTTATTCATTGAATAGGTAGACCCAGCAGTAAGCCAACCACTATATTAGCTCACAGCCACTAGTCGGGCAGGAGAGAAGGTGCTTCCCATCCTCTGGGCCTCTCCCAGGGATATAATGACAAAGAGCCTGTCTAGATCAGGAACTTCAGCATTGAAGGTTTTCAATAGGAAGGAAGGAAGGGAGAGAGGGAAAGAAAGAAGCAAGGAAGAAAAGAAGGAAGGAAAGTCATTGAAACCCTACTTCAGTGTCAGTGTGGAGTAGAGGTGAGCCTGGATTCACCCAGACAATGATGCGGGGGGAGAGGGGGGCAGGGCTCTGATAGGTTCCTACCACTGTCAGAGAGGCTCCATGTAGGGGCCTAGTGATGGGCTGTGTGTATTGCCCTAGGAATAGCCTGGCAAAGGTTCCACAGGCTCACCATTTGGGCTTTTCTTGGCTAAGGTACTGGAGTAGTTTATCATTTCCTTCTCCAGCTCCTTTTACAGATGAGGAAACTGAGGCAAACAGGGTTAAGTGACTTGCTCAGGGTCATACAACTAGTAAGTGTCTGAGACTGGATTTGAACTTAGGAAGATGAGTCTTCCTGATTCCAAGCCCAGTGCTTTATTCCCTGCACCATCTAGCTGCCCAAGTAACTTTGTCCAGTGTTATATAAATATCTGAGGCAGGTTTTGAACTCAGGTCTTCTTTGCTCCAAGTCCAGCATTCTCACCACTGCACCACAACTCTCCTTTCTTGATAGGCTTTAAGATTTGAAACAATAGAAATAGAGCTAGAAGGAGCCCACAATGTCATCTAGCCCAACTCCCTCATTTTATAAATGAAGAAACTGAGACCCAGAATGGAGAAGGGACTTGCCCATGGTTACATAGCTAATAAGGTGGAGTGAGGAGCCAAAGCCAGGCCCTCTGACTGCTGCTGTCTCCACTGGCCTTCACAAGGTGATGTGTAAGCCAAGAATAGACATGCTGAGGCTGATGAGCCATTGTCTGTCTCTGAGGTTCAGTTACAGTCAAATGACACTCAATGATCATTTGTAGAGGATGTGGTAGAGGGGATTCTTGCTCAGGTACAGGTTAGACTTGTTGCCTTCTAAGGCACTTGCAATTTTGAATATACTGCAAATCTTGCCCTTCCAGCATAGACATTCTTTATTTGTCTCCATTTGTTCATCTATTCATTCATTCATCAGATGTTTATGGATTTGCACACAGTTCAAGTCAGGATCTTCAGCTGGAGGAGTTACAGCGTTCAGAGAAGATAAAGCTCTCCCCCTACCTTATGGGTTTATAGCCTAGGAGACTATGGACTATAATAATAGTAGCTTTTTTTTTTAAGCCTGAAGCTTTCCTTCTTTCTCTACTTCTTCCCTTCCTTCCTTCTTCCATTCTTCCTTCCTTCCTTCCTTTCTTTTTCTTTTCTTTCTTTCTTCCTTCCTTCCTTTCTCTCCTTTTTCTTTCTTTCTTTCTCTCTCTCTCCTTCCTTCTTTCTTTCCCTTCCTCTCTCCCTCCCTCCCTCCCTTCCTTTGGGAAGATGAGGGGAGGGCTGTGTCTATGGCTAATGGAGGGAGTAGTGTCAGCCGTTAGGTTCTGAGTAATACCTTGGCTTTCTGTGGGGAGAATGAAATAACTGGAGATGGGGCAGAGATCTGCTCAGTTTTGAAGAATGACACCACGGCCATTATTAATCCACATAGAGTCCCTCCTAGCCTGGGGGGAAGGACGGTGAAAAGGGGGAATCTCTCAGTAGTTTCACCGGGAGAGATTTTTCTCCGATTACTAGGAGCTTGGAAAGAAGATGGGCAGAAGGAGGTCAACGTTTCTGGGAGGAGAGGAGTTGTACCTTTGGCCCGATGGATCCCTGGAGTCCTGGTTGTCCTGGCAATCCGTCATCTCCCTGAGGGAACACGAACTTCAGTCTACAGCCTGGGCCTGAGGCAAGCGCTCCCCACCCCCACCCCGGGCCAATCTGTGATATTTCTATTCCTCAGGTGACCCCTTTAGAGTGGCTTCCTTGGTTCACCTTGAGACAAGGCTATGCACCAAGAGGATCCCTCAGAGGCCTCCCTCTGAGTCCTGGGTTTGCTAACTCCAAGTAGAAGGAGAGGTCATTCTGGAAAATGGGGCGAACCTGTGACATTTCTTCTGTGAATAACCCTCAAATTAATGATTTTTATGTTGTTGTTCAGTCTTTCAGTTGGGTCTGAGTCTTCATGGCCCGGTGGACTTGTCCGTGAGGTTTTCTTGGCAAAGATACTGGGGTGGTTTGCCATTTCCTCTAGTGTGTCCCCATTTTACAGAGGAGGAAACTGAGGCAAATAGGAGTTAAGTGACTTGCCCAGGGTCACACAGCTAGTAAATGTCTGAGGCTGGATTTGAACTCAGGTCTTCCTGACTCCAGGCCTAGTGCTCTATCCACTCACTGTGCCCACTTAGCTGCCCTGGTGATTTTTGTCGTGTGCCACTAATATCTCACTTGAGCGTCACAGGTATCTGAGGTAGGCAGCACTTATTTCATTATTGTCCCCTTTATTATCATGGGTATTATTAATTTTATAGGTATTATTATTCCTGTTTTATAGATCAGGAAATTGAGGCCTGGAGAGATGTGACAGTCATAAGGTTAAGCACCTAGCACACAGCAGAGCCAGGATTAGAACCCAGGCCCCGGGCCTCTAAATCAATCCCTTCTTCCTCTCCCCTACCCTGCTTGTCCTGTCGATCTGGACTCTGAGGCCTCAAGACTTTAGCTCTGCTCACATGCAAGGAAGGCCAGTCTGCTGAAGACCAGGAGGTCCTTGAATCCTCCTCTCTGTGTCTCCGCCCTCCCCCCTCCCCGCCAGAGGACAGTGGCTTCGATCTTAAAGTTCAGTTGGAAGGGAAGGGGCCTGACTTGATTTTCACGAGGGGGACTCCGTGTGTCCTCATTCTTCCTTCACCCTCCACGCTGGGCATACAGTGCCCAGAGGCCTTCTTCATCCCCAACCCAAATGTTCCTCAGCTCCCTAGGAAGGAAGCAAACCTGCCAGCTGTGCTCTGAGAGGAGCCCTTTGCTTACCTTTCTTCCTGGCATGCCAGGTTCACCCTTAGATGGAGACAACAGGAGAAGGGAGCAGTTAGAGATCAAACCAGAGGCAGAAAATTATTATCCAATTACAATATCTCAAATTCCGCTCCCACCTCCCTCTCTTCTAACTTCATCTCTTCGTCTCTTCCAGTCCCCAGTACTTCAGCCCAACTGGACAATCAGCTGTCCCTCACACCTGACAAGACCTTCCCTGCCTCCACTTCTTTATTCCCCACACCCATGATGACAGGTGCCCAAAGTCCTATTTACAGACTTCTAAAGCCACTTTTTACCTGTGGGACAAAAGAATTCAATGAATGAATGAATGCATTTATTCCTTCATCAAACCTGTACTGAGCACCAGTTATATGCAAGTCCAGTTTATAGACTTCTAAAGCCATAGAGATGAGTACTTTTCCCTTGTGGGACCCAAAAGAACTTAATTAGTCAATGAGTTCGTTTATTCATTCATCAAATGTGTACTGATTATGTGCAAGGCCCTATGCTCTCAGGGCCTAAAATTCTAATTGTCTAAAATGTCTAATTGACAGAGGAAGTCATCTCAGGAGGGGTAAAATTGGGCTTAAAAAATCAGTTTCACAAGTACAAGGTAGTGGTGGGTATATCTAAACAGCACTTTGGGTAAAAAAGATTTGGGAATTTTGGTAGATTGCAAGTTCCCCAGGAGCCTGTTTGGTGTTCAAAGCCCTTTGTAATTTGGCCCCTTCCTTCCTTTCTATCTGGCCAGTGGACCCAGATGGCTCTGGAGGAGAAAGTGAGGCTGGTGACCTTGCACAGCCCTCCCTCACTCAAATCAGAGTCATGGCATCATCTCCCTGATGTCATGGTCCTCTTTGAGAATGAAGGACAAACACATCTTACTGAGCAATCCAATGACACTGGCCTCCTTGCTGCTCCTCGCATGTGACTCCAGGCATTTTCACTGGCTCTTCCCCATTCCTGGAACCCTTTCCCTCCTCATCTTCACCTCCTAACTTCCCTGGTTTCTTTCAAATTTCAGTTGAAGTCTCACTTTCTCAAGGAGCCTTTCCCAGTGCCCCTTGATGTTAGTTCCTTCCCTCTGTAGGTTACCTCCTGGATATAAAGGCATAGTTTTTTGCAGTCTTTCCCATTAGACTGTGAGCTCCTTGAGGTCAGGGACTGTTTTTGTTTGGTTGGTTTTGGTCTTTCTTTGCACCCCCAGCACTTTACACAGTGCCTGGTACGAAGAAATGCTTGTTGACTTGGCTTGAGCTGACAGTGTTAGAAGATAACCAACCCCCCCAAACTAGTGCGATCTTAGGTGATATTGAAAGGCATGATAGTCAGAACCCTGGAGGTGACTGTCCAGTTGCTATATTGTGAACTGGTTGGGTCACAACCTATAATATTGTGTTCTATTTTGAGAGCCCTGTTTTAGGAAGGGCACCGACAAGCCGGGGGCACCCAGGGGAGTGTGACCAGATGAGTGAGGGACTTTGAGAGCCCATCATGCGGTATTTGGATCAGGGGAGGTTTAGTGACAAGGAAAAAAGAGTTAGGGTGGTACAGAATTGTGCCTTTCATGCATCTGAAGGGCTTCCAAGTGGAAGAAGGATTTGGTTTGTTCTTCATGGCCCCCAGAGGGCAGAACTGGAAACTATGGGTGGAAATTGCCAAGGCAGATTTTGATTTGATATAAGGAAATTCCTAACCATCTGAGCTTTCCCAGCTGCCTTGGGATTTCCTGGGATCCCTTTTACTGGAGGGCTTAGAACTGGATGGGGTCTTAGATGCCATCCAAGCCCACCCCAACATTTTACATTTGAGGGAAATGAGGCCCAGGGAGAGAGGTTAAATGATTTGCCCAAAGTCACCCAGGGGATGAGTGACAGAGACAGGAATGATACGCGGGTCCTTCCACCCCTGAGCCAGAGGCCTTTCTTTTGTACCTGATCCTTAAGTGAAAGCTGGCTTTCCTCCTGTAGGAGATGCAGCAAATGCAGGTATTTACAGTTACAGGTAGAGGCCGCACTACCCGTCTTTTTCAAACTCTGAGATTTTGTGATTCAGGGAAGGCCTATGTATCTTTCAAAGCCTAGTTCAAACGTCACCTCCATCAACCGTCCCAGGGAAGGTCTCTCTCTCCTTTGGATTCCTGCAGTGTTCATGTCTCCATTATGCATTTATCGTGCTAAAATTTGCATCATTGCTACATGCAGCCATGCCATAGCACTCAAACCACAATTATTTATGAAGCTCCTACTATGTGCTAGGAAGGGTGGGAGGTGTTAGGGATGCTGTATTTGGAGGACAGGGGTTATCCTGTCCTGTCCCCTTCATTCTTTGCCTCCCTCTCAGTGTCTAGCATTGGGCCTTACAATGTTATTATCATTATCATTAGCATTTATGTGGTGCTTTAAGGTTTATAAAGCACTTTGCAAATATGACTTCATTTTATCCTCATAACAACGTTGGGAAGTGGGTGCTATTATTATTATCCCCCTTTTACAGAGGAGGAAACCGAGTTAGAGAGCAGTTAAGTTCCTTACACAGTGTCATACAACTAGGCAATGCTTGAGGCCAAATTTGAACTCAGGTGTTTGTGACTCCGGGTCCATCATCTGGCTGCCTCTACATACATAGTACATGCTCAGTCAATGTTTGTTGAATGAATGAATGATGTCACTTTGTCTCCAGGGGGAAGAGTACTCATTTCCACAGTAGACCATGGTTTATCTAACTAAACTTAAAAGAATGTAAATTTGAAGCAAATTGACTTAGGAAGGAAATAGATATTTTTACCAGAGGCTAGTATTTCAAGCAGCTGAAAACCCTAAAATATCAGCCAAGGAGGTTTAGAGCACTGGTTCTTAAGCTTCTTTTCTGTCATAGAGTCTTTTGACAACCTAGGAAAGCCTACGGATGCTATGTATACATATATGCAAAAATGTATATATATATATATATATTTTGCAATTGAAAAAAATGCTAAATTTCAGTTAGAGGTTAGTGTAAATAAAGATTTTTTTCCACGTCCAAGTCCACAGACCCCCTGGAATCTATCTATGGACCCCTTGGTGGTCAATGGACTACAGTTTAAGAAGAAAACCTGACTTTGGTTTGTTACGGCCAGACTGACTAATAGGTGATTCAGCTCTTACCTTGAGTCCTGGAGGTCCTTTCGGGCCCTGTTACAGAAGAAAAACAACTGTGGCTTAGGTTAAGTCCTACTAGGAAGACATTTTTGGGGGCAGGAGGAAGGGGGCGTTTCCCAATAGGCTTGTCAGTGCTGTGGTGGATAGGAGGTGCACATGGGCATTGCCAGAGACCCATTCAACAAAAGTGTACAAGTGGGGGTTGGGAGGGTTGGGGTGGGCACTGACAACATTTCTGAGATAATGTCTAGCCCTGGGGTGGGGGTAGGAGGAAGGGATTTTCTGAATATGGGAAATATAAGTAAAGATGACTGGCATCCCAAGATAATGTGTGGTGCTAGGGAGCCAGAGCACATCTGATGCTAGCTCCAGCTGGAGGATGCGTGAGGAGTGTGTGGAGCTAGGGAAGGTAGGGAATAGTGCCCACTGAAAAGGATGGTCCTTATGGTGGCAAGGTGGAAATAGGGGTATCCGTTGATGCAAAGCACCCACACAGGTGTTCAGCACCAGGGAAAGGGGGTGGGGGAAGCACTTCTGCCTGAGGTTTGGGATGTTTTAGAAAACTAGCTCCTGGGTACTGATACACAAGGTCAGCTGGTATCATGAGCCCGAATACTCAGGGACCCATTTCTATGGACCATAAGGCCCTGGAGGCCCTTGCTACCAGTCATACTCATACATATCCACACCTACTCAACACAGAGGTATCCTCCTCCTGAACATTACACAAAAACATGCCTACCTAGTACCCTATGATTGACATGGAACACACATTACACACCTCACCAGTGTCCCACATCCTACAAGCTACTTCATGCCTCCCACTCCAAACATCACAGTAGACACCACACACGTTACACCTTGCTATTCTGAGATTCACAAATACACAATGCTTGCCATATAGACACACCTCACAATATGCATTTAACATCAGACATGCACATATGCAGACAACACACCACACACACACACACACACACACAGAGCCACAAACACCCCATGTGCTCCCCTCCCCTCCAGGATGCCTGGGTCATGGGGCTGTTTTCTAGACCACTGAATCCTCTCTAAGACAGCATGCACAGTCTGTTGCTTTTTGCTTTGAGTCATATCACATGTGCAAAGCTATGGTGGACAAGGTCAATGCCCCCTGAAGTGTCAGCTTCTGGGTACTGACCATCATGCCTCCTGGTCCTGGCTCTCCTTTTAGACCCTGGGGAGACACAAGGTTTACAAACTATGTTAATCTAACAGTGTTGCTGGCCCCATGATGGTGTCAGGACAGAATTCACCAAACTAGTCTCTTAAGCTCCTCCCCCCAACTCCTTATATTCAATGAGGCAGGCTTTGGGGGAGCCCTGCCTAGCTTGCTGCAGAGGCTGGGGGTGCCAGAAAGACTCTCTAAGGCTAGAAAAGGCAAGTGATACACAGTTAGGACCAGGGCTACAGTAGCAATAATTGATCCCAGGGCAATTCACACCTTTGGGGGAGGAGCTTGTCTGGGATGCAGCCACCAAGGCAGTGGCCATTGGGCCCCTTCATACCAGAGCCTTGCTAATCATGTGCTGGGTTCAGTTGTTTCTACCCTATTGAAGGGCTGCCGATGCAGGTTCAGGGGTTGGGACTAAGAAAATTCAGTTTGGGCTTAGATACTGGATTTAAGATTAGGGTTAAAGTTTGGGGCAAAATTCAGAGTAGGGAGAGGATTAGGGTTAGGGATTGAATATAGGTTAGAACTGGGTTTTGGGTTAGGGTTGAGATTAGGAATTGAATTCCCATTAAACTTCAGTTTTTCTCTTACATCCGGGCCTTGCAGTCCTCGAGGACCGTCTTTTCCTGTATCTCCTGGGGGCCCTCTGGCTCCAGGAGGACCTGGGGGCCCAGGTGGACCAGCAGCTCCATCTTGACCTCGATCTCCCTGCAAGACATTCAGGGCTCTCATTACAACTATGCGTAGAGGTGGCATTGAGAGGGCAGCATGGAGCACATATGTGACGTCCAGTTGGGAATGTGGGTACTCACTCATCCATCCATCTGGGGCATCCACCCACATTTCCCCTGCTGGATGGGACCCAGGAGTACCTTGGAGGTTGATCTGGGGGAGGAGAGGAAGCTTCCTTTCAAAGGAAGGATCTTTTTGGACATGGAGGCACCATGAGCAAATGACCCAGGTCATTTTCTGAACCCTATCTATCTGGATGAAGGGATCTTGGGGAAGAAGAGCCAATGGTCCCTTTTCTCCCAAACTTCCCTGTTGAAGTAAAGCCACACAAGACAGCATGGTTTTGCAGGACAGGAGATCCTGATGCGATCTTTAGAATCTCCGGCAACATTGAGGTGTTGGGACAAAACGACTGGGAACATGCAAAGGATGGAGTAAGAAGCAAAAATTAGGTCAAGAGGAGTGTTCTAAAAGAGCAGCCAGGTTCAATGGGGGAATATAAATAGAAAGTTAGCTAGAGTTTAATCATGTGAATAGATAATAGGATCATAAGTTCAAAGCTAGAAGGGACCTCAGAGGCCATATGATTTCATTATATAAATGAGGAAACTGGGGTCCGGACACGGGACTGGGAAAATCATAATTTTTCTAAGGTCACGAAGGTAGTTAAAGATGCAGGATTTGAATTCAGGACCACTGATTCAAAGTCAGTGCTCTTTTTTCATATGTTTCCAGGCCCTTCTAAAAGAGCCTCTTCTGCCCCCAACATCCTGATGGTTCCCTGGAGGGCAACACTGTCAGATATTCCATCTGCTTTGTCTTAGGAAGGCAACACGCTGACAGTTCCCTCAGCCCTCTGAGAGTTTCAGGCCAGGCAATGAGGCATTTCCCAGGTGGAGATTGCCATGAAGAGCTGATGGGGAAACACAGGTGCTTCCCAACATAGAGTCCTGGCAGGTGTTTGTCTAATGGTGCTACAGCTTGCACATGAGTTTGACATCCAGGGTTTAAGGAGGTAGATAAGGGCCATCAGGCCCTGAAGCTGGGGCAAAGCTTGGCCAGACCCAGGGTCAAACCTTTGAGCCTTTCACAGACAGGCAGGAGAGCAAAGCAGACACTTGCTCATCACCTTCCTTTGTGGCCTCAGCACTGGATAGCCCAGCATGATGGCTGTGGGCAGAACCTTCTATAGGCCAGCAGGCTTGTGTGACATCGGGGCTATTGCTGTTATCATCAGGAATCTTCCAACAACATCTGCACAGGTCATCGGCCTGAGTCTGACTGATGCTGCAGAACTGGAATTAAATCTGTTGAAAACTGGGCAGCTCTCAGTTTGTCCCCCACTGCTTGGTCCTCACCACAGGGCTCTTTGGCAAATCCTGCTATTTTTTCCAGGTGATGCAAGGATGGGAAGGGTTCCTTCCTCGTGCAGCAGGCAGGACACAAGACCCAGTGTAGCAGCCAAACTTCAATTAACCAGAACCTGACTGAGCACAGCTCTCACTTCTTCTTCCTCGCTCCTCTTCTGACCTATCCCCATCCTCACCCTCAACCCAACCACTGCGCCTTTAGGAGGAAGAGGGAAACCACAAGAAAGGATGCTGATGTCAGGGGCTTTCTCATAAACCACTTTATAGAACCATAGGACTGAGTGTGACCAGGGAGCTTGAAGGGTGTTGTCTTACCTCCTTATTTTACAAATGGGGAAACTGAGTCCAGGAGGGGGGAAGTCACTCACCTGGGGTCACAGAAGGAGTAAAGGGCAAAGCCAGGACTCTAACCCATGCCCCCTGAACATCAGTCACGTGGTCTTTCCTTTGCACTGTGATTACTAGGCCTCTAGATGTACGGATATGTGGAACTATGGACTCATTGACTTTAGAACTGAAAGAGAGCATAGAGATGACCTCTCTGCTCCAGCCCCTGAAGCCAAGAGAGGAAACGTGACTAAGGGCTGTCCTGGATCCGACACATTCCTCCCAATTTCCCATCCCCAAAGAGCACCGGAATTTGAGTCCGAGGACCTTGGTTTGAATTATAGATGTGTTATTTACTTGTGACTTTGGCCAAGTCCCTTCTCCTCCCTGGGTCTTGTTTCCCCATCTCTAAAATAAGCAAAGGGGATTGAACTAAATGATTTTTACATTCCCTTCCAGTCCTAGGGCCAATGATGCTATGTATAACCTTGTTCTATGGGGCCAGACACTGAAGAGCAGAGTCCTGGGCTCAGGAGTTAGGAGCATCTCTGGCTTTCCCACTTACTGGCCACAAAGGACCCCAGACACATCTCATCCTTTCTCTGAGCCTCAGTTTCCTCTTCTGTAAAGTACTATTGACCTTGCAGGCTTGTTGTGAGGGCCTAAGTTCTACAGTACCATGAACAATTTTTTTCCCAGATCCTTGAACATAGGGACCAAAATGCTTGTGGAATTGATTCAAAAAGATGATAAGAGAGCCTGGTTATCACAGGATGATTCCATTAGACTGCCCAGGCTTCATTCTTCTTGAGACACAGAATGGTATGGTGCATAAAGAGCCAGCCAGGAGGACCTGGGTTCAAGACACGCCTCTTACATATATTGATTATGTGACCCTGGACAAGTCACTTAACTTCTCAGACAAATTTCTCAGATTCCAAGTTGCAGAGGAAGTTCTGCCCTGCATAGGGGAGGTTTCTTTACAAAGGAGGTCCCTAGACTGATAAAATCCCTGGGTTGATGAAATCACAGATTCCAATCTTCTTAGTAAATGGCCTTTTATTTTTTTTTTAATTTTTTGTTGAGGGGCTGAAGGCAGGGCAATTGGGGTTAAGTGACTTGCCCAAGGTCACACAGCTAGTAAGTATGTCAAGTGTCTGAGACTGCATTTGAACTCAGGTCCTCCTGACTCCAGGGCTGGTGCTCTACTCACTGGGTCATCTAGTTGCCCCAAGTAAGTGGCCTTTTAAGGCATTCTAGGATGATACTGACCAAAGAAGTCTCAAGTGAAAGGGGGTTTCCACTTTGCCCTGTAACACCCAGAATACCCCATTCCTCAAGCTCTCTGGTTAATGGAGGTTTGGCTGAGTTAAGGGAGGCATTCAGGAGGGCAGGAACAGCAAACGGGAGGCAACAGATTCCCCACACTCACTCCACAGCTACCTTGAGGATACGGCGATTAAACACGTGCTGCTCTCTAGAGAGAAATCCGTGACCGAGGCGGGGAAAGACCATCTGGCCAGATGAGCAGGGTGGACAGTCAGAAGGATCAGGGAGTCAAGAATACAGGAAAGTAATTTATAAGACCACAGAGTTATTTCACGGGTCACAGAGCAAGAAGTGAAGAGAAATAGGGAAGAGTCCAAGAACAGCAGTTACATATATGCAGCTCCAAGGACTTAGATTTAGGGGCAAGTGGTGAAGCTGGAACAGGCTTCTCCAGGAGATATCTTTTGTCTAGTGTAACACAGAAAGGGGGAATTCTCATCTCCCAAGGCCTCCCCCACTTGGAAGATCAATTCTTTGGCTCCACTAGAGAGGAAATAAATGAATTTTTCCCTCCCTGTAGAAGTGAAAACAAACAGAAACTCTTTCCTCAGGCCTCTGAGAAATCCCACCAGCTTGGTTGTGGAATGAACTCTGGATCAGACGGCTGACATTCATTATGCCCAGGAAAAATCTTGTTTGCTCAGGAGCCAGTGTGGGGCCCTTTCCTCTCATTCCTATGTTTGTTGGGGGAAAACCTCATTTCATTTGTCCTGGCACAGCCGTGTCTCCCCACGGGAACACGGGGATAGATGGGGCCTTCAGGAGGGAAGCAGGATTGCTTGAGTCCTTGCCTTGCCGAGAAGGACCCAGAGGGGGTTTCACAGAACGTTCACGGTTACATTAGAAAGAAGACCGTTATTTCATGATTAAAAATGCCACTCACTGCCCAGAGCCCTCAGCAAGTGAATGTACTCTGGGGAGTGACTGGGACTCTGCACTAGAAGGTCTGCCCAGATTATCAAGTAATCAGTCAGTCAGCAATCGTTTAATAAGTGCTTACTATGTGTTAGGCTCTTTGCTAGGTGCTAGAGATAGAAAGAAGTGAAAGTGTTCCTGACCTTGAGAAGTTTAGATCTCCTGGGAATAGTGAAGTTCAACAGGTCCAAAGTTGAGAAGGACCCAGAGTGGGACGTGAGGGGCTGAGGGGGAATTCAGGAAGGGTTCTCACAGATGCCCTTTGCAGGTAGTTCAGGGGATGGGGATATAGGGAACCTCTAGAAACTCTGGGCGTAACTAAATTGTGACCTGAATATTGCCTCCTGTTAGGGACCTGTTTTCTTAGTTCTGACTTCAGACAAATGCCTGCTGGCATTAGCATGTATGAGGAAGGTGGCAAGATTCTGTCCTGTGGAGTGTGGGGAAGGATGCAAGCAGAAGAAAGATGCTTTAGAGAGAGGCAGCATAGTATAATAATAAAGAAAAGAGATGGATTTGTAGTTAGACCTAGCTCTGATGCTTGTTAGCTATATGGTCTCTGAAAAAAATCATAATTTCTTTGAGCCTCACTTTTCTTATCTGTAAAATGGGGATAATGTCTATCTGACCGCTCCTCTGTCTCTTTTGATGGGTCACCGTCCATATACTTGCCCAGTAAGTGTCTGAGGCCAGATTTGAACTCAGGAAGACTTCCCTGGGGAAGTCACTTAACCCTGTTTGCCTCAATTTCCTTATCTGTATAATGAGCCGGAGAAGGAAATGGCAAACCATTCCAGTATCTTTGCCAAGAAAACCCCAAATGGGGTCATGAAGAGATGGACAGGACTGAAAAAAAAGACTGGACAAGCACGTGTGCCAGGCACTGTGCTAAGAACTTCATAGTTATCATCTCATTTGAATCTCACAACTCTGGGAGGTCCGTACTATTATAATCTCCATTTTACAGATCAGGAAAGTGAGGCAAACAGATGTTGAGTGGCATGCCCAAGGTCACGAAGCTAGTACATGTCTAAGGCCAGATCTGAATTCAGGTCTTCCTGATTCCAGGCCCAGTGCTCTAACCACTGCACTACCTAACCGCCCTAAGGCAGGACTATATCAGTTGCCAAGTCCTGCCATTTCTACCTCTACCATATCTTTGGTTTTTCTTCCTTTCAATTTCCACTGCTGCCAACTAACCTCAGCTCCCTTCATACTTCTTTTCACTCAGACGACCACAATAATCTCTAAACCGGCCTTCCTGCCTCTAGTCTCCTTTGTTCATCCATCCTTCGTGTAACTGCTGGAGTAATTCCCTTAACATGCCTTTCTGGTCACACTCCTTTTAAAAAACCTTTGGTGGCTCCTACTGCTCATGAATCAAGTATAAACTCTGATCCTGGCATTCGATACCCTGCAGAGTACGGCTCCAACCTGCTTTTCGAGCCTTACGTTACACTATTCCCTTTTGTTGTTGTTCATTCATGACTGACTCTTTGTGACCCCATTTGGGGTTTTCTTGGCAAAGATACTAGAGTGGTTTGTCATTTCTTTCTCTGGCTCATTTTACAGATGAGGAAACTGAGGCAAACAGGGTTAAGTGACTTACTTGCCCAGGGTCATGCAGCTCGTAAGTGTCTGAGGCAAGATTTGAACTCAGGAAGATGAGTCCTCCTGACTCCAGGCCCTTAGGCTGCATTAATAGAAAGTCTGGTTGGTATGCAGATATGTAACTAAGAGATACAACAGGATAGTGGAGAGCAGGCTGGTTGCAGAGCCATGATGATCTGCGTTCAAGTCCCGCCTCTGACACATCACATCCTGGCTGTGACTCTGGGCAAAGTGCTTAACTTCTCAGTCCTCTGGGCATCTCCCTAAGTTGCAGAGAAGGTGCCAAGCTGCATTGGTAGAGGGAGTTCCCTGACCCTCACCCTATCCGAATGAAATCACAGTTCTGTCCCTAGCCCATGCGTGGTCCAGAATGGGGATCGGCTTTTGCCCTGACCAGAGTCCATCTCTGTCCACTTTGGGTCACCACGTTTTTGGAAAGACAAATTGAGGCTCGTCTAGAAGGGGGTGACTGAAATGGAGACTTGAAAACATGTCATGTAATTAATCAATAAATCAGCAAGTATTTATCAAACTCTTACTATATGCTGGGCATATAGTCCTGAGAATTCAGAGAAAAAGTGGAAGTCGTCCCTTCTCTTGAGGCTCACCTTCTAAGTAGAGGAGAAAACCTATTCCTAAAGGGAAAGACAAGAGAGAAAAAAGGAGATGGAATACAGCCTCAAAAGGGAAGTTCCTGGCAGCTGGCAGAACCTGGAAACAACTAGGAATACTTAGCCTGGACAAGAGAGGCCGAGGTGGGGAAGGGAATATTTTTGATCACTGCTCTTAACTCTCTGAAGGGCTGTCCTGGAGATAAGCGATTAGCCTTGTTCTGTTTAGCCTCATTGGGCAGCAGCAGGGCCAGTGGGCAGAAGTCACAGGGAGGCAGATAATGGCTCAACATAAGGAAAGGGTTCCTAATGGTCAGAGCTGTCTCGAAGGGTGAAGTAGTTTGTTCCCTAAGTGGAAGCTGGAGGACGGACCACTTACTGGGATATTTGAGCTTGGGGTGGGTTGGCTCAGATAACCTTTAAATTTTCCTTCCAGCTTTGACATCCTGTGACTCTAGATCTGATTGTGGGTATGAAAACTGCAAGCGTGAGAAGACCCTGGTAGGACCTTCACAGCACTGCACACATCCTACACAATTGTGGAGCTGGCTGACCCTATGGGCACAGGGTCAAGGGGCCAGAGGGCACAGGCACTGGCCCCCAGAGTTTGGAATACAGCAGGGGGCTGAGCCTTGAAAGAAGCTTTTATATGCTGTTGTTTTGGAGTAGAGAAAGGAAATTACTCAGTTTAATTCAAGTGCAGACTCTCTTTGTTTCTTCCATATGTTTTACCCATGTGCTCTCTGTGTCCAGGGGTCACTTCAAGACCCATCAACAAAGGCTAACCTAGTTCTACCATTGGCTGGGAAGACTCAAATCTGGAACTCAGTATCTCCATCTTTCCAGTTTCAATGGGAACTGAAGCTTGGTGTTGGCATTCACCACTGTGATGTACGAATTCCAAAAATGCCTGCCACTCTCAAATCTTTGGCTTCAGGGACGCATGGGACCCTGCTATTGCCAGCGATTAAGGACAAACAACAGGGAAGAACCCTTCTGGGGAAAGTGGGTGTCAAAATCATGATCGTGGAGTGGTTTTGTAAGATCTAGCCATAGTTCATCCCCTTGCCAAATTTCCAAAATATATGGGTTAATCCAGTCTCGAATGCATTAGGAGACTCAATCAAAAGGCAGAATAGCAAACAGGAAGTCGCACATTCACCATACTCACTGAAGATCTACTTTGAAGATTCTGAGACTGAACACATATCCCCGCTGGGGGTTAAGGACAATCGGGCCCAGGGACAAAACTCTCTTGGAGAAAAAGGACATGGTCAAAATCATGAGGACAGTGAAGATAAACCAGAGGACATCTGGGGCAAAGCAGAGTTTTTCCAAGGTCAAAGGGAGATAGGTGATAGGAAAAGGAGTTTGTAGGAGCAGTTCCAAGGCTGGGGGTCAGTACAGAGTATGTCAGGGAGATTGAGAGCATGCTATGAAGGGGAGAGGGATGTGCCAGAGAAGATCATTTGTCCCATGTGATTTCCTTACTCTAGACAATATTTTTTTTAAAATGTCACTATTAACAACTAGACCTATCAATTTTCTAGCTTAGGATTCATTTGGGGAAAATGCACTGCAGCAATCTGGTTAAAACCAAATGGTGAACAAACACAACAGTCGTGTTCCAATCTACCTCTTTTAGGTAGATTAGGTGCAAACCACAGAGAGACACCCAACACTGGGCACCCTCATCTGAGCAAATTCAGAGAGTCTGGCTTCCTGTTACCCATTCTAACATAGTTGCCACCTAACTACAAACATAGGTCTTAGAAAAATCATGGCACTTTCTTTCCTGGAGAAAACCTCATGCACAAATTTGAAAACAGAACAGGAAAAGCACTTATTTATCGCTTTATATAGAGAAGGCGTGGAAATGAATCTGCATTTGTTCTATTTAAATAGGCTTAAAAAAAAGGGAAAACTACCTAGCTATCACATACTCTCCGTAAAAGGAGAGGAGATAAATCTCAAAGGAGATAATGGATACGAAGTGCTTTGGAACTCTTAGAGCAGAAGAGAAATGTTCACTGTGGCAATGGCCAGCCCATGGAACATGCTTAGAGTGATAATTTCCTGCTTCAGGTCGCTCCCATGGAAGCTTTGGGGACTACTTCTGCCCATCTGGTGACCCACTGTAGAAAGGACTTTGTATTTTGGCATGATATGACAAACCCTGAGGGGTCCTTTGGCCCTTCCTCCGGTATGTGACAGCATAGGGTTGGGGGGGGGGTGGTGCTGGCTCAGCTAAAAGAAGACCCTCCGGCTCTCTTGGCTCAGCTCTTGGAGTGGCCTCATGTCACTTGGAGACCTTCTGGTGAATGTGAAATTCCATTAGATTATAAGCACCTTGAGGGGAGGGAGTGTCTTTTGCCTTTTTTTTTTTTTTTTTTTGGTATTCCTAGAGCTTGACACAGTGCCTGGCACATAGCAGGTACTTATTACTTATTGATTGGGATGGCTGGCTTTCTCTGTCTCAGTGTCTTGGAGATCTCATTCAGGTGGCTATTAATACAGGGGGCTTTTTGAGCCTGTGTCTGTCTGGGCTCCTGGCTGCCTTTGTCTCTTTTGTGTGTTTTTTCCCCCTCTGATCTTAGGAGAATGGTCATTGACTCCTCAATGGATGTATCTGGAGTTGGAGGTGACCCTGTGAGTTCGGGAGTTCTGGAGGGCCCTGGGTCCCATTGGGTCAGAGCTAAATGATGGCAGGGGAGAAGACTCCCTGGCAGCTACTTTAGCTCTCTTGGAGATGATGGTTCTCTACAGTGGCTAGCATCCCCACAAATGTATTTGCTTCATATGTATTTTTTTATTTACTTATATGTGTACACATTTTCCCTGAGAAAATATAAATTCCTCAAAGGTGGGGAATATTTTTTGTCTCTGTGGCCCCAGAATCTAGCATAGTGCCTGGCACAGAGTAGGTCTTTACTAAGTGCCCATTGACCGATTGACTGATTACATCCAAATCTATAGGGTGGGTGGGTTTACTAATTAACTTCCAAGCTCTCTCAGTAAAAGAGAATTCTGAGATAATGGGTAGAAAGTGCTTTGGAAAACTTGAAGGTATTTTTTGAAATGTCAGCAATTGTTATCATTGTGGTTGTGATGATGGTAGCATCTGGCCACTTACGCTTAGCCTATAAAGGAGGCATATACTTCAGGGTTTCAGCCATTTTAGAGTTTATTCAACAGGGGCTTACCCGTGGGCCGAAGTCTCCTGGTTCTCCCTGCGGATTACAAAACAATGAAAAGTCAATATTCAGCAGTGGTGGGAGATTTTGTTCTTAGCCAAATTTCCTAGCCGGACCATGGGATGTGGAGCACAAAGGGACCTTAGACAGTCTGTAGTCTGGAGGTATCAAACTTGTAGCCTGAAAAACTCCTGAGTGTTGCCTGAACTAGATTAAAATGTAATTAGGAAAAGTTTAACAAAATTTTAAAAAAATACAATACAACATAGATAATGTTTATTTGTGGTTTTCTAAGTCTAAGCCTGCAAAGATTTGTTTCTAGTTGAGCTTGACACTACTGCTTTCATCAAACCCCTTTATTTTACAGGTGGTGAAACTGAGGTCCAGAGAGGGAAACTGATTTGCTTAAGACCATATAGTTAAGGACAGGAGAGCAGGGGAGGTAATTCAGGCCTTTCTTTGATATCCCATGTCAAGTCCACCAAAGATTCCTCCCCCAGGAGTTGGGAAAATTCTTCAAATTCAATTCAGCAAACACAGGTTAGGTCCCTACTTTGTGTGGGGCACTGTGGTAGGCATTGGAGGAGATATAAAATTTAGCTGGGACTCATTCTCTGCCCTCATGAAGCCTTGTTGTTCAGTTGTTTTACTGATGTCTGACTCTTTGTGGCCCCATTTGGGGTTTTCTTGGCAAAGATACTGAACTGATTTGCTATTTCCTTCTCCAGGCCATTTTACAGAGGAGGAAACTGAGGCAAACAGGGTTAAGCGACTTGCTCGGGTCACACCGTTGGTAAGTGTCTGAAGCCTGTCTTCCCGACTCCGGGCCTGGTGCTCAATGCACTGTGCCACCTCGCCTCCCCTTTGTGAACTTAGAGGCTGGACAGTCTCTAAGGCCCCTCATTCCCTAAATCCTATGATTTCTACCAGACCCTCCAAGCTGTCATGTCATCTTCCATTACTATCTATCACCACATCCTACGTCAGGATTGTTTCATCTGAACAGCTCTTTTAAAATATCTGCTTCTGAGGGGGACTGAATAGTAGGGAACAAGCTATACCTTATGCCAGAGGGAACCTGGGACTCATTATGTACCTTAGCTACTAAGCAGCTGTGTGACCTTGGGCAAGTCTCTTCCCTTTACTATTACCTTGGCTGGAAAAATGAGGTGCTTGACTAGCTTGTTCCTAAGGGTTCTTCTAGCTCCAATGGCCTACGGTTCTATGAAGTTCTAAGAGGGAATATTTCCCCTCTCTCTACTCTTCCCCCCCCCATATTTGCATTACTTAAACAGATCCTTCTGTTTAGATCCTTCTGCATAGATGCCAACTTACCTTTTCACCTTTGGGCCCCGGCAATCCCTAAAGAAACAAAGACAGAACAAGACAATGGCTTGTCAGTTATGAGGATACTAGAACATGCTTTTCCCTTCTGCTTTTGGACTGGGGTTTTTCTTGCTGTCTGGTTTGGGCATCCACGAGCTTAGAGGGTAGGTGCTTTGGAGGCCAAATAGAGCCAGCACAAGGCTTAGCAGCTAATTAACAAGCAGTCCATGTGCTTAGAACAAGAGCGTCCTCTGATCCCAGGCCCAGAAGCAAGCCTCCTCCTCCCTGGCTTGCTTGTAAATGATCGACAACCAGGGTTCTAAGCATCTGGTCAGCCCTGGAAGCCAAAGGAATGGGGCTTGGTGGTGGATCCCTGGCAAAAACACACCTGTTTCCTCTCTCTACCCAACACAATGCCCCCAAACTGAAGAGGGAGAGGAAAAAAAAAAAAGCATTTTTCCAATTACAACATCCCGTGCTGTGAACTTCATTCAGGCTCTTTGCAAAGAGAAAGAGTAAACCATTTCTAAGCGCACATGCTCAGCAGGGACTGATTCGAGTATGTTTTTCCCAGTTAGCCATCTGTTTGAAATAAGCCAGACCAATGGGCAGCTTTTTTTTTTTTTTTTGCATGCCTGGTTCTTTGAGTTCACGTCTCCTGAAGGGGATCTCTAGGGGCAGAAGCAGAGAGACTGAAGGGAGCCCCAAAGTGAGGCCTGACTTTGATGTGCTCCAGATTCCATCTTCAGGCCCTAAGGAACCACTTTCTTTCCATTCAATGTGAAGGCCAGGATTTCCTTAGTAGAGACCTCAGGAGGAAGCTGAGTGAGAAGGTGGCTGCACGTGGGACCACACAAGGGCTGCCCAAGGGGCACATAGTCCTCACAGTCAGCCTGTTTCTATGGACACGGACTCTAGGCATAGCATGCTCTTTGTTGTCCTGTCTAATGATCAGATTTGGAATGAATCAAATGGGGCTATGTATGGAAGGGCCTTTGAAACCCTGAAAGTGCCACAGAAATGTGGGCTGTTATTATTAACAGAAATATCATCAGAACCACAAAAGAAAAAGAGTGGAATAGCACTTGTCCCAGGATTGCTCCAAGCTGAGCCCCATCAAACAGAAAGAAGAGAAGGTTAGAATCATAATGGACTGGCAGGGGGCTTCCCGTCGCTGGATGTTGTAGTATCTAACAGTTAGGCTTGGAAGGGGTCCAAGAGTCATTACTCCAGCTCTCATTAAAGAGGAAGGAATGGAGGCCTAGAGATTAGTCCTGTCCAAGGTCACTCGAGTGACAAAGAGGAGAAGTGAGATTCAAACTCGGATTTGAATCCAGGGCAGGGATGTGGTATGGGGAACTCCGGCATCAGGCAGGGGGTTGGACTACACAGCCCAGAACGTACCTTCCACTTTGGAAATATTTTTTCTTTTTTCCCCTCTATCATTTTGTTTATTAGGTAGAGTGGTTCTCATATGCTTTTTTTTTTTGGAATGATAATTTGAATCTCTATTACATGTAGTTTTTTTCAGGAAAAAATATACATTAAGTTTAACATGATAATATCAAGATTGCCCTGGTTATCTTATCCTTTTCTTTCTGATTTCCTTCTGTATAATAATAATTCCTGTATAATAATTATATATTATATTTAATTATGCTATATATTATATATAGTTATAATACACAATATATTATAATTATTACATATAATTATTATAAAAATTCCTGTATAATAATTTCCTTCTGATTTCTTCTGTGTAATTTTTTATGTGTGTTTCCAGCTTTAAAATTTTTTTCTTTCTTTTAAAAAATATCATATTCCTCCCCTGCCCCAGTTACATGTAAAGATAATTTTTAACATTCATTTAAAATTTTTTTTGAGTTCCAAATTTTCTCTCTCTCTTCCTCACCTCCTTCCTCGGTCTCATACGCTTTTACAAGAGACTTTAAAACACAAATTACTAATTAGCCCCAACTCTCGAGGAAGGTCGGATCTAGTAATAGGCTGATCTTAGGGAAAGCAGGGTCAGCTGGGCTTCGCTTTGGTTGGCACTTTGACCAGTGTGAGAGGTGGTGGCTAATGCTCAGTATGGAATAAGGAAAAGATGAGAGTGAAGAGCTGAAGAGGGATACCAGCCAAAAAATGGTGGCAGCTTCTGGGCTAGGCCTTCATGGTGGGGCTCTTTTAGTTGTACGGAAATTCCCAGAAGAGTGATTATTAAAAACGAATCCTAATGCCAAACACAACTGACTTGTAGTGTTAACTCCAGTTTTGGAATGTTTGGGGCTTGGCTTTCCTGACTGGATAATGGAGAAATGATTATTAGTCAAGTAATTAAGAAAATAATGAGGAAGGAGCATAGGATTGCTCATTCTGACTTTGCCTCTGTTGGCAGGAACCCTCTTAACCTACCAGCATCTCTGAGGCAGGACGCAGCCTAGCAGAGAAGGTCTGGTGAGTGTTTCAAGCTCATCTCAGTGAGGTCACTGAGGGAGATCTGTGGAAGCTTCCATCATGACCTTTTAGGATCTGTCTCTGCCATACTTACCGGCTTGCCATCCAGTCCCAGTGGCCCCTGGAAAACAACAGAAAGTCCAGATATTACTAAGAGTGGAAGAAGTCTGCATTCATTGATTTTGCATGATTTCTTTAAACGAGGAAACAAAAGCTTGGCCCTGTTGCTTTATGCATTTGGAGCGTGTTTCCTGGGGCTTTTTTTTTTTGAGAGGGGAGATATCCTTCTTGTCATAAGCTGTGCCAGGGAAGAGCAGAGCAGGGAAGATGCCAAATAACACAAGATCTAGATCCCTAAGAAAAGATCCTGGCACCTCCCCAAAGGGGCATGGAGTTTGACTCTCCATGACCCCAAGACTGCCCTTGGGGTGTTCCCTGGTACTGAAGCTCTGGTTCAAGGGATTCTGGCAGCCACCAAGCACAGTCCCTCCACAGTGTGGTCATGCTAACCATAAGATCTGATTGGATGAAATTTCCATCATCATTCAGTTTTATTCAAATGATTTATGAATTATAATTCAACACCCTCCCCGCCTAATCTTCCCAGTGACATGTCCACACACAGCCTGGCCTTTGAATCATGGGTCAAACACTTCACTGGAAGCAGGAGATCTGGGTCCAAGTTCTTGTTGGGTCACTGTGACTTTGGGAGAAGTCAATGTTGTGTAATGGAAGGAGCACTAAGGCAGGAGGTCAGCTTCAAATGCTAGCTCTCTCACTTGTTAGCATTGTGACCTTGGGCAAATTGCTATCCACTCTGAGTCTCAGTTATCTTATCTGTAGAATGGGGAGAGTGCTGTTTAGACTCCCTACCTCAGAGGGTTGTTATGAAGAAATTGCTTCGTAAAAATGGAAATGATATAAAAATGTCAACTCTCATGATTATGAAAAACTCATTTCCTCCCTCTGGGCCTCAGTTTCCTGATTAGAAATAAGTCCTGTTTTGCCTCCCTTTTGGGGTCTTTGTGAGGATGAAGCAAGATAATGGTTGAGAAGCACTTTGGAAATTAATCGTAAGGCAGCAGGTCCATGAGAGCCAGGGATGGCTCTGATTTCTTGGGATTCTCCTCTGTTGTATTCTATCCAGCTCAGCAGCAGCAGCATGGGGTAGGTGGCTGGCTCCCCATCCCCATAGTCCTGTGGCTCCTGGGATAATCCTCACCAGCCCGACTGGGAGCGGCCCCTCCTGTAGGGTCAAGTGGTAAATGGCTGGTTTCCTTGGCTCGGTCTCTTAGGCTCTCCCAAGCGACGGAGCGGAGACGGCCAATTTGCCCAATTACATCAAATGATGTGTGACCATTCCGGAGGTGGCTCCATGCCCCCAGGGACTTACTGCAGGAAATCTATGCAATTTTGAAAATTGGTCATTTAGGGAGCCTATTAAGCACTCTCGGCTGGTCTGAAGAGGGACACAGCTACAATTTCACTGTCTGCGGGATATTCAGAGGAGACAACCATCCCTTGGGAGAGCCCAAGAACTCTTCTGCCTAGGTCACTTCATGATCCACACATACCATTTCAGAGACAGGAGGGGACCTGAGAGGTCATCAGGTTCACCGCCGCTGTCATTCTCAGCTTCCTTCTCCCTTGATCAATTCACAATAGAGTTGGCAAAACCTTTTGTCTTGCCCATCATATCGCCTCCACTTCCCCCCACGTAATTGCTCTGTAAGCCCTCTCCTTCTGACTTCTGTCCCTACCACATGACTGGGATTGCTCTCTCCCAGGTCAAAATGTCCTCCTAATGGCCAAATCCAATGCCCTTTTCTAAGTCCTCCTCCACCTTGACCTCTCTGAAGAACTGGACACTATTGGCCACCCTTTCTTTCTGGACATCTCCTCCTCCCTTGGCTGCTGGTGGTGACATGACTTTCCCTCAGTTCTTCTCCAGGCTTTCTCATTGCTCACTCTTAATCACCTTCGTTGGATTATCTTCCAACTTCCCACTGCCTAAATTTACTGACCCAAGGCTTAGTCTTTCTCTTCTTTCTGTACCTGGCAAGTTCTAGTTTTTACTAGAGTCCGACAGGATCCACAGTCCTAGTTTTTACTATTACCTTTGTGTACTAAAAACTGACCCTCAAATCTCTGTTTCAAACTCTGACCTCTCTCATGAGCTCAAACCTCACATTTCCAGCTTTCTATGGGACATCTGCACCTGTTTATGGGAATGTACCCTGGCACGTCCAACTTAACATGTCTCAAACTGAACACATCATCTCCATCTGCAAACCAGTGGTCCATCTGGATTTCCCTATTCCTCATGCTTCAAGGTGGGTGGCACAATGGATGGAGTCAGGAAGACCTGAGTTCAGATCTGGCTTCACACACTTACTAGCAAGCTGTGTCACTTTAGGCAAATCACTTAACCACTGTCTGTCTCAGTTTCCTCGACTGTAAAAAATAAATGGGGACGATAATTGCACCTACCTCCCAGGGTTTGTTGTAAGGATCAAATAACATAATATTGGTGAAGTGCTCAGCACAGTGCCTGGCACATAGTAGGTGCTTAATAAATGCTTGTTTCTTTCTCTCCTCTTCTAGTCACTGAGGCTTGAAATCTTGGGAATTATCTTGACTCTTCTTTCCCTCTCCCACATCTAGTCTGTGACTAAATCAACTGGATACGCCCTTTCCAAGGGCCTTTCCCTTGTTTCCCTAGGCCTTTTAATGTCAGGCCTAGACTATTGCAACAATCTTATTAATCTTCGAGGTCGATGATTATAGGCATCCTTTAAAAATTATCTTTATGTGTTTTCCCAATACCTAGCACATATTAGGTATGTAAAAATGGTTGTTGAATGAATGAATGAATCACACATGAATAGTGTCATTGATTACATGGTCTCCTCCCTCTAATCCTCCTGCATAGTCTACTGACATCTTCCTAAAACACCTATTTGTACCTATCATTATCCTGCTCAAAATCCTTCAGTGGCTCCCTATTGTCTAGAGGATAAAACCCCAACTCCTTAGCTTATCATTCAGGGCTCCACAATCTGGCCCAACCTACTTTATCTCCCAATGCTCCCCTAGTTTCCAGTTCCAAGTTGGATATTAAAGTACAGATTAGAGTTGGATAAAGAGCATTTACTATCTGTTTCATTCACTGGCACTCAGCTATTTGGCCTACATCGTCAGTCATTTTTTTAAATGTCTGAATCCTGACTCTCCAACTCTCCGGCAAGTCCTGAGGTTGGGGGGCTGAGTCATCAATCAGTCAGTCAACAAACACCTTCCAACTGTTAGTCCCTAACGACCAGGCTGAGATCAGCCATGTGACCCTGGACAGCTTCTTTCTCTATAAAATGAGGATAATAATCCTTTTCCAGTTTCCCTCTCTGGCTGTTATGAGGAGCAAGGAGGAAATTGATGGGGAAGTTTTCCATAAACTAAACTGTGAAGTGCATGATATTGGGTGTCAGAGGAAGAAAAGTAGAGTCTTGGCAATGGCTTCTTGGATGGACCCACTGAAGGCAGAATCTCCAACTGTAAGGGATAGGGGTAGGAAGAGGAAAAAGTCAGTCTGGCTTCTAAGGCAATCCCAGGGGCCAGCAGAATCTTCCCTCCGGCTTTCCCTCCTTTCCTCCCTACCTTGTGCTCGGCTCTTTGAGAAAGAACACCTTTAACTAATTACGCTGCTCCGTCCCAGCTGAGAGCAGTCATTTCCATCTGGGGCAAAGTGATTTATCTGTGGGGCCTGTTCAGCCTGTCCAGCCTTCTCAGCCCAGGCTGTCACATCACAGAGGAAAGAAAGGTCCTCATTCAGCTCTAAACTCTACTTTAATCTCTTTTTAATCTTTGTTTGAATCATGGGTTTAAAAAAACTCCACCCAGATTTATAGATCGAAATTTTTCCTCTATGATTTCCCAGCACTGTGAGTGCATGCATGTTTCATAGGCCCAGCCCAGCGAGAGAGGCCTGGCTACCCAGAGAGACAGTTTGCACTGTGGTTCAGACACATGGGGAGCATCACACTCAGGGCACACAGGAGAGCAATGTGACCAGGACACAGGAGGGCCATTGGGCTTAGGATGCACACAGAGAAGGCATTATGCCCAGGTCCTGCTGGAGTGCAGTGTACTGGAAATAGGCAGAAATGGGACGTGTGATGGGCATCATGTCAGAAAGAGAGGGCATGATGCCTAGGATGCATAAGATTTTAATGTGCTTAGGATGCATGGAAGGCACTATGCTCAGAACACACAGAGGACATTATGCCCAAGACACACGAAAAAACAGTGTATCTGGGTTACATGAGTCATACTGTTCCCAGAGCACATCGGAGGAGCATGATGCACTCAGGACATATAATTGTACCCAGGACACATAATAGGCCTTATATCCAAAATACAGTGGAATATAATATCCCTGGTATAGAGTATTCAAGAGGCAGATATGTCTAGGATACACAAAGGGCCATCATACCTGGGACATGCAGCTGCCTGGGACACATGGGGGGCATTTTGCCCAGGACCTGTGGAAATTCAGTGTGCCCATGACCCATGGAAGGTATTATACTTGGAGTGCAGCACGCTCAGGGCATGCCCAGGGCAAGGCATGGGACCTAGGGGTGGCATTCAGGATTCCAGATAACCTGACCCAATGACCTCAGATGAATCGAGTTTGAAACCTGATAAATAAAGGTAGGGGAGGAAGAAAGGAACCATGGTACGCAGACTGATTGACAGGGCTACTAGGAAGCCTGGAGCTGGAATACATTCTTTCTAGTAGTGGAGAGCGGGGGAGCAGAAATTAAACAGGAATTTAAAGACACAGTGCTTTCATTTTTGTTCTGCTCCATCTGGCTTTGATCACTGGTTGGTACCAAGACACCAAGTAGCATCTCAGGAAGAACGGGAGGGGGCTGCTGCCTGGGGCCTGGGAAAGGCAGGGCCATCAGACCTTTGACCCTTGACCTCAGTAGTACATCAGATTCCTATTCTGTCCACCAGTTTGTTAGCGATCCCTTCAGCTTTCTGTCACATAAAGATGTCACGTATGCCATAGTCCAGCTTACTGATGAAAGTACGTAACAGAAAAGAGCTGAGGATGGAGCCCTAAGGTCACCACCAGAGAGAGACCTCCCTCTGGGCTGGCATCAAATTCTTTGAGAAGAAAAAAAACCTCCATTTCATTTTAAAGCAAAAGTTAAAACTCTACACAAACTTAAAATTCCTTTTCAATGAAATTTTGCTTTCCTAAACCTTAGCAGTAAATTCATTTTATACCTTCCCTCAACCCACATGCAAAGGGTTTTAAGCAAAAACGGGTTGGATTAGGTGCCCAACAAAAAGCTTGGCATGAAAAACCATGTCCTTCCACAGAAATAGGAGCAATGGATAGAAGTTGGCAGTCGTGGGAACTCAGACCCTACTTCTACAGGGGACATTTTAGCAAGAATGAATTTATAGAAGAACTGGTTTGTATAGGTGAAACCCACTTCTGTCCTGTGTCCCACCCTGCCCTATTCAGAAAGATAAGCTGCAGAATGGAAATGTGACCTGACAGTGCTTCTTAGGATTAATCTCAAGGTCGCCTCTCCCAGCAGTGGCTGCCTTACTGAACCTGGCCCCTTGTGACACTGCAGAACTCCTCATTCATTCATTTATTCAGCATTCTAGTAAGTGCCCACCATGGGCAAAGCCCTGTATTTGGTGCGGGGGATAAAGAGATGAAGAAAAATAAATGATACAGACCCTGCCTTCAAGAAGCTTACCATCTAATGGGGGGATATGACACAAACTTACATAAGTATAATTCAAGTTAGGGAATGATGGGGGGTGGCGATATAAAGGAAAGATCCAGAAACCCAGACAAAGGGCTCCAGGAAAATATGAAAACCTACTTTCATCTGGCAAGGGAAGGATTCTGGAGGTAGTGATGGAGAAGGTAACACCTGAGCCGTGCCTCACTACATACAGACCTGTTTTGATTACAATGATGACTTTTTACAGATCCAAATGTCAGCATAAATATCAGAAACCTGCTCTTCTCTTGGGGCGACCCAGCCTATTTGTGGAGGCTCCAGCCCTTGGCTTGCAGACCTTAGGGTTTAGAAAAAACTGAATGGATATTGTAGGCTCCCAACAGTGACAGAGTGTGCTGTTATGAATAGAGCCCTTGGAAATCGCCAGCCCTGGATTCATAGGAAAAGCCATTTTCAGTTCCCTGAGAAGCTCGAACTTGGATCTGTGTGTGGTTTAATCTGATGCAGAACAGACGTCCTGAGCCCAGCACGAGAAATGCCAAATATAAATATTTACACAGTAGAAGATGCTGCCTGGGACAGGCCTTTGGAATACATTAAACCAAAGCCTCGGCCCTTGGTTCACAAAAGATGCTGTCCGCTCATCCCAGATGGTGTTGCTCTGGCAACAGGCACTTTCACAATGGGCAACCAGGACAAGCCTACAAATCTGAGATATTGCTTCCCTGCTCACATCATCTTCCCTGATACATGGGAGACAAACTGAAATGATTCTGCTTTTTGCGAGTATAATAGAAAGAGCCCTGCATTGGGGTGGGAGGCAGCAGCACGGCTTCTAGACTCAGGTCTGACACTAATACATCATGTGACTTCCCCTCTCTGAGCTTCATTTACTCTTCTGTAAAATGATGATGGTGGTGCTTCCTAGGGTCTCTCTCATCTCTGATGTTCTATGATGTTAATTTCTGGTTAGATGGTAAGCTCCCATGTGCCAGTCCCAGCCGGGTTTAGACTTGCTTTTGGAATTACCCAACATATGATCAGTTAAAGGAATGAGAATAGTTAGACTAGAGAAGAGCTATGATATGGAATCCTACACCTGGAGCTAGAAGGGGTCCTCAGAAGTATCTAGTTGGATAATTATACTGTAACCTGTGGCTCAGTACTGCAGTTTTGGATTCACAAAGAACGGTTTTCCTCTTGAAGCCTTCTTACTTTTAACTCCATATCCCAGGTTTAGGTCCTGGGAAAAATTGGAATTTGCTTCTAGCTCTCTACTGGGAGGGGTCTTCTATTCCCTCCTCAAGCATTAGGCTAGTGATCATTTAAACACAGAACAGGTTTATTAAAAGTTATATTAAAGAATAGAAGGACTTACATCTGAACCTGGTTAGCAAATTACAGTTCACCCTCCTATGTATGCTGTTTCTTCCTCCTTCACCTCATAAACTCAAAACAGTCATATATAAATCCCAATAGCATGAATGTGGTTGAGGTCATCAGTGAAAGGGAAGAATCTACATTTCTCTACTTGCTTGCTTCCCTCTGGGATCTGCTCATTCCTTTGCTCCAGCGGCCCCTGCCATCACTGCCACCATCTCTTAGCTCAGCTCCAAAACTGTCCCAGGCACTATGGCCTCAGGTTAATCCAGCAACTGCCCAATGCTTACCTACCAGCCTCGATCTCCACCACTTCCGACTCCTGTTCCCTGGTACCCCTCTCCTGCTGGTGCACTGGCCCTTACCCATCCCCTCTGAACATTATAGAAAATAGCTGTCTGAAGCCTTTAATGGCTCTTTGGTTTCTCTCAGCCTTGCACCTGTAGCATGCTAGGAAAGGTCTGCCCAAATCCTTTTGGAACATGCCTGCTAGAGTTCCAAAATGCTATAAAGACACAGAATCAGTCCATGATCTGAAAAGGAGTTGGGCTAGTCTTGTAGTGAGAAAGAGGAAGAATACTATGTCCAAGGAAGTATGAAGAGAACCAGAGGAAGTCCACTAGCAGAGATGTCAAATTCCTGGCTCACAAAACTCCTGGGTGAGGTCTGAACAAGATTAAAATGTAACTGGGAAATGTTTAACAGAATAAGTAAAAATGCAATACAACACAGATGATGTTAAATTGTGGTTTTCTAAGTCAATACATGGCCCATAATGATCCCTTTCTGAGTTTGACACCTGGCATATTAGGCAGATATGCAATGAAGGATTTATAGAAATACATAGGCAAGAATCAGATAAGATCAGAACGTGCAGATGGATTGCAACCTGCACCAGCAGACGGCGTGTCCACATTAATTAAATCGCTGAAGCTGAGTCATAGGCTCAAACAGTCAGAAGGAACCTAAGAGCTCATGTATTCTAGTCCATACCTGATTACAAATGTGCTCTACAATATCCCTGGCAAACAGCCAACCAGGCAATACTTAGATACCTCTAGTAACAGGGAACTCACTACTTACTGAGGTGGTCCATTTAATTTTTGGGCAGCTCTGATTTTGAAAAAGTATATCCTTACATTGAACCAAAATCTGCCTATCTACTCACTGCTTCTAGTCCTGCTTCTGTGAACCAAGCACAAGACCAGTCAACTTGGCAGAACACTGACTTCTGAGTCAGAAGACTTGGGTTGAAATCCTGCTAACGTGACCTAGGGCAAGTTATTGTTCCTCTCCAAGCCTCAGTTTCCTCATCTGTCAAACGAACAGATTGGTCTAGATGGCTTCTAAGGTTCCGGCCAGCTCAAAATCTACAAAGTTATGTTCATTCTAGTAAGTTTAAAGGGAAGCTGATATTTTGGAGAATTTTCTTGGAGCTCATCTTCAGGGGCAGATTGCTTCTGCAAAGCAGAGAAGGAATGACACAGAAACCATGGATGTTGCATATATATCTGGAGGAGAAAACGTCCCTGGGTTAGGGCTAAATTTTCTCAGGATCAGCGGGTTTCTGTCTGTCAGTCCATTGTTCTGTATTTACTGAACCTCCTCTCTCCTGTTCTCTCCCTGGCTCTTTTCTCAGGCACACATAGCAAGACAATAAAAGTCTAAGATTGCACCAAAGGCTGCCTCCTAAGCAATGATCTCTGCAGTGTCTTGTGGGTCCCAGCTCGGCTACATCTGTGGGGCCCTGGGGATGGTATTGCTGGAATAGACTCTGCTTTGCCCACCCACCTCAAGCATCCTTGGGGTGCTGTCCTGACAGCTGACCCTTCAGGGAGAATGTCTGATGGCCCCCAGCTGTTGCCTGGGGTAGGGAAATAGTTCTATGTCTCCTTGCCTATTGGAAGCCCTGGGCAGGGTCCAAGGTTGTCAGCATTTGCTGTTTCTCTGATGGTTTCCTTTTAGCTTTAAATAACTCCTTTCAACCATGATGAGCAATGAACCTCAGCAATATTCCAGGACATGCGGGCATATGGGCAAGTCTTCTCTGGCATCTGAATTACAGATGGGGAGTACAGATGCCATCTTGAATTTCTTCTTGGAAAGCAGGGATTCGCCATGGTTCCCCCCCCCAACCCCTGCCCCGCACCGTTTTTCCCTCTTGCCTGGAACTCATATCTCTCATGGGAGAAGTTCAAGATGACTATGGCATCAATCCATGCCAGCCACATGATGACTGAGTTATGTCAAGTCTTGAGGCTCTTTGAAATCCAAGCTTGCCCACCCACCCAACCTTCTTTAGGATCGTTCCCTCTTCCCCCCAAACCACCTTCTACTACATTAGGGCAGTCTCTTTACCACATTCCAAGACCCTGTGCTCGGTACTACCTCTGAGGCTCCCCTTAAAGATTACAGGATCCAGAAGTGGTCAGGGCTATAGAAATCAAGAGGTAACAGAGAGCTCCCCTTGCCCCTTCCTAGGCTTTAGTCTGAAGACCTAGAAGCAAATCTTGTCTCTTCTGTTTGTTGTCTGCATGGCGTTGGGCAAATCATTGAATCTTTCTAGGCTTTGGGCTTCCCTTGTATTAGATTATCAGAGGATGTAGAGTCAGAGAGGACCTTGGGGAGCATGTGGCACAAGCTGCTCATTTTATGAATAAGGAAAATGAGACCCAGAGAAGTTAAAGTGACTTGGCCAAGAGCAAGGGGCTGAGTAGGGACTCAAAACCATTTTCTTACCCTCCCAAATGGGTCACAAAGAGTCTGACACGACTGAATGACTGAAAAATGTGCCAGGCACAGTGCCAAGTGCTGGGATACAAAGTAAAAAGACAGCTCTCATTCTCAAGGACCTCCTAGTCTAATGGTTTATAAAGTACTTCTTTTGTAACAACCCCATGAGACAGGTAGCACAAGCTATTCTCTCCACCTTCTAGATAAGGAAATGAATCTTAAAGAGGTGACTTGTCTAAATAAATATTTTATATCTATTCTGCATTTACTTATATGTACCTATGTGATCTTTCTTTTGAGAGGAGGAAATTATTAATTTTTTTGGTCTCTGTATCCACAGCACCCAGCTCAATACATGGCACATAGTGGGCACTTAATATATGCTTGTTGGTTGACCTACTGATTCATTATCCAAGTTCACGCATCTAGAAAGCAGAAACCCTTAGGATCACACGATAGCACCAAAGATTTCCACGAAGGGACGAGGAGCATCTTTCCTTCACTCCACCTTTCTACACATACGTCACAATAATGCAGGGGGTCGCAGGGGAGGAGATTTCTACTAGGAATTAAAATTGTGAATTCTTGCCACTCCACAGGAGAGTGGCTTCCAATCCACTTCTCTTGTGCAGGTGAGTAATGGGACTGAGCGCTAAGGGAGAATACAGAGAGTTTGAAAAACCTCGGAATGAAATGGAGCTGAGGCTGGTTCAGCCTCCCTATTTTACAGACTAGAGAACTGAGGCACATGGTCACCTGGCCAGTAAGTGGCAGAGCAGGGTTTCGGATCCATGGGCTCTGACTCCAAATCCATGTGTTCTGGTCACAGTGCCACCCACATCCCTTTTTCCTCTTTCTTCCTGTCCATTTAGATATTATCATACCTATCCTTTAAGACCTACTTTAAAGCCATGATGATCCCTCCACTAGCATTGGAGTATTGTATCCTCTGACTTGGCCATGAAATGTCACCCTTCCTCACCTGTGTTCATGCTACTACCTTTGCCAAGAATGCCCTTCTCCTTCTTCACCTGTTGAATTCCTAACTATTCTTTTTTTTTCTCCTTGGCTATTGACTTTATTTTTTTTAATTTGGCATTTTATTTTCCCCCAGTTACACATAGAAACAAATTTTTAGCACTCATTTTTAAAACTTTGAGTTCCAACTTCTCTCCCTTCTTCCCTCCCACCTCCCCTCATTGAGAAGGCAAGCAGTCCAATACAGGTTATATACGTCCTACCCATTCTTTAGAGCTCAACTCAAAAGTTCCCTTCTCCAGAAAGTTTTTCCTGATCCCCCTGTCAGTGATGATTTCTGTCCTCCTCCTCAAACCTCACATGGCACTTGTTACTAAAAAAATACGACCTCTCCAAGGCTCTTGTTACATAATACTGCATATTATTTTTATCTGTGTCCATGAGATTATTTATCTCCATAGAGTCAATTCAATGAATATTCTTTAAGGATCTATTGTATGCAAGGCACTATGTGAAATGCTAGGGGATAAAAAATGACAAATAATCCCTGCCCTTGGGATGCTTATATTTTTTTTTTGGAGGGGGGAAGGCAGGGCAATTGGTGTTAAGTGACTTGCCCAAGGTCACACAGCTAGTAAGTGTGTCAAGTGTCTGAGGCTGGATTTGAACTCAGGTCCTCCTGACTCTAGGGCCAGTGCTCTATTCACTGTGCCACCTAGCTGCCCCCAGGATGCTTATATTCTAATAGAGTGGAGACTACAACAAGTCCACAGAAAAGTAAATACAAAATAGTTAAAGGGGGTGAGAGAGGGAGGAGGGACGGAGGGAGGGAGGGAGAGAGAGAGAGAGAGAGAGAGAGAGAGAGAGAGAGAGAGAGAGAGAGAGAACAATTGAGGCGATCAGCAAAGACTTTGCTTGGGAGGGGGTATTTGAGCTGAGACTTGATAGCAGCCAAGGGAGATATGAAGGCAGAAAACATGCCAGGAATAGGGGACAGACCTTGCAAAAGGCAAGAGGCATAATTCTGAATCCAAAGATCAGTAAGGAGGCCAACAGGTGGAATGTTGAGGGTATGAAGTGAAATCAAACTGGAAATTTAGGTTGGAACTTGATTGCTTTAAGTGCCAAGCTTGAAGGATTTATATTTTATTCTGGAGGCAACAGGGAGCCACTGAATATTCTTGGGCAGGGAAATGACATAGCTGGACATGTGCTTAGGAAGATAACTTTGGCAGCTGTATAGAGAATGGATTATTAGAGGAGAAAGACTTGAAGTATGGAGACCAATGAGGAGGCTGTTCCAGTAATTCAATTGAGATGTAAGATAATATAAAAGATGAATAGAGAGGAGAAGGCCCAGGATAAAGCTTTGAAGATTCGGGATGGGGACTTGATGATCCAGCAAAGGAGACTGAGAAGGAAGGGCTGGACCCTAGGAAGAGAACTAGGACAAAATAATATCATGAAAACTCAGGCTCAATTTGAATTAAGATGGGGAAAGGACCTTGGATTTCGCAGTGAAGACATCACTCCTTTTGGGTAACTATGGAGACTGTGAGCTCCTGCAAGGTCAGGTAATGTGCCTTATTAAACTTTGCATCTTTTTCTAGAACACAGCACAGCATTTTGTGAAAAGTAAGTGCTGAATGTTTGTTGGATTCTATCTCAGTCTTCTGACTCCTTTTCTTGTCTACACCACAGGGTGGAGTCTTTATATATAAAGTGTTCTATTCTCTTGTTGATTGGATGATCCTATTTAGTACTTTACTGTATAATTCATGGTCCTTGGAGCTTGTATTTGCCTCATTTGCATAAGATATTTCATGGAGGAAAAATTATTGATTATGATTAGGCTGGTTTTTCAATTCAATTAAGAGGGTTAGGATGTGGCCTTTGGGGGAAAAGCACTCTACCCTCTTCAGTGAAAGGTTGGCAGGATACCTTAGCTGAGCTGAGGTAGTCACCCAAGGAATCTATGGGATCAATAGCCATGAATCCCCTATTCAACTCAGGAAAGAATAACATTCTGCAAGGAGAAACCAAGGCCTGGTTCTCAACCGTCTTCTGTGCGTAGGGTTTGAGGAGCCATATTTCTACAGTAAGAGAGTCTTTCAAGAGATCTAAATCAGGAAGGGGCTTTCAAGGTTAGCCCTCAAGAGTACTTGGGTTGTAGATAAAGAATCTTGTAAAGTGCGAAGGTGTTGAATAATCTAATATAGGGGTGGGGAATCTGCAGCCTTAAGGCCACATGTGGCCTTCTAGGTCCTTAAGTGTGGCCTTTTGACTGAATCCAAAAGACTGCACTTAAGGACCTAGAAGGCCACATATGGCCTTAAGGCTGCAGGTTCCCCACTCCTGATCTAATAGATTATTAATGATGGGGGTGGAGTGAGTCAGGGAAACTTCTGGGAGTTTTGAGTTGGGCTTTAAACAATGGCCAGAAAAAGTGCACAGCAGAGAGCAAAAGAAAACTTAGAAGGAAGCAAAGAAAAGATAGACAGCTCTCAACACAACATGTAGTGTTTATCACACAGGCTTTCTTGAAATGAAAATTTATTGATACACATTTTGAATCCTCTCATGCTCTGCTATGCACATGACATGCTTCCCCCCTTTCTTACTTTGTATTTAAGTTCCAATATTTAAGTTTATGATATGTTTTGGTTTTTTTTTTATTCTGTATTTATGTTCTGGCATTTGAGTCTAAAATAAAATTTAAAAAAATTGCATTAATATGGCACTGAATAAATAGATTAATTTAGGTGAAAAAAAAAAAGAATGGGCAGGAATTCAATAGTCAAAGAAAGAGAAGAGTATTCCTGGCATAGGTAACAGTATGAACAAAGGCACGAAGAAAGGACGCAGTCAGAAGACAAACTATTCCAGTTCAGCTGGAGGAATCAGTGTCTTGAAGACTAGATATATTTAAATGCGCAAGAAGGAAGGAAAAGGGATGTAGATTGCATAGGGACCAGAGCAATGGATTTGGAATCAGAGGGCATAGATATCTGGGTGACCTTGGGCCTCACTTCTCTCATCCGTGAAATGGGGAGGCTGGACTAGTTGGCCACTAGGTCCCTTACATTCCAAGACTTTTCATACTCTTAGTCCCATTTCTTACCTGCATTGGCAGAGAAGACTGGAAGCTATGTTCCTAAGGAGTGAGGAAGAGGAGGGGTGTATAGTGGCAAGAACCCCAAATTGTAATTCCAAAGAGAAATTGCACCCATAGCCCTCACTCCATGACCCCTGTAGCAAAGGAGCATCTCTAGATTCCTGAGATTGGTTCACCACCGCAGGACACCACCCATCGCTCCAGGAAAGGGTAAAGAGCAGAGGCCATTGTCTGGTTCACACCAGCAGAGGGCAGTGCAGGCTGCAGGAGCCCCTCGTCAGCCATTGTAAACGGCTTGGGGTGCCCTGAAGGAAGAGGGTGCTTGGACTACCATGATCACATGGTATTATCCCTTTATTGATTTTAGAAGGATGCTCCGGTGCTGAGTAGCCAGTGTCTTTGTAGGTGGAGAGCACTGGGCGATCCCAGAGCAGTGTGCGGATGTTCATCTATAGCAATTATCCATAATAGCCAACCTCTATATGGTGCTTTAAAGTCCCAAAGTACTTCCATGTACATTATCTCACGGTTCATGATTTCCTGTCTTTTCTCCAGTAAGCAAGGCCCTCACAGAGCACAGTATGAGGCACAAAATGGGCTTTAGAGCTGGAACAGATCTGAGAGGTCTCCTTTAACCCCTGAGAAATAGAGGCCCTGAGCCCGTCAGGCGACTTGCCCAAGGTCACAGAGGTGGTAAGTGGTTACAGGTGAGACGTGAACCCAGAGATTCTGATTCCAAATCCTGAGTGCTGTCCACTGTGCGTACTGCCTCTGTAAGTCCCAGCATGTTACCTGAGGAACTCAAATGTTAAGTGACTTGTCCTGGGTCACACAGCTAGTAAGGATCTGATGCAAAGTTTGAACCCAGGTCCCCTCCTGCTCTGTCCACTATGTTACTATCCAGAACCTTAAGTTTCATCCAAAGTAATGGAAATGGTAGCTATTATTTAAGATCCACAAGGGACTGCTGACCCCTAGAGGGCAACACACGTCAAGAAAAGAGGAGCCAGCAGGGAGCCCACGTCCTTCCCACTCCCAACAGGAATGCAAACCTGGCCAGTCATCGGCAGCATCTGCTGATTTGGAGCTGGTTGGTTTATGATGCTTAGTGAGAGTGTCGATGGACACCTCATGACACCTTAGGAGGGCGGATCCCTTCTTAAGACACAGAAGAGGTAAACTGAGGGACGAGAGAAGGGAAGAGTGGCAGAGGAAGCTGGAAGTTATAGAGGATACGACTGATCATCCATCCCCTTAGGACAAGAATATTTCCTGGCACTGCCCACGTGGAATTCATTTGCAGAAGAAACCTTAACAGCTTTTCTCTCAGGGCCAACCCAAAAGGCAGTATAGAGCGGGGACCAATGATTGCTTTGGCTTCAGGCAGCCAATCCACAAGCATTTATTAAGTGCTTGCTGTGTGCCAGGAATTGTGCTAAGGGCTGGGGCTACAAAGACCAAAGCGAAATCATCCCTGCTCTCAAGGAGTTTATACTCTAATGCAGGAGAAAATGTGAACATATATGAATATGTAGATAATCTATGTAAAATGGACACCTAGGAGGTAGCTTTGGGAGGAAGGTCACTAACAGTTGGGAGAATTAGTTAAGATGTTATGTAAAAGGCAGCACTTCAGCTGAGTCTTGAAGGAAACCAGGGATGCCAAGAGGTGTAGAGGGATGGTGTTCCAGGGGTGGGAGACAGCCCATGAGAAGGCCTGGAGATGGGAGATAGGCTGTCTTGTGTGAAGAAAACAAAATCAGTCAGCATAAGCGGATCTCAGAATGTGAGGAGGGGAATGATGTGTAAGAAGATCAGAGAGGTAGGAAGTGGCCAGGTTATGAAGAGATTTAATGCCAGTGGCCTCTTCAGGGTGCCTGGGTTCAAAAACACTAGTTGTGTGACTTTGGGAAAGTCACCTAACCCTCTGGGCCTCAGTTTCCTCTTCTGTCAAATTAAGAGGTTGAACTAGATGATCTTTAAGGTTCCTTCGATTCTAAGATTTTACAGACTTTCCAGTCTCACCTCCATGGGCCAAGCTATAATCCTATGGAACTGGTTAAGAGAGGGGTAGATGTCAGGATCCTGAAATATGCACCCATAGCAGAGGTCCTTCCTTTGTTGGGCCAAGTCTCTGGCCCCAGAAATGTCACCAAGGAGGGTGGGAGGGTAAGAATCTCACTGTCCTTTGGTGGAGATTTTCTCTTACCAGATTGCTGGGTCTTAAAGGCCTTTTGCTGGTTAACTTTATGGTTAGGCTACTGTCACCACTTTGCTACTTGTTTCGTCACCTAGAAGATGGGAACAATAATACCTGACCTGTCTATTTCACAGGGGCTTTGTAAACCTTAGAGTGAGTGATCTATACACCTGATTAATTCTTATGATTAGTGGTCTAAATGGGAATTTGGAGTGAAGAGTCCTGGGGTGTGAAGCCCTGCTTAGCTGCTTATCGGAAATCACAACCTCTCTGGGCCTTAGACACGGAGGACCTCTCTTCAGCTGAACTGCCAAGCGTTCGAACTCTACTGCAGAGAGAGCCCAACTGGATGATGTTAATGCCAAAAGCATGTTTGCCTAAAAGATTATTGTATGGAGAGCTCACACAAGGCAAGTGCTCACATGGAGGTCAGAAGAAGCAGGATAAGGACACTCCCAAGGTCTCTTTGAAGACTTTGGAATTGTGACACATGGAAGACACTGGCACAGGACAGCTCAGCGTGGCATGCCCACATCAGAGAAGGTGCTGTGCTCTGTGAGCAAAGCAGAATTAAAGGAGCTCAAAAGAAACATGAGAAGTGCAAATTTAGAGACATCTCCACTCCAAATGTTCATGTGGACTATTTGTGCCCAACCTGTAGCACAGCCTTCTGAGCTCCTTTTGTCTAATCAGTCAGCTGGACACACTGTACATTAATCTTGACATAGTGATGTCATTTTGGTCCCCTTCGAGCATAAAGGACAACAACTAACCAACTCCTCTGTGAATCGGGGAAGTTGGTCTGGGCTATAGGAGCTACTCTTGTCCAGCTTTCTCATTTTACAGAGGAGAAAACTGAGGCCCAAAGACACACAAAAAACTTGTGCAGAGATGCACACAAGTGTTAAGTGGCAGAACCAGGTTTTTCCCTGTTCGTCTATTTTCACATCCAAGTACTCTTTCTTCTGTGCCATACTGCTCTCCATCCTTAAAGGTTCCTTCCAGCACTGAATCTGTGACCTCATGACCTTATAAAACTATAGGGATAGGATTCTGGAAACCCACTTCCTTTCTTTCCAGGCATCTGAGAACATCTGGGGAAGTGGGTAGGGAGCCAGAAGGGCTAAGCAGACCACCCACATGTCAGGGAAGGGTGTCCTAAAGCCTAGGGGAACAAATCCTTGGGGACAAGTCAGAAACACTACCTTCTTCTTTCAAGGGGCTAAGGATGGGACAGTCCCTGACAGGGGCAGGGTAGTGATAGACAGACAGATAGATAGATAGATAGATAGATAGATAGATAGATAGATAGATAGATGGATGGACAAATGGATAGATAGATAGTTGGATAGATAGATAGACAGATGGATAGATGGATGGATGGATTGATAGATAGACAAATAGACAGACACATAGACAGAGAGATAGATGGATGGATAGATGGATGGATGGATGGATAGAAGATAGATACGGATAGATAGATAGACAGACAGATAGATGATAAAATATTTACTTGTACCAGACACTGTGCTGAATACTGAGGCTATAGCTATAAGCAAGGAAGATAGCCCCTGCCCTCAAGGAATTTACATTCTAATGAGAGAAGGGAATACTTAAGAGAAGCTAGACAGGAAAGATGGGGGAGTAGCATCATGGCACGGAATGACCTGGGAATGCACTGCAGCCATGACCCTGGGTAAGGTGAGGCCATGGCTGGCTCCGGGTGATCTAATGGGGCACGTCCAAGGTTCTGTTGGGGAGGAGGTAGAGATGATGGCCTGAGTATAGAGATGTCCAGGAAGTAGAGGTAAGCCCAGCCCAGGCCTAGAGGGACCACCTGAGTTGCCTGTACTCAGATCAGCCTGAGAAGCAGACTCTGGCAGGACTGAGGATCACACACTTGGGAGCAGATGGGGAGCCCTGTAAACTGTCCCATTCAAGTCAATCTTTGGTCATGTATGACAAAAACCTGGTCACTGTCAGCTTATTCCTGTTTACTTTTTTTTTGTATTTGTGTGTTTCCCTTGATTTCTTAACAGAAAAATTCCAACCTTGTCTGGGCAAAGCTAAGAGATCATCCACACCCGTGTCAGGCCAGGTGAGGAGATGGAAATCAGTGCATCTGGAGTACAGGGGGAGGGGACAGTTCTGGGACTGAAAAGAACCTAGTGGATCGTGGCCAAAGCTGGAAGGAGGAGCTGGGTCAATCAGCATTGTTGATTTCTGGACAGAAATCCTAGCTTTCTACTTCCTTCCTGGGCTGCCTTAGGCTAGTCGCTTCTCCTCTGTGGGCCTCCATTTCTCCTCAGGGAAAATGAGGGAATTGGGACAGAGGAAGGGCTCAACAAATTCTGGCATGTGAATGTAACAGAATATTATTGTTCCATGCTGCTCCGGGCACCTCGGGAAGACTATAAAGAAGCCACTGCAGTGGAACAGTAGGGAGTGCTCCCATCCCACTTCTAGACCACTCAGGAGTCCCTTCAATTCTGTAAAATGAGGGAGCTGGACTAGCTCTGGACTAGCTCCCTTCCAGCTCTACGATCCTATGAGACATTTCCAGAAGAGGGGATAACGTTCATCGGTGGAGAGAATTTCCTCACTGAGACTCCCCAGCGCCCAGGAATCCACAGATCCAGAATGGGTGGTAGAGGTTGGGAGGGGGAAGAGAAAAAAACTTAAGATAAATGACTTACATAAGGACTATAAAACATATGGGAAGATGGATGTGAAGAAATCAGGAGCAGGCCTATACACACAGACAATAATTTATGTTTTAAAAAATGGATTATCTGCAAAGTGGGCAGGGGGTGGATTAGATGATAATAATTTATATAGAGCTTTAAGGGTCACAAAGTGCTTTACAAATATTTGATCCTCACAAGAACTCTGGAAGTGCTATTATTATCCCATTTTCCAGATGAGGAAACTGAGGCAGAGGTTAAGTGACTTGCCTAGGGCCACACAGCTAGTAAGGGTCTGAGGCAGCATTTGAACTCAGGTCTTCCTGACTCCAGGTCTGGCGCTCTTACCCGCTACACCACCTAGCTGGTACATGATCTTAAATCCATCCCAGCTCTCACATTCTGTTTTCAGGTCCCTTTCAGCTCCAAAGTTCTGTTGTGCTTTGCTTCTAGGCACCTCCTGGTTCCCAGCATCCGAGTGTTCTATGAAGTGGATGAAATGATGGTACCAAGGTCTGGCCAGGATGTCCTTAAATACATTCTAGAACATTCCCCTTTGAAGCAGAGGCAGATTTGACAGTATCACTGTCAGCACTTCTGAGGGCTCTTGGTGGCATGGTGGAGTGGGTACAGCTTTTCATGCGATGAAAATGGCTTACTTCACTGCTCCCTGTGGGCAATGTTCCAGCTCCCGACTGTGCCTCTGCACAGGCTGTGGCCCATGCCTGGAGGGTGCTCCTTCCTCACCTCATCTGCGGCTTAGAATCCCTGGTTCCCTTCGAGGCTCAGCTCAGGAGGCACCTCCTGCACAAAGCCTTGTCTATCTCCCCATTTGTCAGGGTCCTTCCTCCCTCCGTCCCAGATTGCTTTGCGTTTGTTTATCTGGGCACATGTTGTTTCTTCTTGTTCAAGGTGAACTCCATGAGTGCAGGGACGGCTTAGCACAGGGCATGGGTTTGTACTATATCAAACTGAGGTGGAAAGGTAGAGAGAGTGCTAAGCTGGGAGGCAGGAAGACTTTAGTTCAAAGACAACCTCAGACTCTTACTAGGGTTGCGACCTTAGGCAAGTCACTTAAGCTCTATTTCCCTCAGTTTCCCCATTTGCAAAATGGAGATAATGATGATATAATAATATTATATTATTATGTACCTATAACAATAATATTGTATTATTGTATACCTATAATAATAATATTAGATTATTATATACCTATGATAATAATATTATAATATACCTGTGATAATAATACTATATTATTATATACCTATGATAACACCTCCCAGGGCTGTGGTGAGGACAAAATGGGATAATAATTGTGAAGTTCTGAGCAAAGGTTAAAGCACTGCAGAGAAATGCTAGCTGCCATTATGAACTGACTTCATCTTAGTCTCTATTTTCTTTAAAACATCAGGGACAATTCTTTCCTCCCTGGAAGTGCTGAATTAGCCTCCAAATCTATGCATGATCCCTGCTGTGAGTCTCTGGCGAGCCACGAGGGGGTCAGAACCAGGACTTTTCAAAACTCCTGCCTCCTAGGTCCATGCTGGACGACTGAGCAAAGCCCTCTATCATTGATCCCCTTTCTGTCACTGCTGGAACCCAGCGAGGTCTGAGGAGAGGAGGTTGACAGTGCCCCAGAGATGCCATCCTCCTCTGGGCAGGGCAGCCCAATTTCCATGCCAGGGGTGGACTTCTCTTTCTCCTGGAGGTATTACTGGATGTGGGTTTTACTTGGCTACACTGTATGACTTGGCTATTTTGTAACCAATCCCTGAAAGGGAACCTGTAGTTTCATAATACAGGACTGGCCAGGCCAGTCCCTACTTTTTAAGGCAACTGGGAGCTGAATACCTGGGCAGAGACCCAATTCTAACTGAGATCTGGAGCCTTGGGGCAGCCATGGAGGCTCTTGGAACCAAATGAATGAATATGGGAGAGCGAAGGGGATGAACCACGGGTTCTTCACTTTTACCACCTTCTGATTTAGGAAAACTGTCACCACATGTTGGATGTTACTGTTCTGAGTCAGTGGGAAGAATTGTGTGATACAGTGGCAAGGAGGCTAGCTCTGGATAAAGACGACGGGTTCAAATTCTTACTCGGACTGTCCTTAGTTGTGGTACTATGGCTAAGTCATTGTCCTTCTCTGGGCCTGTTTTCTCACATGTAAGATGAGGGGGTTGGAGCAATGGTGGCCAAAAATCTCTTTTAGCTCCAGATCCTAGATTATAATTCTTTGTAAGTCTCTCACTCAAAAGCAGGGGTTCTTAAACTTTTTCGTGTGTGTGCCCTGGATCTCTTCAGTATTCTGGGGAAGCCTATAGGCCCCTTCTCAGAATATTTTTGTTTTTTAAATTCATACTTGAGAGAAATGCTGATTTTCAGTTAGGGATTAGTGAAGATACGGATGTAATTGTTTTCCTATCTACATTTGCAGACGCCATGAAATCTGTCCATAGTGGGAGGGCGAGGATTGCAGGTTAAGAGCGCCTTCTTGAGATCCTGGGGTTTACTACTAGATGGCCCTATTCTGCCTCTGCAGCTGTGATATGCCACAGGCCTTTTACCTCTCAAACATAATTTGAGCAATGAGGTGCTGGGCCTTAGGTCTTTGGCTGCCAGGGCTTTCTCTCCCTGGTCTGGGCTATGTCAGACTCTACTCCTGGCTCTTTCACTGGGCCCACTTTGCCCCAAGCAGCATCCCTGACTGGAGGTTTCCCTAAGCCCCGTGAACCTTGCTTCCCCTTGGACCCATCCATAGTACCTGGTGTCCACCCAGACGGGGCTGCTCAGATTCCGCTGCTCGCCATTTGGTACTGTTGCCTAGCATATGTTTTACATGGATCAAGGGAGGGGGTGCTATAAACTATGGTGTAGTGACCCCTCAGAACGCTGACCTGGGAGGTAAGTCAAAGCTTAAGTTGAAACAGACCTGAATCCATGGTGGGCAAGTCAGAATGAGTCAATCTTTCCTAGGGCCTCAGCTTGGGAAATGACAGCGTACATTTACACACACCCCTGCACCCAACCCTCTGAAACATTGGATATGAGCTCAGTAGTTAACATCCTGGAAATGGTTCCAATGAGCTTGGTATATTTAACTCCAGACTCAGTCTTAAATTAATGATCTAGAAAGGACGTGTCATACATGGGACAAGGTGTATCATAGGCTCATAAGCTCATAGCTCTGGAGCAGGAAGGGTCCTTCATTGTAGGCTCAGAGAGGTTGTAAACTGACCAAGGTCACACAGGTCAAAAGTGGCAGAGCCAGGTTTTGAAACTAGGTCCTTTGACTCTAAATCTAATATTCTTTCCATTGTATCATTTTCTTTTCACCTTCCCTACTAGACTGTGAGTTGATGGAGGGCAGTGATCATGTCTTACTAGTCACTTCTCCCTGTTCCCTCTCCCCCCACTGCCATGCTAAGACAGGACTTTGCAGAGTATGAGCTTAGAAAATGCTCCTTAAATGAATGGGGCCAAGGGTGACAGCGGCTGGGGGGCATCTTCTGACAAGGTTAACCGTGTACTACAGACAGCACCCTGAATTCTGGGTGCCACATTTTAGGAAGTAGATTGATAAATTAGTACAGGTCCAGAAAAGACTGATGAAGCTAGTGAGCAGTACGGGATACTAGGATTGACTGATGGAACTGAGGGTATTATCATTTGAGTAGTCCAACCTATTAATTTTACAGATGAGGAATCTAAGGCCCAGAGAACCAAGGTCACACAGCTAGCAGATTTGAACCCAGACCCTGTGAAAACAAAGCCATTGTCCTTTCCACTGAACCACACTGGTTCTTGGGCTGGTCCCAGGAGACAGGCTCAGTTTTCTTAACCAAGTGACTTCCATCTGGGTAGAGCCAAAAAAGAGAAGGCTTGGGTAGTCCATGATCACTGCCTTGAAGTATTTGAAGATCTGACATGTGGAAGGATTCGATTCGTTATCTTTGAACCCAGAGGGCAGAACCAGGAGTATGGGGTGGGAGGACATTACAGAGAAGTAGCTTTTGGCTCTTTGTAGGGAAGACTTTCTAACAATTAGAGCCGTCCAAAGGTGGAATGGGATTCTTTGGGAGGTCGTGGGTTTCTTTTCACTGAACGCTTTCATGTGGATTAGATGCCCATTTGTTGAAGGTGTTATAAAAAGTCATATCTAGTCAGGTGTGATTTGGACTAGATGGGCTCTGAAACCCCTCTTAACTCTGGGATTCTATGATTTTGGGGTCATTAGGAAGCTTTTCAGTATAATGAAAACATTTCAAAGTTGTCTAGGGTTGGAAAAATGCCTTTCAAATCTGCCAAGCATGGGTGGCCATATGAGCTTGTTAAGATCCCTGTGTTAAGGATCCCTTACAGGCCAGCTAGCCAGTGCAGAAGCTCACTTCACCAACAAGGGGGTTCCCAGCGGGTTTGGCCAGGGGTTTGTGGCCTTCATTTCTAGAGCTTAGTTTGTCTGTATCCTAAACACATTCACAGTGAAAAAATGAGTTACTGTGTGCTGAGTAATCTTTTTGTGCTCAGATTCCTTGTCCTATGAGCTGGGGGTGGGGGGTTGGGGAGGCAGGGGTAGGAATCTCATTGAGTTGTGAAGTCCAAGGTCTTGGCTGCCAATTCATGACCCCACTGAGGCACAGGATTTCTGCATTAGTATGATTAGGTTAGGGAGCGGATGGGTTTGGATTGGATGGTGTGGTAAGCATGTCTCTGGAAACATAAGCCACATTCCAACCTTAGAAAAATAAATACAGCAGTCAATCCATAAACCGGGCAGTCTTCTAGGGTGGAGGGTGGGGAATACTTTGAGTGAAGGTAATGTTTGCATTAAAGGCAATTACACTTATGCCTGGATTATGTATTATTGTATTTTGTGGTTATATTTTTAGTATTGTGTCTTGGAACCCCCCCCCCCCCAATTATACTGGTTCAAGTAAATTAACTATAATTTATGGAGAATAACTAGTTGTGTGACCCTGGGCATGTCACTTAACTCTTCTTGCCTCAGTTTCCTCATCTGTAAAATGAGCTGGAGAAAGAAATGGCAAACTACTCCAGTATCTTTGCCAAGAAAATCCCAAATGGGGTCACGAGGAGTCAGACATGACTGAAAATGACTGATCTGAATTCCAAAAATTCAAGACACAAGTTAAGTTTAATTTGCATTATTAAAACTTTCTGAAATCTAGAAATCATCAAAATGATAAATCAAGCCCTGATGTGTAACATTTGCTGATTTCTAGGTGTAAATGCTCACACAATGAGCTCTGTTTTTAACTGGTTCTGTCACACGCATGCACATACTATTTATATTTCCCATCTCCTCCTACTCCCCTGATTTTTTTAACTGGTCCTGTGATTTTAATGGTGCAGGAAACTCCTATTATCAATGCAACTTGGCACCTTCTCTGCAATTTATATGGTTAATTCAACCAAGTTGACCTTGAACCAAGAGACCAGGCTTGGGGCAGCTTGGTGGCACAGTGAGTAGAGCACCAGCCCTGGAGTCAGGAGGACCTGAGTTCAAATTCAGCCTCAGACACTTGACACACTTACTAGCTGTGTGACCTTGGGCAAGTCACTTAACCCCAATTGCTCTGCCTTTCGCCCCTCCAAAGACAAAACAAACCAACAAAAAATTAAAAAAAAAAGAGACCAGGCTGGCTCAAGGAACCTTGGTGATGTTACGGTCATATTAATTTAGGTCAAAGCCTGGGCAGGTGCTGAGCAACAAATGACCGCTACTTGAACCCAGGCCTTCCTAACTCCAAGGCCAACTCCTCATTCACTATGTCATACTGTCTTTCGTCTATACCTCTTGATAGAACTAAACCTGCCTCTCTGTGACTTCTCCCACTGTTTCTAGTCCTGCTTTCTGGAGCCAAGCAGAATATTCCCAATTCCTTTTCTTGAATGACAACCCTTTAACTACTGAAAGACAGCTATTATGTCCCCCTGAGGCTCCTCTTTTCCAGGCTTGGCATGTAAAGTCCTTTCAACCAGACCTTATGTTACAGTAAGTTAAGTACGGTATTTACGGTACTGTACAGTAAGTACAGTTAAGCTGGCAGTATAGAACAAGAAAAAGGGAGAGGTTCTAATTAGCTGGAGTCATCATGGAAGACTTCTTAGAGGATATGAGGCTTGCTTGAGCTGGTTCTCAAGGATTTCTAGGACTTGAGCAGGCAGAATGAGGAGGGAAGAAAAAACCAAACTCTATCATCTCTTTCTCTTTCACCAAGGACCAGAAGGAGACTATTAAGTACTAAAATGTTAATAATCTCCATACCACATGATGGGAGCAATTTCTTTCACAAACAGGGATAACAAGTTAACAGTCCATTGTCTCCAGCAGAGTATAGGCCATGACCTCCCCATCTGGGGTGAAGAAGCTGGGATCCAGCCTGATGGCTAAGAGGGGCTTTGTTTTTTCTTGTCAGGGTTCCCCAGACCAGTGAGGACAGGGAACAAAACCAGCTCTCTGAGACTGGATGAACCAATTTGACTCAGAGCCAAGAAGCCAGGCTGCTTCAAAGAACTCTGGTTATATTAAGATTGTTCTGTTTTAGGATGAAGACAAACATGAAACTCATCTTCCATGGAATCTGCCCCTCCTATTTCCCTATTGAATGCATTTTAAAACTGCTCATCCTCTGGGTGTGGACCAAGGTGAGTGGGTTCCAGTCACTGGTGGTGACAGAGTAGGTGGTGAGGAAATCCTTCCTGGCCTGAGGTGCAGGAGGAAATAGAAGCACTCTGTCCATCACCAGGCACTTATTAAGTATTTATTATTGTGCCAGGCCCTATGCTAAGTATGGAGATACAGACAAAAGCAAAACATTCCCTTCCCTTAAGATGGGGAGGCGGATACCTTTCAAGGATTCTGCTATGATTTCTAAGATAATTTCTAAGAAAATTTCAGAAATCCCAAGGGGATAGTGAGCTGACCGTTACTGGAAATATTCAAGGAGAGGCTGGACAACCTTAAGGTGGCTACAGAGGGAATTCCTATACTGTATGATAGGTTGGACTAGGTGACACCTATAATATTTTCTGTCTCTCTTATTATCTGAGAATGAGTGAAAAAAAGCCTCAGGCTTCTAATGAAACAGAACCCAAATTATACCCTGAGTCATTTTTCAGGATGAAGGGTGCCTAGTTGAGGAGAGTAAATGGCATGCCTTTGCAGGGTTGACCCCTGTCACAGGCAAGCTGGCTAACTTTTCTCCGTGATTCCTCCACCTGAAAGCAGCTTAGGAATTCTAGACCCTCCCAGTTAGAAGGGGTCTCATCAAGTCACCTGCTCCAACCCTTTTATGAGCAGGGATGTTCTGCATTTCCTCTGATAAATGATCATTCAGCCTTCATTTGAATACCTCCAGGGAGAGGGAGCTCCCTGCCTCTGAAGACAGCCCATTTGTTTGCCTGGACAGCTCCGGTGATCTTGGAGTCTTTCCTTATAGCAAGCCTGACTTTGACTTTCTGCATTCCCTTTATGCTCCTAGTTCTGCTCTCTGGAGCCAAATATGGCTCTTCCACACAAAAACCCTCCAAATACTTAAAGGCAGCTCTCATGTTTTCTTTAAGTCTTCTCTTTCTCAGGTTGGACATCCCCCAGTGGCTTCAATGACTTCTCACATGGTGTGGTTTTAAGTTCCCTGCCTGACTTGGTCTTCTAGACTTTCTCCAGCTTGTCAACATCCTTCCTAATAATTTGGTGTCTAGAGTTGGACAAGAGAAGGAAATGGCAAACCACTCCAAGATCTTTGCCAAGAAAACTCCAAATGGGGACATGACTGAAACGAGCGAACAACCACCACCACCACCACCACCACCACCACCACCACCATCACCACACCACCACCACCACAACGGCAGAACTGGACACAATATTCTAGAGGTAGTAAGACTTTATCTATGTGAGCACTGCACAGTCTCCAAAGCAGACTTGAGGCTGTGATCAATCAGTCAGGGTCATGGCAAATACCATGACATTGGCTGAAGCCTTCTTGATGATGGGGCAGGAGAAAATATTGTAACCAGGAAGTTCTTGTACACGTAGGGGCCAAAATGTCTGTGTGAAAAAGTCAATGTTGGATTCAGGTCACGTGCGAAATACATGACTGCACATGTATATATCAAAGTGCTTGTCTTCTCAAAATGGGAGGATGGAGGAAAATTGGGAAGGAAATTTGGAACTCAAAAATTATAAAATAAATGTTAAAAATTTTTAATGTGTAGTTGAGAAAAAATAAAATAAAAACATCCTACAAAAAAGGATGCAGGTTATAGAGTTGAAGAGCAAGGGGGCAGAAAACAGTGCCGAGATTGGAAGCAGACTCAATCTCAGGATCAATAGAATATATGAGTTTGAATGAGAAGCAGGCAGTAATACAGAAGAGGGGAAAGAGCACTGGCTCTTTTCAGAAGCTCTAGGTTCAAATCCTACCTCTCATACTGACTACCCAGGTGATTTGAGCAAATCACTTAACCTGTTTCCTTATCTGTTAAATGAAGGTTGGAGTAAATGACCTCTGAGGTCCCTTCTAGATCTATGATCCTAAACCTTTTATTGGAACATCTCTGGCAAGAGAACCAGGGTTCAATACTGAGATAGACAACCACTTCAAACTCAGACTCTCTCTCATCTTGCCGCATTCAACATGGTGACAGGTATCTCTCCGAAGAGGCAGACACAGCCTAAGGCCACATGAGCTAGTTTGGTCCCTCACACGATGCAGTGACTCACAAAGAACGTTCAGTCCGCTAAGGCTGTTCACTTTCTCCCAGGCCTTCTTCATAAGAATGGCTTCCAGCTCCTGCTCTCCTTTCTTGTACTTGTGTGGCTGATCTTTGGAACCCAAATGTAACTCTGCAGTCTGGCTGTGATCCAAGATGGATAATTTATCAGTCAGAATGCACTTCTCCCATAGGAAACTTTGCATGCATTAAAGGTCAGGGCCCAGGCTGATTAGCCTCTCTCAGAGGGCTAGCCAAAGTGCAGACTAGCCTGGTGTGTTGGCATCTGGTCTTTATTTTCCTTCATCCAGATCCAGCTGTCTACAAGGCTAATAGAGTAACAGACAACACCACCTCATGGCCTCTTAGAACCACTTTGTATATTTGTTTCGCTTTTGTGAGAGTGGATATGCAATGGTAAGCCGACACACTCAGTGGCACTGCTATTTGGTGCTCCTGGGGTATGTCTGCAATGCGGTGCTCCTGGAGAAACTGAGCTGCGGGGATTTGAGCACACTCAAAAATGACCCCGGGCACCCAGTACAAGTCATTCACGCCTGCAGTACCATTGCTAATGTCCTCCTCCAGTGCCTCATTGTGGCGGGGAAGTGACCCTGGGCTCTAGAAGGAGATGCTGGGGAAGCACAAATTCTGACATAACATACCAAGACGGAAAGGCTCCAGGTCAAACTACAGCTCTAGAGCTGGAAGTAACCTGAGAGGCTATTTAGTACAACCCCTTTTACAAATGGGTAAACTGAGGCATATGTAGAGCATTTAAGTGACCCAAAATCACAAGGGTTAAGTAGGAGCCTGGTGACCGACTGTTAATGTAACATTCCTTTAAGGATCAGATTAACCTATGTGTGGAGAGGCAAACCACCACAACTGACATTTGGAAAGTGCTTTAAAATTGAGGCCACAACTGTTGCTGGGTGAGTATTGCAGGGAAAAAATGAAGTTTTCTGTGCACTCTGTTGGGTGCCAAGCAAAGGCAGTAAATCTGTCTTTCCTCCCAGGTATCTTATGATCCATAACTGGGCTTGATAGCCCCTTGGAGCAGGGGATCAGTTTACCAGAAGGTGAGCTTGTGATGATCTGTCAATTCTGATCCAGTCCAGGCTGATTTTCTGATAGGGTGATTGTTCTGGGTCTCAACCTCACCATTCTACTAGTGCGTTTGACAATAACCTGGGAATACCTCAGAAGCCTGGGTACTCGATAATGATTGTTTTTAGCCACAGAAAATTCTGAAGACTGTTTACTTCATGCAGGGGCCGGGATCTGTGTGTGTGGAGGGAATGGCCACATTGAGGAAATCAGGGTTCCTTGAAGTACCAGTAGTCAATTGATTCCATGTTACTGTGATTCAAAGGAAGCCAAAAACATTGCAGAGAACAGGACCGTTGAAAGGAACAAACACCAGGTGCGGGATTAATTTCTGCTAATTAGGCTTAGAATGAAAGACTATGACGGGGCAGCATGAACTGAGTGAGGTCACCCAATTGGAATCATAGCTGAGGAAGCTCTGGCTGGAGGCCTGGCCACTGAGGGATTCTGTTATTACCTGTGGGTGTCTGTGTTGCAGACAGAGCCAGATGACTTTCGGGAGAGCTTTCCATTGTGCTTACCAGCTGCTACAGGAAACGCACAATGGTATTATCAGGAGGAGAAAGGTAGTATCAACAGTAAGAATTATAAAAGACTCAGAGGACATCAGAGCTGGGGGGGACCAGAATGCTGAATTTGGAATCGGAGGGTCTGGGTTCAAATTCTGGCTCTGCTATTGAGTAGCTGGGTGAATGATCATGGATAACTCAATCTGTCTGGTCCTGATTTCCCACATTATTTTACAGATGCGGGGGTTAGACTAGATGATTTCTAAGGTCTAAGGAAGATCTAAGTAAGATCTCTTACTGCTCTAAATCTAGCCCAATGGGAAAATTGAGTCTCAGCCAGGAGGCAAATCCTTGCCAGAGATTACACGTTGACCCCAGTGAGAGCTGGGACTGGAACCCGGGTCTCCTAGGCCAGTACTATTTCCACAACACCTCACTGACTCTCAAAACCACCCCATTTCTCTAAGCCTCTTGAAGCCTCAGTTTCTCCTCTATCATGGACTTCATGACTTCATGTCTACCGAGGGCTCTTCCAGCTCTATTCCAGCTCCTCTTACAACTCTTTAAAAAAAACTGACTTAATTAATTAATTTATTATTCCTCTTTTGGCAAATGGGAGCAGCAGTCTAGGCTATGTGTTGCTCATACCCTTTCCACCCATGCCAGCTCTGACAGGTGCGAGAGTGATAAACTGGGAGAATTCTGCAGGAGCAGAGCCAGGGAGGTGGGGCTAGCACAGGGAAATGACTTTTGTTTGCAGCCAGCCAACCTCTATTTGCTAGAGGTAATAGAACTGGGAGCCGATGCAGCCAGAGCTGGGACTTCTATGCGTGTCTGGGGCTTCGGAGTCTGTGTAAAATAACACACTGCAAGGGGACATGCCTGTAGTCCCAGCTACTGATTGGTAGGCAGATCTGTTGAGTCCAGGAGTCCTGAGCCACAGCTGTTAAGCCGATTGGGTGCCTATCCTAGGTCTGACATTAATACGAGGAGCCCCTGGGTAGGTAGATGGGACAATGAGGGTGCTTAAGGAAGGGAAAACCAGACCAGGCTGGAAGGGAGCAGACCATTGGCTGATCAAAGTAAAATTGGGTCTGTGGGTATTTGCTATATTTGTAGCCTGGTGGAGATGGGATACCCAGTCTTAAAAAAAATGAAACAAAAAATAGACAAACCAGGCTCCATTCCCTCAAATCATCTGTATTCTCAAATTTATACCTGTAGGTAGGGTTTGACTCTAGAAGGAGAGCTCAGTTTCCTCATTTGATGCATTGGAGGCCCACGCTGATTGGAAGCTCCATTGTGTTCAGGGTGCATGATAATAATAATAATGTTGTTGTTGTTAAGGCATTTTCAGTTGTGTCTGACTTTCCATGACCCCATTTGGGGTTTTCTGGGCAGAGATGCTGGAGTGGTTTGCCATTTCCTTCTCCAGCTTATTTTACAGATAAGGAAACTGAGGTAAACAGAGCTAAGAGACTTGCCCAGGGTCACACAGCTAGTATCTGAGTCTGGTTTTGAACTCAGGGAGATGAGTCGTCCTGACTTCAGGCTCAGTGCTCTATCCACTGCATCACCTAGCTGCTCTAATAATAATGTTGAGGGCAGTGAATTAGGGTCTTAGCTTAGCGTACTGGCATACATTTAGTACCTTGAGTGCTTGATGGAGAAGTTGCTGGGGACACTGAGGCTCACATCTGGGGAGCCCTACATGAAAGATGTACCTTGAAGTTTCTGGAAGATTTTCCCTGTGTAAGTGCAGGTGAGGACAATGAATCAATGACAGAAACTGAGTCTCTAACATTAGCTTCCAGGATTGAACCCTGGGCTACGTGAGCCTAGAGCCTCTGGGGGAACCTTGAGCATGGGGTTATAACAATAACGCATTGTCTCATTTGATCTTCATAATAGCTTTGAGACAGGCACTAGAGGCAAGACCACTACCATTTATAAACAAGGACACTCAATCTTACGGAAGTTAAGTGACTTGTTCGTGATAGGTCACAGATTTGAATCTGGTTCTCTCTTGACTTGAACCATGTTGTCTCCCTACCGTACAATCTCTGTAAACAAGTTGCTCAGTTTCTCAGTGACCCAGAGTCTCTAAGACTCTAAGGCAGGGATCAGCAAACTATTCCCTCCATGGTTTGGGGTTGCTGATCCCTGCCCTAAGTGACAATAGAACTGTTTATTTGAATCCCTAGCCCCTTATCAGGAGCTCCTCACACCAATGAAATCACAGATATGAATCACATTACTTTTAAAAACCTCATTTCTGTAGCAGTTGGCAATTTATGAAACACTTTCCCCAGAATAGTTTGCAAGGTAGGTACGGTGTTATATTTGCCTTCCCTCCCCCGCATTTTACAGATGAGGAAACTAAGGCTCTGAAGGGAAGCTACTTGCCTGGCTACGCTGCTACTTAAGTGGCAGCACCCAGACGTGAACCCAGATCTTCTGACTTTTAGGTCCAGGGTTATCTCCGATTGACCAAATATGGAGTTTGTAAATGAACAAAAGGAATACCATTTGAATGAGCAGAAAAAGAAACGTTTTTAAATAGGAGAACTGGGAATGCCAGCGTAGCTTTTTCGTACATCCTACCTAGAGTAATGCTCTGAGGCGGTGGTGTCACACTCAAACAGAAATGGGGGCCAGTTAATACAAGGATCCCTGTGGCTGCATTTTGACTTCTTTTTAAAATGTGATAGTGCCTGTGTTTTATTATATTTTTATTTATTTTGTTAATTAATTCCTGCTTATATTTTAATCCGCTTCAGCCACACTTGGGGCGTAGTGGGTCCCACGGCAAGCCGCGTGTTTCACACCTCTGCTCTAAGGCACCATGGTGTAATGATGGTGATGATGACAGCTAGCGTCGACATCAATATATTATTTAATGCTTTAAGGTTTGCAAGCCACTTTATGCATATCACCTCATTTTATCCTCACAAAGTCCCTGCTAGATAAGTGATATTATTGTTCCCGTTCTCCAGATGAGAAAACTGAGGCAGACGAAAAGGTTAACCAAGCACCTCGCCCAGGATCATACAGCTAGGAAGTATCTGAGCCCGAATTCGAATCCAGGCTTTCCTTATTCTGAATCTTGACTGTGCTATTTAATTACTGTCATGTTCAGCCGCCATTTTCCTTCTCTGAGCCTTGGTTTCTCTACTTGGAAGATGGTTGGACTGCATGAGCTCTCAAGTTCCCTCCAGCTCAAAATTCTGTGATCCAAAAGAGTCCTTGGTTGTGGCCTAACTGGAAAGCCTGGGGAGTCTCCAGACCAGGAAACTCCCTTGGAAGTTTTTACAGGGCCTGTAGACACACTGGCATTTCCCGTGCACTAATGTGGGGCCCCCATAATTTGACTCAATAAACATTTGGGTTTCACCTCACTTCTCAGCAAACACTTCACAGCAAGGTCTCGAGAACAGTCTCGTGTTACCAACACTTTATCACAGCTCATAAATGCTACCCTACCGGCCGCCTTACATAATGCCTGCCCACCTGCTTGCCCTGGAAGGTGGGAATCAAGGATGGGACAGCAGGCATCAAAGGCAGCAGGCCCCCTCCCCCGCTGGGGAGAGGTAGGGGCAGCTCTGTCTAGGTCACTTTTCTCCTTCCCTCATGTAAAAGCAGCCTCTTCTCAGGAGAGCTCCCCATTGGGAGCGAGAAAGAAGGAAGTGGGAAGGAAAGCACTGGGAAAAATGTGAACCTGCTTAATGCTGCAGCAGCAGGGGCAGCAGGCATGAAGCGTGGGTTATAAAAACCAACCAAACAACTGAGGAACAGATAGATAGATAGATAGACAGACAGATGCATAGACAGACAGAGAGACAGATAGATAAATAAAAGCCCAGGGAAGTGATGCTGTGGACATTCATAGATTAATAATCCCTAGAGGGAGCTTTGGAATTGCCAAAGGCTGTCTCCCATAGAGGTGGTGCCTAATTTCTGCCACGGGGAAAGGTGGATATCAAAAGCAGGGGTAAGGTGTCTACACTGACCTTTGTGACCTCAGTGGTGCACACTTAGGGAAAAGTAGCCCCTTCACTGTCCCATGATTCCTTGTGAGCCCTGACTTGCTGAGCCATAGGCTGCGCTAAGAGCGCTTTTAGGTGAGTCAAGTCAGATGAAGTCAATAAGTATTGGTTAAATACCTGCTGTGTACCAGGCAGTGTGTTAAGTGATGGAGACACAAAAACACGACACTCTCCCTCTCGTTTCCCCTGCTGAAACACTGAAAAATATAGTCCCTGTTCTCAAGGAGATCACAAGCTAATGAGAGAGGCCACAAACAAATAACTATATACAAGCAAGATTTCTATCTATCTATCCATCCACCTGTCTATTTGTATATACGTGTACACATACACACATGTGCACACACACACACACGTGCACATATGTATATAATGTAGGTACATGGGTATATGCAATCCATACACATATACATACACACCTACATGTACATGTGTATAAATATGTGTATTCACATATGCGCGCGCACACACACACACACACACATACACAACAAACTAAGACTTGAAAGAAACCAGGGAAGCTATGAGGAAGAAAGGAGGCGAGAGAGAATTCTAGGCATGGAGTACAGCCAGCGAAAATACACAAAGTCCAGAGATGGAGCGTCTTGTTCCAGGAATGGTAAGAAGGCAATACCAGCGAATCTCAGAGTACATGGATGAGAGTAGGGTGCTATGAAGACTGGGAAGGTAGAAGGCCAGTAATGGAGGGCTTTAGAAGCCAAATAGAGGATTTAATATTTGATTTTGGAGGTGATAGGGAGCCACTGGAGTTTATTGAGTAGGGAGGGTGATGTGGTCAGACCTTCGATTTAGGAAAATCATTTTGGCAGAAGATAGACTAGAGTGGGGAGAGGCTTAAGGCCTTAAGGGAGACCAACCAGCAGCCTAAGGCAATAGTCCTGGCAGGAGGTAATGAAGACCTGTACCATGGTGTACCTGGCAGGGTCAGAGGAGAGAAAGAGGAGTATTTGAGAGATGTTATGAAGGTATAATTGGTAAGCCTTGACAACGGATTGGACATGGGGGTGAGAGACAGTGGGGAGTTGAGGATGACACCTATTTTGCAAGGCTGGCAGACTAGGATGGTGGTGTCCTCAATAGCAGTAGGGAAATTAGGAAGAGGGGAGGATTTGGGAGAAAGACAATGAGCTTGGTTTTGGACATGTTGAGTTTGAGATGTCTATGAGACATCCAGTTCGAGATGCCTAAACGTGGGACTGTGGGTCAAGAGAGAGGTTAGGGCTAGACAAACGGATCTGCATGGAGATTTTCACTGAATCCAGCCCAGGACAGAGCCTTGGGGGCAGGGGCGGTTCTAGAAAATGAGACGTCAGACAGGAGAAGAACCTGGAGAGAGAGAGCAGTGTCCAGAGTATCAAGTAGAAGGGTGTGAATGATGGTGTCAAAGGTGGCAGAGAGGTCAAGAAAGATGAAGATTGAGGAAAAAGTCATAATTTGGCAATTATGAGAGAACTGCTAACTCTGGAGAGGGTGGTTTCGGTTAAATGATGAGGTTGGAAGCCAGATTGCAGAGAGAAGAAAGGAAGTGGTGGCATTGATCACAGATGGCCTTCTCAAGGAAATGTATTCACAAGATGGAGGAGTGATATGGGACCATAGCTAGTGGGGATGTATAAATCAAGTGAGAGGGTCTTTTTTTTAGGATGGGGGAGACATGAAAATATTTTTGTCAGCAGGAAAGCAACCAGTAGACAGGGAGAGATTGAAGATTAGTGAGAGAGGCAGAGGGAGAAGTGGAATGACTACAGGTTGTGATCAGATTAAGGAATTTCAGAGTTCATGAACATGGAAGCTGAGCATTTGTGAGTGGTGGCAAAATCAAGGGGATGACTTTGTGTAGGGCTGAGGTAGGGTGAAGGAATAGATCATGGGAAATGAGTAAATTGAAGGACTAGATGGCTAGGGTATTGGAGGAAGTACCAATATGTATATTGAAGTATGTTGCTATGATGGGAAGGGGTTGGGAAGGAGAAAAAGGCTAAGGTAGGCATTAAACTTATCAGGGAAGGAGACTATCCTGGAGGTTGATAGATGATGGCTACCTGAACCTTGATTGGGTGGTACATGTGGATTGAATGAAACTCAGAAGAGAAAAGACTACTGAGTAATTGTGTAAGTGGCAATGGGGAGCCAAAAATATTCCAACTCCTCCCTCCCCCACTGTGACCAGTGCGGGGGAGGGTATGAAATTGCAGTCAGTGATAAAAAGAGTGGCTGGAGAGACTGCGTCACATCAGGAAGGAACCATGTCTCAGTGAGTATAAGATGGAGGGAAAGGATGACAGATGAAGCAAATATGTTGTCTAAGCAGCAGGCATTCCAGACAGAAGAGTGGCAGGAGGGGGGAGCTTCTGAGTGGGACAGTGGCAGGGTTAGGTTGAAGGAGATGTGAATAAAGGAGAAGTCATTGTGTGGAAAATGTGGTGGGGGGTGCAGAGGGTGCCCTGGATGAGGCAAAGCAAGTGCTGAGGATGTGTAGGGGACCAGAGAGGGTGCCTGGAGAATGATGAAATGGCTTCTCAGGGAGGACAGGAAGCCCTCCTCAGCCGGGGTGGGGGGGGACCTTGGGAGGTGGGGCATGTACGAGTTCATCTAGGACAGGATTCAGGGGTCTATTTTCCAGAGTCCATCAGGACCAATACGAAGAGTTCAGGCTTGTAGAGGCTTCCAAGGATCAGAGAATCCTACGTTTAGAGCTGGTAGAGACCTCCTTTTATTAAAGGAATTTGTTCTACGAAGTTTGGAATCAGTCAAAGGGCTGCACTTGAGGACCTAGAGGGCCACATGCAGCCTAGAGGCTGAAGGTTCCCCACCCCTGCTCTAGTTCAGACCTTTTGTTTTACAGAGGAGGCAACTGAGGATCAGAGAAGTTAATGACTTGCCCAAGGTCACGCAGGTGCTACACTGCCCAGCTAGGCTTTGAATCCAGGATCTCTGAGTCCAAATCCAGCCTTCTTTCTATTGCACTACACTGGAAGGATGGCCATTGTAGATCAGTGGGCTTTTAAAAGGATTAACTGTTTCCTCTAGACTTTGGATAGGCTTTTCAGAAAGGCTATGGGGCTAGTGAGGCGTAGAGCCTGAAAGATACTGGGCCTGAGAAGCCTCCAGGGGATGCTCCAGTCTTGAAGCCAAACCCCCAAGTCGGGGCCGGAGGGGGGGGGGAGTGGCAGGAGATCAGAAAGGGAGGCACAAGCAGCGATGGGACCTGTCCCTGGAGAGGCCCATGCCTGAGCTTCCCAGAGATTCCAATCTGGGGACCATTAACAGGAAGGCTCCAAAGTCCGCTTTCATCCCCATTTCCAACTCCACCAGGAATTTGGAAGCTAGGAAGTTGCACTGCAGGGGGCGGATGAAAATGGGATGTCAGATTTTTAAATCTCAAAACAGATGAATTTGGGATATTACATATGAATCATTTGACTAATTATGTTTCTATAATCAAAGATGTTTTTGAACTATTAAGAGCCCAAGAAAACCCATGAATATGTGGTGAGCAGTCCTGCCTTCTTTTCTGCTCAGCTAATTCCAAACAGTTGAACCAAATTGGTCCCAGGCTGAAACCCTGCAACCTGGACCACATTTTAGCCTGAAGTCAGTTTCAGTGGCTCAGAGGGTGCCCCATAGCAAATGCTGACAGGTTTGGGGAACTGTCCAGGAGACAATGGTTGACAACCCTTGCTACAAAAATTCTTGCCTATGTCCAGCCAGATGGGTATGTCTGACACATGGTGGGGTGGACTGGGAGCCCTTTGGCGTAAGGACCCAACTCAATAACTCAGTATCCATTGTCTTTTGTATGAGAGACCCTAAAATTTACAGGGAGAATTGCCTAGTTTTGGGGTGAGAAGTACAGTAACTGAGTGGTCCCCTGACTCCACCCCCTTTGCCAAGACCTCGTTACACACAGTAATTCTCATCTCACCAGATTGAGGGGAGCTGATGACTTTTCAGGTCTGTCCCATTGTGTTGGCTAGAGAAGAAAGATATGTCTGCCAACTGTTCAATTGTGGGGGGAGATTCTGGGAAATGTATAAGATTCTGAAAGTACAGAATTTGCTCTCTAACCAGCACTTAACAGCTCAGGAATAAAATTGGCAAGCCCTGTATCACACCCTGGAGTCTGAGACTGCTATGACAGTTCCTGTTTTCTAGGAGCTTATATTCTGCAGGGGGACTGAGTGGGGAAATATGCCACATACACAAATAAATATGTGTGGAAATAAGCCACATGAGTGACAGACTTTCATCTGTGTCGCTGAATCTCCTCTTATGTGTCTCTTAGCTGTGAGGCTTCACTGTCGAGACTAAGAAGAGGAAAAAACACCCAGGAAAAAATCTGGGACCCGATACTGCCAATCCCTCACATGTGTAGCGGGTTTATACTTTGCAAAGTGTTTTTTTTTTAACCCGGCACCTCTTTTTATCCTGAGAGCAGCCTTGTAAGGTTGGATGATTATTATTATCTCTATTACAGGGGAGGAAACAGAAGTCCAGGAAAATAGAATGATTTCCCTCCTATGGTCAAACAGCTAGGAAGTGGTGCATCTGCGACTCAAAGTCAGACAAGTCCCGTATTCTTTGGAATGTGTCAGATGCCATCAGGATTGACCTAAAAAAGGCCTTCAGGGTTGAGCTGAAGAGACTGCTAAACTAATGACTATTTCATGGAGTCACACTGAAGACAGCATCTAGTCCAACCTACACCCACACAGAAATCCTCCCTCCAACATCCCTGGCCATATCTAGCCTCTAATCTAAGACCTCCAGTGACGAGGTACTCATTCTCTCCTGAGGCAGCCCATTTCATTTTTGGACAGCTCTGATTGGTGCTAAGTTTTTCCTTACTTCCAGACTAAATCTGACTCCACACCTTTCACCCACGGTTCCTAGTTCTGTCCCCTGTGGTGGAACATTTCTTTGTGGGGCTGGTGGAGGGGGCAGACAAGAAAGACAGCTGATGGTTTCCAGCTTTCTACTCAAAGAGAGGGTAGACTGGCTGACAATTTTCATGGGCTTTAGGTTTTCTGCATTTATTTGCAAAGAGGTCCCAGGGGGCTGAAACCTTAGCCCGAGAGCCAAGGCAGCCAGTCTATACGTTTACCTCATGGCTGTGATCATGCAACTACTAAAAGCGCCCTAGATGACATGAGTAGGGTTTCCAGCACTGAGAACTCAGCAGCACTGCCTGTCCCTGCAAGGTGGCAGGTTACTTTTGTAGAGATGTCATTCCCAAGGGAAAATCTGAGACAAAAACTCTTCAAACCACATGATGTCCACTGGAAGACAAATTTAATGACCATTTAACTCAATTCCACCATTTTGTAGATGGAGGAAACTGAGGCCAGAGAGGAGAACTGACTGAGACTTATAGAATTTTAGGATGGGAAGAGACCTGCAGTCAGAGAATCTGGGGTTCAAATTCTGTCCTGGACACTCACTAGCTGTGCGACCCTGGACAAGTCAAAATTAACCTATCTGCCTCACTTTCCCATTTGTAAAATGGGGATAATAATGACCTCTACCTCCCAGAGTTGTTGTGAGGCTAAATTGAGATAATATATGTAAGCCTTAGAGTATTATACATGTTAGCTGCATTATTATTGCTTCCTGAATCATTCATTTTGAACAGCTCTAGTTGGCAGGAAGTTTTTCCTTATATCGAGCTGAAATCTTCTTCTCTGCTACTTCCACCCACTGCTGGTGGTTTTTCTCCTTTCTGAGGCCAAGCAGAACAAATCTAATTCTTGCCTTAAGCCTCCTCCCACCCCCATTTCATCCCCACATCACTACCAAAGTGATTTTCCTAAAGCCCAGGGATCATTGTGACATCCCCTTGCACAGCAAACTCCAGGGCTTCCCCTGTTGCTTCCAAGGTTAAATATAAACTCCCTTGCTTGATATTTAAACCTCTTGGTTCCCTTCAAAACTCAGCTTAGGTGCCACCTTCGCCATGAAGCCTTTCCTGATCCCCCAGCTGGTAATATTCTCTCTCTCAAAATTGTCTTGTCTTCATTTTGTATACATGCTCATATAATGTACATACATATTGTACGTTATATATTATTATTAAGTTGTTTCAGTCATGTACAAATTTTGTGACCCCATTTGGGGTTTTGCTGGCAAAATACTAGAGTGGTTTGCCCTTTCCTCCTCCAGCTCATTTTACAGATGAGGAAAGAGGCCAACAGGGTTAGGTGACTTCCCAGCATCACACAGCTGGATTTGAACTCATGAGGATGAGTCTTCCTGATTCTAAGCCCAGCCCTCTATCCACTGCACCACCTACCCTGCCATTATGCATACATTATATAACACTACCCATCATACATGTATAATATTTGCAAAATGCATGTAATTTATTCTATATATGTTTGAGTGTCTGTGTATCTCTGAGACTATAGGCTCCTTGAAGGCAGAGGCTGTTCCATTTTTTTTGTCTTTGTATCTCCAGCACCTTGGACAGTGCCTAGCATACAGAAAGCACTTAATAAATGCTTGTTGATTGATCAGCTAACTCTGAATCAACCAATTAATTGATTTCATGTTAACTTTTCCTAGCCTTTCAGGTACTAGAAGACTTTGATGGACCGGTGGTAGTAATGTTTTCTTTCTTTTCTCCAGGCTAAACACTCATAGTCCCTTTGGCCAAAAATGCCCAAAGAGCTGGTGATAGAAGTAGAAGTGGAACTCAGCTTTCTTACTTCCCCTCCAGGCCAGGGCTCTTCACTGCATTCCACCTGGCCTCCTTCCACGTAGCTGCCCCTAAGCTAGTCTATCCATAGTTACTGTAATTACTGAGCTGGTATTTTTATTTAGGTACAACCCATGTTGGACTACCTGGCCTCTGAAGTCAATCAATCAATTCAAGAGCGTTTGTTAAGCTCTGTCATGGGCCAGACACTATGCTAGGGGTGGACACAGAGACAAAAATGTTCCTCAAGGAGCTTCCCTGCTCGGGATCCCATCTAACTCTGAGATTCCATGACTTGGTGTGAGTGAAGAAGGGTGAAAGAGAGGAAGTGTGATACAGTGGACAGGATGCTGGGAAGGAAGTCAGGAAGACTTAGGTGTGAATCCTACCCTTGATACTTACTAGCTGGGTGACGCTGAGCAAGTCACTACATTTGTATGTGACTCAAGTTTCCTTGAGGGGTACTGAATGTGATGGCTTCTCAAGTTCCTCTTAGCTCTGATCTTAATTTATAAACACATGAACAGCCCTGCCGAGATGGTAGTCTCTATTTATTTCATTTTTTAAAGCAGATCACTATCCATTCATCTAGAATTTATATGTGCCCAGGTCCATGACAGGTGTGGAGGAAACAACAGACCCAGTCCCTGTCCTTAAGGCACCTAGAGTCTATCTGGGGAGATGACGGACATCCATCAGACATATAGCAGCCTGGTTTAGTGGAAAGAGCCCTGAGGCTGGCTGCCAGGGGAAGTGAGTTCTAGTCCCAGCTCAGTTACTAACTCCCTTTAAAAAGAGCTCACATCTTATATGGAGCTTTAAAGTTTGCAAAGAGGTATAACCTATGTCAAATTGCTTACTGTCTCAGGGAGGGGGAGGGGAGGGAAGGAAGGAGAGAATTTGGAACTCAAAATTTTACAAAATGAATGTAATTCATTTACATGTAATTGGGAATAAAATAAAATATTGCTCAAAAAAGTTTGGGGCAGCTAGGTGGCACAGCGGATAGAGCTGGGCAAGTCACTTAACCCTGACTGCCTCAAAGAAAGTTTGTGAAACACTTTAGACATATTATCTCATTTGATCCACAAGCAATCCTGTGAGGTAAATGCTATTATCATTTTAATTTTACATAGGGTCACATAGCTAGTAAGCATCTGAGGCAGGATTCAAACTCAGGGCTTCCTGACTCCAAAGTCAGAGCTCCTCTCCATTAGAATTTATATGGTGATTTAATGTTTGCAAAGCACTTTTCATGTTACCTCGTTTGATCTCCACAATAATCCCGAGGCAGATATTATTATATTCTTTGGTTTTTATAGATGAATAAATTAAGGCTAAAAGACTTGAGTGATGCTCAGGATCACACAATTATTAAGTATCTGAGGGAGGATTCAAATTCAGGTCTTCCTGACTCCAAGGCCAGCACTCTATTGGCTATGCCATCAAAAAGCACTCCTTGGGGCAGCTAGGTGGTGCAGTAGATAGAACACTGGCCCTGGAGTCAGGAGGATCTGAGTTCAAATGTGCCTCAGATACTCACTAGCTGCGTGACTCTGGGCAAATCCCTTAACTCTGATTGCCTCCAAAAATTTAAAAAGAAAGTCACTCTTCCAGCTTCAGTTTTCTCTTCTGTCAGATGGAGATAATAACCCCTGCCCTGCTTCCTTTCCAGAGCTGTTATGAGGATCAAATGAGATAATGAATGCAAAGAAAGTGTTTTGCAAACTGTACGATCCTGCACATATGTGAGAGATTGGTCAATTATATGGTTCCTATTAGCAAGCAAACGAGGTCCTGTTCTGAATAGCAGAATGTAATTTTCCATCTGTAATGGCAAGCAAAGTGGGACTTTTTGTTTTGCTCTTTTTTATTTTGGAGTTCTAGTTCTTCTCAGCACTGAAGTAATTAAGTGCTTTTGATTGAGACTTGCCTTTTTTTCAATCAAGAGTCTTTGATGACCTGCTTACGTCACAACAAAGCCTAAGTCACCTGAGTTTGAGTCACATGGTTGTGAATCCCTCTGAACCTGAAGAAGTGTATATATACTCTCAGGTTAGCATTTTGCTTCTGGGGACTCATTCATTGGAAGAGTCTTCCTGCGACTTGGCCAGATGAGACTCTGAGTAGCCATTAAAGAGCACCCCTGCCCTGGCTTTGAAAACCCAGATGCTGGTCCATCTCTCTCTGGTAACTATGCATGTATTGCTATGGACAGACAAATCTGCCGATTTGTGTTATTTGCTCTGTTAATATAATTTCTGCTTGTAATTTCTGTTTGTGTTTTCTCTGAAGTTCAGGGTGCTGACTTTTCCCCCTGAACTAAGCAAATGGTATAAGTATGTTTAATTAAAGTGAGATTGTAAACCCCTTAAAGTTGCTTTCCCTAGAAAAGCAGATCAAAGAACCAGTGCTAGCAGCCCTCCTGTATGCTGGTGTTATTGGCCTCATACCTCCACAGCAGCTTCAAGCAGCACTGGTGTTACACCATCTCCTCAGCTTGGGGAATAGCATTTTCCCCTTGAGCAGCTTCCAATATCCATGGGCAGAAAGCTGGCAGTCAATCACGCCATTTCCTTGATAGAGATGTGAAGGAAGGGGGCTTGGGGAAAAGGTCTGTCTCTAAGGGAATTTTCAGGGATTCCCAGTATCCTCTCCAAGTCTGGGGGTAGGGGACAATGAGAAGGGTAATATTCAGGTGAGGGCTTAGGGAAGTCTCTTCTTGATGTTTCTGCCAACCACATCCTTGTCCCTGAGGCCAGAAATTAAGCAGACCATGGAGGAAACCAGGAACTAGTGGATATTGGTATGTTATTCAAAGAAGACTAGCTGAACTAGGAATTTCATGGCTTTCGCAATTTTTTCTTCCTCATTCCTAAGAGGAACAGTGATATTAATCATTTTGTGTCTATGAACTGAGAAATATGAAACCAAGAGAGAAGTTTCCTTCTCTTGGTTAGACTTGGGGGGAAAAAGTGGTAAAAAATTTTATGGATTTGATAAGATCATTTCAGGTCAAAATATCTAAGCTGGCACTGGATTTTAGCCTGGGGAAATGGATACAGGGTCAAAGACATATTGTGGTGAGGAGGAGGAACAGAACGTGGAGAACTTCTCTGGAGGAGAGGAGAAACCATGAGATGCCCTGATCCAGCAAATCCCCCCTGACCTCTCACCCCAGGCACTATAATTAAAACAACTCCCCCCTCTTTGCCAGACCCATCTGAAACCTATGCTTCACAGACCTGACAGCTGATCTCTGGAGGCCTCAGATTCAGACTAAGAGGACAGGAGGTCAAGGAGAACTTGCTTTTTACTCGGCAGTGCCTGGAGTAGATATTCTGAGACAGTCTCTCAAGGCACTTGGTGAAGCAGCCTCTGTCTGTCAGGGGCACGTAGCTATTTCCAAAACATTCAGAGCCCACAGTGAACACTTGCTGCCCTTCCCCTTTCCAAGCATCCTGAAAAGCTCAATAGTTTCCCATTTTAAACCTAAAGATGTAAACTTCGTACCCAGTGGTTTGGGGCCAATATCCTGTCCTGACAGCCAAAGGCGTTGTTAATGAGTCCACCCTCATTAGCTGACAGCAAATGGCACCAAAGACAAGGAAGAGGGTTATTTTAAAAATAATTTGACTAAAAATAGGAATTTTTTAATCAATTCTAAATTAAACGAGGGTTAAAAGAAAAAAAATAATCACCCCTCCCCGCCCTTGCCCCGGTCTTCCTTCTGTTATAATTTAATGTTCTGTTTTCGCCCAGGGTTAAGTAATTGTTTCTTCTTTGGGCCATCTCGTGTCTCAGAGCTCTTTAAAGAAAAACAGCTCCCAGAATTCTGCAGAGCCACAACTGGGAGGGATCATCTGGTCCAGCTCTCTGATTTTAAAGATGGGAAAACTGAGGCTCAGAGAGGGGAAGGAGCTTGCCCAGGGCAGCACAGCAAGTCAGTGGCAGAGACGGGGCTAGTCTAGGACTGACCAGCTACCAGGAAGCGAGCGAGTTCCTCTTTGCAACCTGGTGCTGCCAAAGACAAGGGAAGACCTGCTTCTGATACTGATGAACTGTGTGACCGTGGGTAAATCCCTTAACCACCTTGAGTCTCAGATTCGACAACTATAAAATGGTGATTTTAATGCCATGATAGGTACTTCATAGTGTTCTTGTGGGGCTTAAATTATACGTTTGTGTGTGTGTGTGCGCGCGTGTGTGTGTATAATGTGCTATACTTTGAAAACCTTGAAGGACTAACTAAAAGTCAGTTATTATTATTATTAAAACCCAACCACCCACTGCTGGAGATCAGTGTCACCTACTTGCTGCTATCATCATCTCTATGTTCTTCTTGCCTAGGTAATGGCCAAGAACTCATTTCTTCTGAAGGGCTGATGACTTTTAGTCTGTTACTTGATGAATTCGGTTATGAATTTAGTTACACAAGATACATTTTTGAAGGTAGCGAGCAGCGCGGTGTAGATGATGGAGCGTAAAAGGCTCAGGCTCTGCCGCTTAATGAATGTCTATAGGACCCTGGGAAATTAACTTAATCTTGACAAATCTCTATTTTCTCATCTGCTAAATTTGGATAGTACCAGGTAATACTGCAGGATCTGCCTTTCAGAGGTGTGAGACTCAGATGAGGTAATATGATTTGTAAATTTTAAAGTATAATGTAAATGTCCATTACTACTACTACTACTACTACTACTACTACTACTACTACTACAACAACAACCACTACCACTACCACTACCACTACCACTACCACTACTACTACTACTACTACTACAACTACAACTACTTAGAATGGGAAGGCTTGGCTTTTAAAACCAACTATATGTCTTGCAACCACAAAACAGAGCCCTACAATTTGTTCATTTCTGATCTTAAAGGGAGAGAAAACACATAATACAGAGAAAGTAAGAAAGTCATAAATGGCACCAGGAAAATGGAAGCTCTCAACGCACCCCTGAACAAAATATGTGAAATAAATATAATCAATTTCGGTTGAAGGTCAAAGTCATGAGTGTATTGTTGACATGAATCCACCATTTGGGGTGGTTAAAATGAGATGACACAAATAGGCTTTAATTACAAATCTCTAGCTGGTCAGATGACCTTATCAATATGACATACAGTGGGAGGCAGTGTCAAGATGGTGGAAGAACAGGAAGATATTTAGCCTAGTTCCCCTGGCAAACCTCCTTCACAAAGACCTAGAAAATATACCAAATTGAATTCTTACTGAGAAATCCCAGAAAAAGTCTCAGTGTAGCAGTATGAGGTAGTTTAGAGAGACAGAGAGGTCTGCAGATCCCTGGCACAGGGTCTGGTAAGGAGTATGCTACATGCAGAGTATTTTGGCACATAAGGATTGAAAGAGAGCCAAGAATAGGCATCAGGACAGGAAATACTGGGGCAGGAAGACATCCCAGGGGACCCCTGAACCAGATCGAGGTGGAGAAACAGGTGCTATCTGGCAGCACTATCACCTCCTATCCAGTTCCCAGTTAGACTGAGAAAGTGATCTGTGTGTATGGGTGGTGGAGAAGAAAGGTCGTTAGTGGTGCCTTAGTTGTGTACTAAGTGAGAGACAAGTGCCAGAAGCAAATGGTAGCTAGGTGGCTCTGATTTTAGGAGCACAGCAAGGATGTGGTTCTAGCTTCCAGGACAGGGTTGAAGCCTATAGGAATGCCAGACCAAAGGGGAGTTTGGAGTTCAGTCACTCTGAACCTGCAGAGCCTTCCAGTGGGCTGACAGTGACTGAGTCCAGCAATAGTCCACTGAAACTCCCGATTAGGGACAAGCCAACAGACCCAAAGCTGGGTCAGGAACTTGCAGAGCTCAGACCAGGAGGGCTGTGAGCAGACTTGGCCCTGAATCACATCATTTTGGGAGCACTGAAAGCTTATAGGTCCCCAGCTAGAGCTGTAAAAGCAGCAGAAAGACATAAGAGAACAGAAAGCTTCCGCCACACATTCCCTTCAGAAGTGCAGAGCCCAGCACTAAGAGAAAGCCCAAGAAGAATGAGCAAATATAAAAAGAATCCCAGTATAAAGAGCCATTATGGAAACAGGGAAGCTCAAGAAACAAGCATAGAAGAAGATAATGACTTGAAAACATTCACAAGTAAAGCCTCAAAGAAAAATGCAGCTTGGATACCAGTTCAACAAGAAGAAAAAAAAGAGATTGAGAGGTCCATAAGAGGTAAAATTGACAATTTTGATCATATAACATTTAAAAGTTTTTGCACTAATAAAAACATTAAAGCTAACATTAGAAGAGAAGCAGGAAATTGGGAAAAAATCTTTGCACTAAGTTTCATATATAGGGAACTGAGAAAAATTTACGAGAATAAAAGTCACTCCCCAAATGATAATCAAAAGATGTGACCGGGCAGTTTTCAAGGGAAGAAATCCAAACTATCAATAGCCATATGAAAACATGCTTTGAATCACCAAAAATTAAATAAATGCAAATTAAAACAACTCTGAGGTACCATTTCATACTCCTCAGATTGACAAATTTCACAAAAAAGGAAAATAACAAATGTGGGAAACAGGCACTTTAGTACACTATTGGTGAAGCTGTGAACTGGTCTAGGTATTTTGGAAAGCAATTTAGAACCATGCCTCCAAAACTATTAAACTGTGACCCTTTGACCCAGTGACACTACTACTATGTCTATGCGCCCAAGGAGGTCAAAGAAAGAGAAAAAAGACTCCTATGTACAAAAATATTTATAGCCGCTCTTTTTGTGGTGGCAAAGATTTGGAAACTGAAGGAGCGCCCATCAATTGGGGAATGGCTGAGCAAGTTATGGCATATGAATGAGATGGAATAGTATTGTGCTATAAGAAATGATGATGGTGATGGGGTTTCAGAGAAACCTAGGAAGACTTATATGAACTGATGTAAAGTGAAGTAAGCAGAGCAAGAAGAACAATTTATACAGTAACAATACTGCAAAGACAAACAACCTTGAAAGACTTAAGAGCTCTGAGCAATACAAAGACCTACAATAATTTCAGAGAGCTCATGATGAAATATGTTCTCCACCTCCAGATAGGGAAGTGATAGCCTCAGAGTGCTGGTTGAAGTGTATACACACACACCTATGTACATATACATATATGTATATATATACACACATATGTGTGTGTATATATATATATATATATATATATATATAAGATATGGTTAATGTAGGAATTTGTTTAGCTTGACTATACTTGTTCGTAACTGGTTTTGCTTTACTTTCTCATTCAATAGGTTTGGGAAGGAGAGAGGGGAGAGAATATGGAACTGAAAATAAAACAGAATTGAATTTAAAAAAGAAATATAAGTTCTGGAAAGCATCCTTTCTCAGAATAAGCCTGTTTCATCCACAAAAATTTGTTGATCATTGTTAAAAAAACACCATCAAAAAGCCATGATACATAGTGGTGATGAACAGTGCTCATCAACTCAAGAACTCTTAGTTGTTTGAGGCCAACAGGTCTTTTGGGAAGTTTATTAATTTGCTTTTGACCTATAACTTCCTAAAGTGTCAAGCTCACAGCTCTCCCCCTCCCCCCTCAATCCATTAGTTTGTCTTCTTCCTTATTATACAAAGGTGTAGATACAGACATAAATAGGAAATTTCTTATCATAGGTCACAAAATTGGCAGAATTGGAAATGCACATCTCTTAGAGAGGCTGATGATTTCTTCCTGAGATTAAAGTTGCTCCCAAACGATGATTAGGGTAGTGCGAGACTCCTTATAAAAGGCATAGCCAAGTGAGATTCGACTAAATTACTGAATATTCCTACTTGAATATGCTCTTCTCCTATAAAATGGATTTTTAAAAATTAAAACAATAATATGAATTATTTCTAATAAGAAGGATACATGCAGAAATGAACAGCAAGATTTAAAAGAAACGGACACTCCCAGGCACAATGGAGTACCTTTCTTTAGTCTTAACTGCTGTTAATCTAGTTCAATATTAGTTTTGTTTGCTTTCATTCAATCTAAACCTTTTATAATTAGAAATTACTTTGAACATTCTTTTGGGATCAGAAGGCATATGATTTGCTCAGGGCTTTGGAGTAGCAGCTGCTTAAAAACGTGCCAGTTAAAATTTACCCTGATCGCCATCATTAGAGCGCTACGTCTATCTATTTCTCCATTCTTCTCATTCACGTAAAGTAGACAGCAGTCTCCAGGCCTTCTCATCTTCTCTCTCTTTGTGGCTCTAACTGGGGAAAATTGGGTTCCAGGGAAAACATGGCCCCCATCTTCCTAGCAGGCTAGCTCTCATGAAAGTCTACATTTTCTGCCCTAGCAACTGTTTCCTATCTCTCCCCTGGCTCTTGTCTCCCATTTATAGTCAATACATTTTTAGCACAGTGAGCAATTTCTCTGCTGTAGGCCCCGGGGAACTTGTAAGCTGCTGTTGACAGAGCTTTGCTGCTACATGGAGTGTCCTTAAAGGAAAGCGAGTCATTTGCTTTTGTGACTATTGTAAACAAGTTTTAAACACAATAGCATCATTTTTAAACACATTATTTTCCTTATATTGGCCTTTGAGAAGTGTTCAGGATGAGTACATCATGTTTATAAAATGATACTCAATGAAAAGATGGCCAACCTTGAAGATGGCTAGCACTCCCTTCTCATGAATAAATAAATGTTTGCTATATTTCTATGAAATATCAGGTAAGCAGGAGTTTCTCCCCCTGCTCCAGCTCTACTTCTGGTATCTTATGGAAAATACCGGGGCAAGCTGTCATGCTTATGGTATTGCCCATAGGAAGTCTGCCCAGAAAAGGCAGCTGGCCTCATACCAACCGAACCCAAAGTACTTGAAGGCAAACAGCTGAGTTGATCTCAATGACAGTGTTTCCCATTTATGGGATAAATACAGCAAAGGGCATTCTAGCCCAGTGGAGATTGCTTAAGTCTGTGTGCAGAGAAGCTGGAGTTTGCATGCAAGTCAAGCCTGGTTTCTGAGTGGAGGGAGGCAGCTAGGCTCCCTTGGCTCTTGTGTAAGCCATGAATGGGCAACTAGTGTTCCTACAGCCCTGAGTGCCCAGAAGTCCTCAATCTCAGGAATTGGGCCCAGCTAGCTTGGATCCCAGTGGCTTGGATCAAGCAGAATGAAGTGACTTTCAATGGGAGCACATTAGAGGAACAAAGAGTTTGAGTATAACTCAGGATTGCTATGAAATCATAAGCCCCATTTCCTCTCCTCAATGTGTTCTAATAGGCCAAATCTGTACCTTCATTTCTAGCAAAAGTCCACACACCTCTGTTTGTACTGAGTCCTAGCCCAGGTTAGCTAAGAAGCAGACCTTGAAAAGGGTTATGACAGGACAGCAATAGAGCCTCTCCCAGGCTGGGATCTAGGCCAAGCTGAAAGGATTCTGTGTCCCCTGCCTGCCCCCAACCAGCAACTTGGCATGTCCTGAGCTCACAGTCAGGGCTTCAAGCTGTTTTTGGTTTCAAATGGAGTGAGTTCATTTATTAAATGTGCTTGAGTGGTAGAGAAGACCAAAAGTTATTTTGTGAGATTTATCAAAGAGCTCTGGTTCTCCTTCCTGCCCTATCTAGCTAAGCCTGGCCAGGCCCCTCCAGGAAGTAGTCCGCTTCATGCCCACAGTTCTGGCTTCCAAGCTGCCTGAAAGAATGAGCTTATTCAGCAAATCCAGGCTGGGGAGTTCATAGAGATTCCGTCCTTTCAGATTCTGTTGCAGGGTAGTGATGCACAGAGGCGGTGGGCAATTCTTGGCCCATTCCCCTCTTGTGAGTAGGGGGAAGGAAGGGCTTCACCTGCTCCTCACCCTAGCCCCATCAAGTTGGGCTAGTCCAGGGGTGGGGAACCTGCAGCCTTCTAAATCCTTAAGTATGGCCTTCATCAGTCAAAAGGCCACACTTAAGGATTTAGAAGGCCACATGTGGCCTTAAGGCTTCAAGTTCCCTTTCCCTGGACTAGTCACTGTTTTCCCTGAGTATCCCATTCCTGCTCTCATGAATAAGCAGGAAATAGCCAGGGCTCTGAGGATAAGGATCTCCCCGGGATGAGCACTATGCTTAGGTCCATGTCACTTCTCTGCTCAAAAATCTTGAGTGTGTTCCTACTATTTTTCTGAAAGAAACTTCAGAATTCTTTGCCTGGCTTTCAATGATTTCCACAACTTAGCACTATTCTCTTTTTACCACCTTACCTGTTTTTACTCTCCTCTCTGTTCCTGACAACCTGAACCACTGTCTGCCTCTGAATGCACCCTGCACTCTCCCATTTCTCCACTTTTGCTCCTGAACATAAGCATACATACATGTAGATAGAAGGGAAGTTCCTTGAGAATACCCAGAACCCAGAGGGAAAAGAAATACTTAAATAACCCTACCTTTGAAAAAAAAATTGAACAAGCCATAAATGAGCTTTCTAAGGAAAAAAACCCCCACAACCAGATGTGGATTTACGAACAATTATACCAAACATTTAAAGAGCAATTAATCCTATACTACATAAACTCTGAAAAAAAAAAAACAGAAAAAGAAGGAATCCTACCAAATTCCTTCTATAACACCAATATGGTCTTGATATCTAAACCAGGGAGAGTCAAAACAGAGAAAGAAAACTATAGACCAATTACTCTAATGAATATTGATACAAAAATGTAAATGAATACTAGCAAGGAGATTACAACAATATATCACAAAGATCATACACTACGACCAGGTTGGATTTATACCAAGAATTCGGAGTTGGTTCAATATTAGGAAAACTAGAAGCATAGACGACCTTATCAGTAACAAAAGCAACGAAAATCACATGATTATTTCAATAAATGCAGAAAATTTTTTGACAAAATATAGTACTGATTCCTTTTAAAACATTAGAAAGCACAGGAATAAGTAAAATGAAGAGCAAGCATTATATGTAACAAGGATAAGCTAGAAACCTTTCCAGAAAGATCAGAAGTGAAGCAAAGATGTCTCTTATAATCATTACTATTCGATATTGTACTAGAGATGCTAGGTGGTACAGTGGATTGAGCGATGGGCCTGGAGCTGGGAAGACTTGAATTCAAATGCAGCCTCATATACTTACTAGCTATACCACCCTGGGTCAGTCACTTGGCTTCTGTTTGCCTCAGTTTCCTCAACTGTAAAATGGGGATGACAACGGCACCTATTTCACAGAGTTGTTGTGAAGTTCACATATGATACTATTTATAAAGCACTTAGGGCAGTGCTTGGAACATAGCAAGTGTTACGTAAATGCTTCCCCTCTTCCCTTCCCCCTTCTCAATAAAACAAGATAAAGAAATCAAAAGGAATAATTATTGGTAATAAGGAAGCAAAACTATTACTCTTTGCAAACGACATAACAGTTTACCAGAAGCCAACTAAACAAACTAATGCAAACAACCAACGACTTCAGCATATTTGCAGGATATAAAACAAACCCATGCAAATCATCAGCCTTTTTGTGTATTACCAACAAAATCCAACAGGAAGAGTCAGAGAAATTCCATTTAAAATAACTATAGACAATATGAAAAACTACCAGCCACAACACACATGGGGACTATACGAACACAGTTACAAAGCACTCTTCACACAAATAAAGACATTCAAATAATTAGAGAAATATTCATTACTCATTGAGAGGCTGAGCCTCCATATAACCTCTATGTAACAAAAATGCCAATAGGACCTAAGTCAATTTCCTTATTAAGTGTCACACCGCACAAACTACCAAAGAATTACTTTATAGTGCAGGAATAAATGACATTCAGCTGGAAGAACGAAAGGTCAAGAATTTCAAGTGAATCAATGGAAAAAAATGGCCAGGAAGGGGACTAGCAGAACTAGATCTTAAACTATACTCACCAATCTATAATCATCAAAACACAATTTGGTACTGAGTGGAAATGGAGCCTGATTAGTGGAACGGTTAGATATGCAATATATGGAAGCAAAGGAGCACAGTAACTTAGTGTTTGATAAATTGAAAGATCTCAGGTGTTGGGGGCAAGAACTCACTATTTGACAAAACTCCTTGGAAAACAGGAAAGCAGTCTGGCAGAAACTAGGCCTAGACTAACATCTCATACCATACACCAAGGTAAGCTAAAAATGGGTACACGGTTTAAACATAAAGGGTGATATCATAAGCAGATTAGTGGCTCGTGGAAGAAATCACCTGTCAGATCTACGGATAGCAGAAGTGTTCATGACTAAACAGGAGACAGAGAGGTTGACAGGAGGTAAAATGGATAATTTCGATTATATATAATATATTAATATACAACATATTATATCCTATATATTATATGTACTATAATATATAATTACGATTATATGTATATATCTGGTTGTGCAAACAAAACCAATGCATCTAAAATCAGGGGAAAAAACGGGAAAACGGGCAGGGAGGGCGATAGGAGAAGGAGGGGGCCTTTGTGGGAAACAGCTACCTCTCCTTCCAAATAGAAACTATTCCTTGATAGGAGAATTCCTTCATTTCTCTCTCTTTCCCAATCAGCTGGAATCTTCTCTTTCTCAGACCTAGGTCAGGCCTCAAGCACGGAGCCATTCCCTGTCTACCCAGACGGATGTGACCTCTTCTCCTTCGGCCTCTCATCCTTCTCTGGCTTCTCCTATGCACTTCTAATGTCAGTAACAGACAGGATTCCTGTACGGAGCTTTAAGGATTGTAAGGCCCTTTACATAGGTTATCTCATTTGATCTTCAGAAGCGACTCTGTGAAGTAGGTGCTATTATGATACTCATTTTACACACTAGGAAACTGAGGCACAGAAGTTAAGTGACTTGCCCAAGGTTATACAGCTAGTAAATGTCTGAGGCTGGATTTGAATTCAGGTCTTACTGATGCCGAGTCGAGCACTCTATACCACCTAGTTGCCATTAGAATTTCTGCTCTTATTTCTTTTTTAAAATCCGTTTTTATTGCTTTCTTCTGTTTCTTATATCATAGTTATACCCAGTATCCTTTCTTCTTTCCTGCCATTGTTATTTATATGTAAACCACATCCCATCTAGGAGGTTGTAAGTCCCTCAAGGTCAGGGGCCATGCTGGTTGTTTTTCATCTTTTATCTCCAGGGCCCTGCACACAGTAGAAGCATGATAAATATTTATTATTTATTAGCATATTATTTATTATTTTATTAAAATAGCATATTATTTATTAGCATATGATATAACATTATTTATTAGCAAAACACATGCTAATAAAAGCATAATAAAGGAACCCAATTGGATTTCTAAAAAAAGCTTTGAAGGTCCAGAGAACTGAGTAAGGGATCCCTTTGGGAAAAAAACTTCCCACTTTCCTCTAGTCTTTCTTTTTTCCTTCTAGTCTTTCTGGTGTGGAGGCTGCCTAAGATCCCAGCCTGGGGCTCATGGGCTCTCAGGAGCACCATAAATCCAGGAGGAATCGTACCTAGCCTCCATGCCACCTTAGACTCATGGAATTGAACACTTAAGGATAGTCTTACCCACTGCAAAGCATCTTAAGTCTTCTCTCCACCCACACAGCTACCACTCCCGTTAAGGCTCTCATCACCCCTCATCTGGACTATGACAACAGCTTCCTCATTGGTCTCCCTGCTTCCAGGCTCTCTCCTCTCCACTCCATCCTCTACAGAGTTGCTGAAATAACCTTCCTAAAGCACCGATATTGACTCCTTTTGGTCAAGAACCCTTGGTGGCTCTTCTAGACTCTGGGATAAAATTAAAAACTCTTCACTTGGTGTACTAAAGCGTGGCACAGTTCACATTCTTCCCCTTTACGTACTCTTGTGTTCCAGACAGACAGCTGGCCTCCCCACTGTTCCTTCCATTCTATCTTTGCACAGACTATCCCCCAGGCCTGCAATACGCTTCCTCCTCACCTCTACCTCCTCAGTTTTCTTCAAGGCTCAGCCAGGCCTCTTTCCACGCAAAGCCTTCCCTACTGGACTCTGAGCTCCTTCAGGGTAGAGACCGTGTTTTAGCCTGTCCTTGTATCCTTCGCGCTTTACACAATGATGGCATGGAGTAAGCACTCAATAATGACCGTTGTTGATAATGTTTAGCCTTCTCCCTTTCCTTGAACTTTCTTGTATTTGTGCATTTGTGCACTTCCTCCCTTTAGACCGCAAACCCCCCGAGGGCAAGGACTGGTTCATTTTTGCCTTTGTATGCCCAGAGCTTAGCACAGTGCCTGGCACATAGTAGGAGGTTAATCAAACTTGTCTGGATTAGTTTGAATCCAGAAGTTAACAGCTTCTCAGTATTCATGAGTGTCTAGCATTTCCAGGTTTTAGGGTCCTGAGGATAGCATAGTTACTGAAAATATTCCCCACCGCACCATGACAATCCAGTGGATCTGATGGGCTACTGGTAAGCACCCTATTCCCTTAATGCTGGTCTTCGAAGACTATATTTGACTATAGACTATATTTATAGATTATCTTTGAATTTGATTTTTTGTAAATTAGCCTCAGAATAGGTCATTAGGAGAAAAGCCCAAATATCAAACCCAGAGTAAAAAGACCATTACATGGCCTTTGCCAAATCTCCGAAGCACCAACCAAGGGCTAGCGTCGGAACGCCAACAAGCCTGGGTCTCCCATTTGAGTTGTTCCTAGTTTGTCCTTCTCCTCCCTGCTGGAGGCATGAGCCTGCCAGCCATGTTAAATCTCAAATCTCCAGCAGCAACTTTGCTGGCCGGCCAGGACAATGAGCCAGGCTGGGCTCTGCACACTGAGGCCCAAGGCTACACTGAATGGAATGCCATGTTATTAATAAAAGCTGATGATTCCAAGGAAAGAAAGCAGCAGTTCCATGGTCCTTGACCGTTGGCAGACCATACGGCATGTAATAATAAGAGATTTTTAAGGTTTGCAAAGCACTTCCCAAATAGCATCCCATTTGATCTCCAAAACAACGCTGTGAGGGAGGCGCTATACAGGTGAGGAAACTGAGGTTAAAAGAGGATAAGTGACTCGGCTAGGATCACATGGCTAGTAAGAATCTAAGGTGGGATTCGAACCCAGGTTTTCCTGATTCCAAGTCCAGCGCTCTAGTTTGGGACATCACATTTCAAGAACATTGACAAGCTGCGGCTTTTTCAGAGGAGGGCAACCAGAACGGGAAGGGGACTAGAAACCATATCATGAGTTATTTGAAGAAACTGAGAATGTTCCTGAAGAAAAAAAAAAGAGATTACCTGTGGGCATATTCTAGACCCACCCCTACCCCCTTCGGTAGAATGCAAACTTCTTGAGGGCAGGAATTACTTTTCATTCTGTCTTTGCTTCACCAGTGGCTGGTACTGTACCTCAAACATAGTAGGTGCTTAAAAGTTGGTTTGGGGGCAGCTAGGTGGCACAGTGAGTAGAGCGCTGGCCCTGGAGTCAGGAGAACCTGAGTTCAAATTCAGCCTCAGACACATGACACACTTACTAGCTGTGTGACCTTGGGCAAGTCACTCAACCCCAATTGCCCTGCTTTTCCCCTTCCAAAAAAAAAGTTGGTTTGCATTGAGTTTAGGGGGTTCATGATAACTGACTTCAAGTGTGAAGGGCTCTCACGGGGGAGAGGGATTACTCTACTTAAGACAGTTCCAAAGGGCAGACCTAGGAATGATGGATGGAAGTCAGAACACAGCAGATTCTGGCTCAATATAGGGAGGAACTTTTTAATGATTAGATCTGCCTAACACTGAAATGGGGTGGGGTGAGCTTCCTGTCCTGGGGTTCTTTGGATGGACACTCATCGAGGATGATGCAGAGAGGTTTCCTGACCATATGTGACTTGGACGAGAGAGATGTCCTCTGAGGTCTGAGATGCAGCGATTCTATAAATAAAGCCTCCCCTCCCCCCAAACTAGTTTCCTATTCTCCAAAAAGGGAAATTTCTGATCACCACTCTTCCACCACAGACCAAGGAACACAATTAGCAGCCTCACAGTTGCCCCTAAGACCGAACAGCTGAATGCTAAGTTTTCTTACTGGCCTTTGCTGACTATTGCTCAAATCCCAGACGCAGGTGGTGGCCAGAACTGAACACAGTGTATCATATGTGGTGTGACCAGAGCAGAGGACAGTGAAATCACCACTGCCCCTTTTTCTGGACACTGGTTTCCGTGGATGTAGCACGACGCTGATGTAGTTTTTTTTTTTTTTTACTTCCATGCGCGCATACTGAGCTTGTGGTCCACTAAAACCCCCAGATACTTATAGCCACATGGCCTCCCCTATCCTGTATTTGAGCTGCTGATTTTTTGAAGTCAACAGCTGGACTTTGCATGTTTCCCTTCTGCAGTGGATTTTTGAAACCCGAACTCAGGATTTAGCATTTCAACCTATTAATTTGGTTACTTTGCTTTTATCTCTGCTGAGGTGCTAAGGGGGTGCTGTTCAGTGGACTGAACTCCCATCCTTTAGCTCTTGGCTATGGAAATTGATTTTATATACTAGCTTTGGGGGAAGGGGTGAATCAGGAAAATAGCAGAAAAGCCCTTTTTTGCTAGTGGCCCTTTTAGGCTCATTTAACATTTAATTTAAAAAGACTAGAAAAGTAGCCAGGCTGTGTGTGGACAGAATTCATGCCCAATGAACCCATTTTTCCCCACCAAGGGGTAAAAGGTGGCACAGAGGTTGAGATCGAATGTCTACGCTCTGTAGACAAGTGAGGATCCAGAGATAAGATCAGGAAATTCACATTTCCTTTCATTCTCTCCTGTTTCTGCTCTGAAAAATCCAGAGCCACAGGCAGCCCCTTCACTTGGCATGGGCCCACAGGGTCAGTGCCTCAGAAGTACATCTCTGATTCTCTACTGACCATGAAAAGTTCATCCCATTCCATTCCCTTGCCCTTCCCACTTCCCTTGAAACCCGGGATAGGACTATTTCAGAGCAGAAAAAAAGAAGTCAGAGAAAGGGGGCAAGAAAGGGCATGAGGAAGGCCACAGGTTGAAAATATAAAGGCAAAGAAGTTTTTTAAAAAATGGAATGTTAAATTACCGGATAACCGTCTCGTCCTGCTTGCCCCTGTGGTAATTAATAAGCAATTAATAATAAGACTTTCAGCACAACATATGGCCATGTTTATAATTTAATTAGGGGCTTAGCTAACCCAGCAGAAACTTGTGAATGATAATGCTTTACACAGGAGGAAACAAAGCACTTTGAAACAGCTGGGCTAAAATATGCTTTATAGGGAGAAGTCCCCTCGGCAGCTAGCAGGCAGAAGGGAACAATGGAAAAGCTCTGGGAGTGTTGAGGGGGTGCATGACTAGTAATGGGGGCTCCTGTTCAAGAGCACCTTAATTAAGCTTCCAGATTTTACTTTTGATTCAATGAGCACCTACGAGGTCTAACTGGCCAAATATGTGCCCAGACCATAGAATGTGATTTACTTTAACCTAACCAGGCTCAGACACCCAAGTCTGAAGGCACCTGCATTGGCAGACGGCTTCTCCTGGGCATGTTTTTACCCTGATCTCAGTCAGCTGAAGTTGTGTTTAGAAGGAAAAAGTCAGAATCTTGAAGTACTTCTATTATAACCAGATGTTTCCTGACTGTGAGTGGTTAGTCAATCCCTGAGCTAGTGTAGAGACCAGGATGAGATAGCAGGAGAAATCTCCCACTCAGCCTGCAGCCTTATCATGATTCACAAAGCATTCTGTGTAAGGGCCACGCAGTTACTTTTTGAAAGAGAAAAAGACAAATGTCTTCTTGGGTCTCGTGGGATACACCTTGATGAGTTAACACAAGCAGCTTCTCTGTGGCAGTTAAACACCAAGCACAGGTATACAGCTGCTGGTCCCCAATTGGGTTGCAAATGTCTTTGGGGCTTAACACGGTGTTTCATGTACATTTAGGAGCCTGGCAATTCCTAATGGTGCAGATCGAGAGATGAATCATCTCTAGTGGAAGTGAAAAAAAAAATGAACAGAACTCAAGCTCATCTGGAAAGAATTCCATTTGAGGTTAATTTTGGCTAAAACCAGAATTCAGTGTGCTCTTTGGATTGATTCATCAGGATTTATCAGGCTTTAAACATTGACAGGAGGAATCAGTGCCAGACATCTCATATTTTGGGAGGGGAGGGGAATGAATGAGATTCCAGGGAAGTTGAGAATATCCCCTTTTAAATGCTGGCCCTGGAGCCAGGGAAAAAGACCTTCTGGAATCTCCTCCCTCTCTCTCTCCCTTCCCCCCTTGTCTCCTTCCTCCTCCATAAGAAAGCAGGAGAGGGCTCCTTAAAATCCAGGGGTAGGGACATATTAAATGTATATCCTGATCAAAAACCAATCATCTGCTTATGCTCAGCAGGATAAACTTCATATACCTTCTGCCTACTTTTTAGCAGAGAGGTGGTGGGCTATAGTTGCTGAATGAGGCATACATACATTTTCAGACATGGCCAGTCTGTTGGTTTGTTTGACTGGGCTGTACTTCTTTTTTGCAGGGGGGCGGGTCACAAGACATTGTTCTATAGTGAGAGCCTGTTAGTTCTCTCTGTAGAAGGTATAGGAGTCATTATGAAGTGATGATGGTGTTTTCAAATAGATTATCAATAAATCATTTTTTAAAAAACTTTGAAGGATTTTACTTTCCAATTTGGGGAGTAACATATTTTTCTGGTAGAGATGAAATTGAATTTTCAAAGGGGGTGCCTGATAGGGAGATCCTGCATGAGTCTCTGAGTTTGGCTTGGAAATGTTTGGAATATGACATGAAAGTAACATTGTAAAGGACCATGAAGTCAATAGATTGCCTGGTTTCCAACAAATCACTATGACTGCCTGGAGGGAGTATAGTCATATTTCATTTAATCCAAAGACCTAATTAGTCCCATGAAATTCTTACCGTGGACACTCTGGAGTGTGTGTGTGTGTGTGTGTGTGTGTGTGTGTGTTGTGGGAGGGGCTGCCACTCAACAGATTGGACTCCCATGCCTTAATAGACTTGAACTCTTTTGATTAGCCAACTTTGGGCAGCCCAGCAATGTTTCAAAGTACTGACTGCAAAGGTCCACCTTTAATGTTTCCTGATGTTACCATTTGTATGGTCCAAGATGATTGGCAGGAGATAAGCGAGAGAACTCTACATATCGGCTCGTTTCCCAAGGATCTCAAACTCTTGGGGAGGGTGGGGGGAACAGTTAAACATTTTTAAAGCCTCTTTTTACTGTGTCTACAATCAGAAAAATGGAGCCACATCTGGTACCAATTTTCCTTCCAGACACACCCACTGCTATGCCCCCCAAAACGGCGTGTCAAGGAAATGGTGCAGAAAGAAAGCAACGATGCCTTATCTTTGGGGATCCTTGGTGAGTGAAATCCGGGATACTTACTGCAGGCCCTGCAATGCAAAAACACAAAAGCCTCAGTTAGGATTGAGTCCACAGAAGGAACCCTAGCCTAGCACTCTATGGCTCGTTGGGAGACAAAGCCTCGAGTTCACTCCTAGCAGCATCTGATTGGCTGGGGCAGCTCCCTCTGATGGCTCCCGATTCTGCTCGGCTTCTTTTTTTGGGGGGGGGGGGAGGCATAAGGATTAAGCCGCTGGCCCAAGGTCACACAGCTCATAAGTGTCTGAGATCAGATTTGAACTCAGGTCCTCCTGACTCCACTGTGCCACCTAGCTGCCCCTACTTCTGGACAGCTTAAAGGTTTATAAGGCACTTTCCTCACTATAATAAACCTATGAGGGAGGTAGGATGTTCTTTGTTTCAACTCTTCAGTTATTGACCTCCCTCCCCTGGGAATCACATGAGCCTGGTTGACAGTATTACCAGTAAGTAATGATTAACTAGCCCACAGTAACAAACAAACTAGAGAGGAAGGGTGGAAAGAATACTGGACTTGGAGTCAGAAGACCTGGGTTCAAGTTCTGGCTTTCCTGCTTATTATCTGTGTGATTTGGGATTAAGTCCCTTCCCCTCTAGGTAAGACAGTAGAACACTAGACCTGGAGTCAGACTTGAATTCAAATCCAGCCTCAGATACTTCCTACCTGTGTGAGCTTAACTGCTGCCTGCCTTGGTTTTCTCAATTGTAAAATGGGGATACTAAAAGGACCTACCTCACAGGGCTGTTGTGAGAGACATAAGCTGAAATATCTGTAAAGCTCTAGGCATGGTGCCTGGCACATAGTAGGTGCTTAACAAATACTTGTTCCCCTTTCCTGTTTCCTGCTCTATAAAATGAGAGGGTCAGACCAGATGGGCTCTGGAGCTCCTTCTAGCTTTGACATTCAGTGTTCTTTGAGGGATCAAAGTGGGCTTGACCTTAAAAAGATGGAGGCCCGATAGTGTGGTTTAAGGCCAAACAGCAACAGGCCTGGGTTTGAGTTTTGGATCTTCCTGTTAATTGGCTGCGACCTTGGGCTAGACTTCATCCGGCTCTCTGCATTCTCTTATGGGAAATGAGGAAGGTTGAATGGGGTGAATTCTTAAGTTCTCTTCGAGTTCTGAACGAGAATTTATCCAAAGAAGTAAATTGTCCCCTTTACTCACTGTAGAGGGACCACAGCCCCATGAGCCAAGTCAGTATATGCTGTGCTCTCCAGTTGCACACACGCTGTGGGACATCCTCATAAGTAAAGGGCCATAAATAGCCAAAATTGGGATAAGGAAAAAAATCTTCCAAAAAAATAATCTTGAGTTAATTCAAGCTGGAAGAAATGATTTGGTGGTGATGACTAGGGGTGGGTGGCAGGTAGGTGATAATGACTGAGACCAATCCTATTCATATACATCCTCACTTGTCCTGTTACTTTTCCTTGATTGGAATTTATCTCAGATCAAAGAGATAAGCATGCCACCATTTACTTTCAGAACTTCGTGGTGGATAAACATAAACTGTTCATTGAAGAGCCCAGAAAAATAGATTTTATGATGAGCTCAGAAAAGTCTGTAAAAATACAGGTCACTCCTACTGACCTTTATTAACCAAGGTGCATGATACGTGTGTATATATTTACACACAAGAGGCTGCATATATGTATTATACACACACACACACACTTATCAAATCCATATTATTAAAAGCCTATTAAAGCAGAGCTCACACTGACCTCTCTGAGCTTCCTGGTTCAAGGGGGAACGATACATGATAGCAGCAGCTCACATTTCTACACTTCTTTAAGATTTACAAAGCATTTATTGTGCAGCTGCCCTCCCTGTGAGGTGGGGAGAGCATGGACTCTTGGGTTATCCTCATTTTTTAGCTGAGGAAACTGAGGCAGAGAGAGGAGAAAGCAACTTGCTCGTGTATACACAGCTAGCAAGTGTCAAAACTCAGAATATGAAACAAATTAAAAAAAAACTCAAATCAAGTAATTATCCAAGTAGTCACTCAACATATATTTATTATATACCTACTATATGCATGCACCATGATAATTCCAATTCTTAAGGAGAGGTATGGGGGGAAGGGGTGTGTGTATGTGTGTTTGTGTGTGTGTATGAGAAAAGACAGACAAACAGAAAGACAGAGTGACAGAGGAGAGACAGAGAGAGACACACACAGAGATAGAGACAGAAAGAAAGAGAATGACAGTGAGAGGGAGAGAGAGAAGGAGGGGGAAGGGAGGGAGGGAGAGAGGGAGAGAGAGGAAGAAGAAGAAGGAGGAGGAGGAGAGACAGAGATGGAAAGAGAGAAGAAAAAGAAAGAGGAGGAGGAGGAAGATAAGGAGGGAGAGAGGGAGAGAGAGACAGAGAGACAGAGAGAGAGAGAGACAGAGAGAGAGAGACAGAGAGAAGAAACTGAATTTGTTTGCTGCGAGGGAAATTTCTATGCTTGCTCACTGACTGAGTACTGGCCTCCATGAGTCTCAAATAGAGGGTGAAGAGGGACTTTAGACAATCACAGAATCATGGATTTAAAGCAGGAAGAAAATTTGAAGGTCATCTAGTCCAAGTCCCTTATTTTACAAGTGAGGAAACTGAGTTCCAGGGATGTGAGAAGGCTTGTTCAAGGTCCTATGGCAAGAGTCAGGGACTGAGCTAGGAGTAGAACCCAGGTCTCCTGACTCCTAGTCCTGTCCTATGCTCTGTTATGCTGGAAGCCTAATGACCTCTTCCTCTGAAACTCCTCTAAAGATTTATTCTGACACCCTTGGGTCACTGGATTTTCACCCTTTTGAAGGGAAATGAGAGGAGTCCTGATCACCCTCCACTTACCTGCTCCCCACAAATGCACCCAACTCAGAGCAGCCTAGCACTGCTTAATGTGCTTGTATTTTATGCGTTACTGTGCATTACACTCATCTGGGTTTGTATTTTGCCTTTGTAACAAACTGAGCTTGCTAAGGGCTGGGGCTCTTCTTGAATGAATCTGCATTTCTTCCAGAATCCAGCACAGTAAGCACTTAGGATCATAGATTTAGAACCAGGAGGGACAATAAAGGTCATACAATCCTTGGGGTAGCTAGGTGGTGCAGCGGATAGAGCAGTAGCCCTGTAGCCAGGAAGACCAGAGTTCAAATCCAGCCTCAGACGCTTGACATTTATTGGCTGTGTGACCCTGGGCAAGCCACCTAACCCTGATTGCCTCACAAAAAAAATCATATGGTCCAGCCTGTGTTTACAGATGAGGAAACTGAGGCACAGAGAAAAGACTTGCCTATGGTCCTGCAGACAGTAAATGGCAGAGCTGAGATCATAGGGATAGGATCAAGATAATAGGATTTAAAGCTGGAAGGAGCCTCAGGAGCCATTTAACACCCTCTCCCCAATTTTATTGATGAGTTAAGTGACTTACTCAAGATCACAATGGTAGGAAAAGTGGAAGAGCTAAAATCTGAACCCATGTTTTCTGTCTCCAAGTTCAAAATTTTTTCCTCTGTACTATTCTGCTCAATAAATGTTTGTTGAATTTGAGTTTGTTGAAAAGAAACCCCAAATACTTAATAAAAGAACAAGATGGTGTAGTGGGATAGAGCACCAGCCCTGGAGTCAGGAAGACCTGAATTCAAATCCAGCCTCAGATACTTCCTAGCTGTAATGACCCTGGGCAAGTCACTTAACCTTGCTTGCCTGAGTTGAAATGAGCCAGAGAAGGAAATAGCAAACCACTCCAGTATCTCTGCCAAGAAAATGGGGTCACAAAAAGTCAGACATGACTGAAACAAGTAAACAGCAAAGAAGAAGCTGAACGGGGTTCCCCAGGAGGGCTCCTCCCAGCTCTGCAGGCAGCCTCAGCCAGGTAAAAAAATCTGGCTTCTGAAGGAGCATACAAGGTTATTAATCTGACGGACAGAGTGTGTTATTTTCACTACTCTGTAAAGGGTCTCAGACATGTGAAAATTGCTGTTACAAATAAAAATTGGAAGCATATTCTAGAAGCATCCAAACTAAACGATTTTCAGGATGTGATTTAGGAACGAAATCTAGAAGCTCATGGGAACAGAGGCAGACCAGCAGCCGATAGCTCCACCAGGAATGAACCGACTTCTCTCTGGAAGCCTGCCAGTCTGGTTGTTTCCCCCCAAGACCTTGTTAGTTCAGTGTAAACCCTCAAAGCCACAGAATGTGGAGCTGGTGGAACTGTATGAGGGGCCATAACAGAGCCTGGAAAGAAGCATGCTCTTGGGAGATGAGCATTGCTTGTACTCATGTCGCCTCTCTTTCGTCTGACCCTCTTCTCACTCTGTGTCCAATGTGGAATGTTAGTCCGACACCAATAAGTTGATCCTGGTTGTCTGATAGCCTGAGCCAGGGGTGGGGAACCTGTGGCCTCAAGGCCACATGTGGCCCTCTAGGTCCTCAGGTGAGGCTCTTTGACGGAATCCAAACTACTGACTTCGGTCAAAGGGCTGCACTTGAGGACCTAGAGGACCCCATGTGGCCTTGAGGCACAGGTTCCCAACTCCTGGTCTGGGCCATCACCTGCCTCCCCGGGTTATTATGGACCTTCTAGGGGTAGGAGTCCTTATCCCTGAGCCCCACCCTTATGGCTATATTCCCAGAGCCTCCCAGCAGACATCCTCTGTGGTGCCTGCCTACAAGGCTTGACACCCTCCTAGGACACAGCGTGGTAAAGTAAAGAGAATCCCAACTGGTGCCAAAAGACTGAGTTTGAATCCTGGCTCTGCCACTCCACATCCACCTGACCTTGCCTCTCTCTGGACCTCAGTATCTTCATCTGTAAATGAAGGGGTTGGACCGCAGCACTGCTAAGGTTCCTTCTAGGTCTAATATTCTATGTTCTAATGTTCCTTTTAGCTCTGACAGAGAGAATTGGGAAAACCAGGGTTTAGATCGCAACCTCACCTCAGATACTTGTTAGTGATGGATGTGAAGCTGGGCAAGCCTTTTAACCTCACTGAGTTTCAATTTCTCCATCTGGAAGATGGGGATGATAATAGCATTTCCCCTGCAGGGCTTTTATTGCAAGGATTAAACGGGATAATGCATATAAAGGGCATTGTCAAATTTAAAGCATATAGATTCAAATACAAGCTATTGCTTTTGTAAGCAGACCATCAAGACAGAGCATCCTGGAAGGATGCGAAGCCTCAGAAAACCACAAAGGAAGCAGGCAGCCAGGAAGGGATTCTCTGGGCTAGGAGGCACTGGCTGCTTAGGGGTGGGGATGGGGAGGAAGGAATTGCTCCTAAGCACTGTCCCAGGCTTTGCCGTAGGGTGAGACACCTTGGCCAGCTCCCTGGTGCATCTTGATGGGCTCTGTCCAGTTTGCCGTGGCCAATCTTATTAAGTGTGTGTTTGTGGGGGACAGGTGATGGTGGAAGGATGAGGTTAAGGGCAAGGTAAAGGGGAGTTTAATAAACACTGGTGGATTGATCCTTATCCAATGACCAACCAGTGGGTGGGCTTTTGGAGCAGTTGAACCATAGCAGTTCTGGTATTCTTAGTAAAATGAATGGGCTGGTTAGTAGCTAGCCCCTGTGATTCCAGCCTGGTCAGGATAGGGAGCCCTAGTCTTATTACACACACACATACACACACACACACACACACACACACACACACTCATTCATTCACACACATATAAATTTATACTCATTGGTATAGATCTATACCTATATTTATATATACGCCGTATATATCCCATACCTATTTTTATGTGATCTATATCTATATTATCTATAATTAATAATTATAACTATCTAATTATCATATTTACCTAATTAATACTATACCTATATTTATATAATCTATATCTATATTGTCTATAATTAATAATAATTTATAACTACTTTACATTTTAAAACATTAATCTCAAAAGGGACCTGTAGGTCTCACCACTGCCAAAGTGGTTCACAACACAAAAAAGGAAAGAACCTCTGTTCTAGGCTATTGCAATTAGTCTTTATTGACTGACTTAACTTCTCTGTGTCCCAGGCAACTCTAGTACTCTAAGCGACAGTGAAGTTGGTGATCTGCATTGATGAAGGGAGTTTCCATACCGAGAATCTTCCCCTCCCCCAACCTGTCCCCCCAAATGAAATCACAGGTCTGGACCAAATAGGTCTTTCTTCTCCCATCCTGCCTCAAACAAAAACCTGCCCTACCCTTTCCCCCCACCAGATTGTCCCCACAGTTAGGAAGACCTGGGTTCAAATCTGGCTTCAGATACTTAACTAGCTGTGTGACCCTGGTAAAGTCACTTGACCTCTGTCTGCCTCAGTTTCCTCTTCTGTAAAATGGGGATAATAATGCCTACTTCAGAGGGTTGTTGTGAAGATCAAATGAGATAATGTATGTAAAATGCTTTGTAATGATGATGACGATGATGGTGGTGGTGGTGGGGGTGGTAGTGGTCTTCTTCGTGCCTAGCAGGGTACTTTGAGCATAGAACCTCATTACATAGCACTTTAAGGATCCCTGCTCTCCTCAGTGTGGGCACACCCTCCACCGATGCAGATTAGAGCCTCTCTCTGACCCAGTAGGTGGTCTCTCAGGGTGGTCACATATTTCATTTTCCCTTCCTTCCCGCCCCACCCCCACCCCCAAGTCCAGGGCTGGGCTCATATTTGGAGCCCTTCCAGTTTGGTGTGACCCGTCAAGGCCGGCATTGCCTTTGGGGGGCCCAGGTTCACCGGCTGCCCCCTCCCACAAGAAGGCATCAGAGAAGAATTCTGGGGGAGGTGGGTATAGGAGGGTCTTCAGAAATGCGTGTTGAGTGAATGAGTAGGACAAGATTGAACTAAGAAAAGTTGCTCCGCAAAGGGGAAGTTTATTTAAAGCAGTGTTTATTTGATAGTGGCTGTCATGGAGGTCCGGGGCACCCTCTGTTCCATTCTGTGTATTTGTAAATTGTCACATGTGGGAAGTTACGGGGAAAGAGCATTGGGCTTGGAAGTCAGAGGTCCCCAGGTCACATCTCAGCTCTCCCCTCTATCGCCTGGGTGACCACGAGCATTTCATCACTCCATTGCCTCAGTTTCTTGATCAGTCAAATGAGGCACTGCACTGACGGGCTCCTGATGTCTCTTCCAGCTCTAGGTCTGTGATGCTCTGATTCTATGCTGGCATGTAATGGAAGACAGTGTGTATGGGGCAGGGGGGTGGGGTAGTGGATAGAGTACCAGACCTGAAGTCAGAAAGACACTTCCTAGCTGTGTGACCCCGGGCAAGCCACTTAACCCTGTTTGCCTCAGTTTCCTCATCTGTAAAATGAGCCGGAGAAGGAAATGGCAAACCGCTCCAGTATCTTTGCTAAGAAAACCCCAAATGGGGTCACAAAGAGTTGGATACGACTGAAATGACTGAACAGCAACAGCAGTGTGTATAGTAGATGAGGCATTGGCTTTGGAATCAGGAAGACCTGGATTCGAATCCCACCTCAGACACAGGCTGTGTGAACCTGAACAAGTCACTTAACTCCTTTGTACCTGAGTTCTCTCATCTGTAAAATAAGGGGGTTGGATCTGATAGCATCTAAGTCATCTTTTGGTTCTAAACATATGACCCTCTGATCCATTGGAACGCAATAGATTGGTGTCTTTACCTGTCCCCCATCCTTCTCCCCCTCCCACCCAAGACAATAGAGGATGTCAGTGAGGGAGCAAGGGAGAAGGGAACCAAATTATGCTCATTCATATAGAAGGAAGGGGATAAGCATTGATTAAGCACCTACTTTATACCAGGTACTGCACTAAGAGCTTTACAAATATATTTGCTCCTCACAACCAACCTGGGAGGCAGTTAAAGAAACGAGGCAGACAAAGGTTAAGTGGCTTGAGCAGGGTCACACAGCTAGTGAGTATCTGAGACTGGATTTGGACTCAAGTCCTCCTGATTGTAGAATGCTCTACCTGATGTACCGCTCAGCCACCTCTGAAATGCCCCGACCTCCTTCTCCCTTTCCTAGAACCCCATATACACATTTTCCAGGACAGAGTTCTCTTCCCAGGTTTCAGGCTGGTGTTGTGCTTCCTGGCACTCAGAGAGACTCCTATCCGGCCTCTGGGAAGCTATGGACGCGGGTCTCTCAGGCTGCCACTATCACACTGGCTAAACAAAACTGTATTCATCTTCATGGGCTCGGTAGGAACAGGGACCTGGGAGCAGTGTGGTGACACCCTGAAATCAATACATCGCTATCTGTGCAAATACATCCACATGGGGGAGGAAGTTTGTTTTTGATTTGGTAAAGGAAACGGGGATGTTTAACTTAGAGAAAAAAAGACTTGGGTACAGATGGGGGTCAGGTTCAGGACGGGATCTCTCTCTTCAAGAATTGGAAAGGCTGCCGTGGAAGAGAGATTAGATTTGTGCTTTCTGCTTGAGGGCAGAATGAGAAGCAATGTGTCAAAGTTACAGATCAGCGGGTTTTTGGAGTAAGGAAAAACCTAATGATCAGAGCTCTCCCGAAGTGAAATGGGCTGTTCTAGGTCACAGAGACTAGCAGAGGCTGGTGGCCGCTCATGGGGGGTGATGTAGACTGGACTCTTCCTTAGGTGGGTGGGACCTGATACTCTTGAAGGCTCCTCCCAACCCTGAGGTTCTGTGATACCGAGTACCTGAGAAGGTGTGATTGCCCTACTCTCGTCACTGGTGAATTCCTCACTGTACGGACCCAGCAGAGTCACCTAGTAGTGGTCAGTGATGCAGCTTGATCCACGGATGGCATCCATGGCCATTGGCTTGACTGGGTCCACTACAAATTTACATTACATAACTTCAACTGGGCCCTCACTGCTGCTAGGCAATCCTTTTACATCCTCTTAAATGAGTCACTCTCTCATACACCACAGTCACTTTTCCATAACTTTTGATCCCTCCTCAAATATTCCCATGGTTCTCTCCCCCCTGCACCCTACGTCAGCTGAAGACTATGCTTCATATTTCTGTTTTTTTGACAGAGTTGATCATGAGTGTTTATTAGAAATAATATAAAATCTGACAGCTATATCCTTTAGCAGAACAAATTTAAGAAACATACTGTCAGAAATAGGGCAGCATCATTCCTTTCTTCAAGGGCTTGTTTCTCTCATTGTTCCTGCTCCTTAGTGAGCTATTACTGCCCCCACCCCCCTTCCCTCCTCCTCTCCTTCTCCCTCCCCCCCAAACATTCATAGTCACATAGCCCTCCTGGTTTGGTTTGTCCATTCAGATGGAGATCATCTCTCATGGTCTTATAGAAAGGAACTGAAGATGTTGCTGCCACCAGCTACTGCTCTAGTTTGGGGCAGTCATGGGACAAACTCCACATCTCTCTTCTTCCCCTTTTCCCTTCCTTCTCCTTGAGAGTCCTACATTATGTTTTATATTTCACTGAAAAAAAATAGGCATGCACTGAGAGCTTTCTCTTCTGGCCTCCTCCTCATCTCACATCACCCAGATATCTACTCCCACTATCTCTTCCTTTACTCTTGTCTGCTATGAAGAGGTGGTCCTTCTCTCTGCTAAGGCAAACCTCTCTACATAATAGCCCTGATTCCTTCCCATCTTTTCTAGAAAATTGCTACCTCATGGAAAATTGCTACCTCTACCTCTATCATTCGCATTCTCTCTTATCTTTGATATTTCCCTGTTTACTGGTTGCTTCCCTGCTGCCTAAAAACATGTCCCTATCTCCCCCATTCTCAAATAATTCTCACTTGATCCATGCATCCATCTCCACTAGCTATCTTCACAGATCTCTCATTTTGTGGATAATCTCCTTGAGAAAGCTGTCTACAGCTGGCATCTCCATTTCCCTTAACTCTCAATAGTCTGGCTTCTGATCTCATCATTCAATAAACATTACTTCCTCTAAAGTTACAATTTCTTAGTTGACAAATCTAGTGGATTTTTCTCAGTCTTCATCCTTCTTGTGTGAACTTTAGCCTGTGACGCTGTTGATCATCCGCTTGTCCATACTCTCTCCTCTCTAGGTTTTTGTGACATTGGTTCCTCCTGGGTTTCCTCCTCCCTGTCTGATGGTCTCCTTTCCTGGATCTCAGCTAACCACAAACATCCCCCAAGCCTTTGTCCTGGGCCCTCTTCTCTTCTCTCTCTCCATTGTTTCACTTGGCGATCTCATCAGCTCCCATGGATTCAATGACCTCCGTCCTCACCTCTCCAATTACCTACTAGACATCTCTCAGGGCAAACACTATGTACACACGTAAGTATAAATCATATATATTAAAAATAAATCTACGGAGGTTTCATACGTATTTAGTGATTATTGAACTGAGCTGAATCATGAATCTGTGAGCTGGATGAAACTTCAGGAACCATCTAGTCCACTTGCTTCATTTATAACCCAAACCTGAATCAGAATCCCCTTCATGACACTGCCCAATGAGACATCATTTAGACCCTGCTGGAAGACCTACTGGAGCAGCCCATTCTGCTGCAGAATAGGACTAATTGTCAGGAAGTAGTAGCTTCTTATAGGCAGTCAAATCTGCTCCTAGCTCTACCTTTGAAGGCCTAGAAGAATGAGCCTCATCCCTTCTACCCAACAGCATTTCAAATGCTTGAAGATTCTGGCTGATTTCCTATTAAATCTTTTTCCCCCCACCAAGCTAAATATCCCCAGTTCTTTCAGCTGATCATGATGGGGACAAATTCTCGAATTTTCTTACCTTCCTATTCGTAAGTCCCCTAGACTGTCTCCAGGTTTTCACTATGTTTCTTCAAATATGGTGCCCAGAAGTTAACACAGTACTCCAGGTGTGGTCTGCCCAGGATAGAGCACAGTAGGACTGACCTACCTCCCATGTTCTAAGTGCGGTATTCTGTTAACACAGCCTAAGATCACATAAGGAAGATTAGAGAGTAGCATGCCTGAAAAAGATCTGGGGGTATTAGTAGTCTGCAAGTTCAAAATGAATCAACAGTGGGATACGGTCTACAAAAGGCTAATGTTAACCTGGGGCTGCATTCAGAATCCAGGAACAAGGAGGTGACCATCCTACCATACTCAGCCTTTGTCAGATTACACCTGAAAAACTGTGTGCAGTTCTGGGCATTACAGTTTAGGAAGGACATGGATAAGCTGGGAAGCATTCAGAAGGACAGCCTAGATGGGGAAGGGCCTTAAGTTCATGTAATATGAGCATTAGGTGAAGGAATTGAAGAGGGTTAGTCTGAAGAAGAGTAGGCTGAGTTGGGGAAGAGGAATATGCCAGTTATCATCAAATATTTGAAGGATTAGCATATAGAAGATATGTCAGATCTGTTCTGTTGTTGTTTGTCCTTTGTTCTTGAAGATGACCATGACATCAGGAAGGTGATGCCATGACATGCAAGTGAACTGGATTTAAAGGAGGGAGGGAAGGCTGTTAAAGCCACCAGCCTCACTTTCTCCTCTGGAGCCATCTGGGTCCAGTGGCCAGATAGAGATCAGGACAACTGGAGATGGCCCGGGATGCAGTGGGGGCAGATCTATTCTGTTAGGCTCAAGAGAGCAGAACCAGGAATATGGCGGGGAGACAACAGGGATGTTCATGTAGGTTAGATGGCCACCGAGATCTCTTCTCTTTCCCAAATTGTGTGACTCTGTGATGCTACAAGTTGCCAAAAAGCAAACTTTAGGCTTGATATGAAGAAAAACTTCCTAACTTTAGATCTGTCCCCAGCTGAGGAGTCTGTACTTCATCCCAGGGTCATGAGAATTTCTGGAGCTGGAGGGTGACATTGGGAGACCTGTGCTTCAGGATAATGCCTAATGCTGTTTCCCCTCAGTCTGGAGAAACTCAGGTGGGAGGTGTGATTTCTTGAGGCAGATGCCGTGGTTTCTTAATGCCACCACGGACTGATGACTTTGAAAACAGCTTTCTCTAAAATGGAGGCTAAAGCTTCCTGACATGATAAGCTCACATTCTTTTGTATGCTTCTGGGGATGTCACTGCTAGAGTTCTCTTAAAGGATTTAAAGCTAGAGCGACCTTAGAGGACATTCACCCATCCTAATGCTAAAGATGAGGAAACTGAGGTTCAGAGAGATGAAATCAGTCAGTCAACAAACATTTCTTAAGTATATCCCAAGCACGGCCACTGAAAGCTGGGGAAGCATTGAAAGGCACAATGAGGTCCCTGCTCTCAAGGAAAGCATTCTTACTTACCCACATGACATAGACAATGGAAATGGGAAGTGATCTAAGAGAAGGCACAAGATACATGACTTGTCCAAGGTCATTTGGACTCAGGGCACCAGGCTTCAATCTTGGCATTCTTTCCACTACATTAAATTGTTACATGGGTTTCTTCTTGGAAGATGAAAAAAAAAAACCCAACAGTAATAATAAAAGGAAGTAAGGACCTTGGCCAGTGCGTGGAAAGGAAAAGGCCAGCATGGGGAAGAGGCCCAGAGGGAAGGCTTTCCAAAGTTCAGTGTGAAAATCGCCCCCACAGTCCATGAGGGCCCCAGCCCGCTCAAGATTACTCTCTGGGTCTGGAAGTGGGAGTTAAGTGTCCCAGATAAGGATTCCAGGCTTTTCTGATAATCTGGTTTGACTATCTGACTTTGTGTTTACTGTAGTTTCCCTAGGGGGCTGGGGTGGGAGGAATTTCAGGAACAGAGAAACAGAGGCTTACCAGTATCTCCTCTTCTTCCAGGTTTTCCACGCCTCCCTGGGGGTCCTGTGAAAAAGATGACAAGGCGGACCTTTTAGTTGTGAAACAAAGTCAGTGGGCCCAGATGTGGACCAGCCTTGACCTGCCCTCCTCTCCCCTCCCCGACCTTCCCTCTGGCTTAAGCTTCCTCCTGGCAAGCCAGCTGGGAAAGTGCTTCTGGGCTGGATCTTCCCAGCAGCCCAAAGGACTCCTCTGGGACAGAGGAGAAAGGTAAAGGAGAAAGATGCCCCTTTTCCAGCTCACTGTCATCTCCAGGAAACTTTTCTCTCTTGTTCACACCCCTTTGGCTGTAGTTGAGCCTGCATAGTACACTGGATATATGGTTATAGAACTTTTAGCTCCAATCCCCCTTCTCCCCCATCCCCAAAGCCAACCTCCAAACTCTCTAGACACGGGGAGGAATTGTGATATAATGGACAGAGACCACTTTTCAGAGTAGAAGAACTGGGTTCAAGTTCTGATTCTGACATATCCTGACTATGTGACCCTGGGCAAAGACATTTGACCTCTGGGGTAGGGGGGAGTTAGGAAATTCTCTAAGACTATAAATTGCAAAGCAGATGTTGCTCTGTATTGGGAAAGGAATTTCATCCTGGAGTGTTCCTTCTACCAATAAAATCATAAGACGAAACCCCCCATAAGTGCCACTCTTCTGAGAACATGTACTCATTTCTAAGTACATGGAGTATATGAGTTTATGAGTACATGGACATGTACTCATTTTTCCTTTCAAAACATGTGTATCCCTGGGAAAAGTCTCCTAAGATTGGGATTGGTGGCATTACATAGGGAAATGAAGGGTCCTAGGATTTGGAACTACCAGGGACCTTTAAGATCATTTGGTCTCTCTTTTTTTTAAAATGGTATTTCATTTTTTCCAATTATATGTAATGACAATTTTAAACATTCATTTTTACAAAATTTTGATTTCTAATTTTTTCTCCCTCCCTCCCTTTCCCTCTTCCTAAAATGTTAAGCAATTGGATATAGGTTATTTAGGTGTAACCATATAAAACATATTTCCATATTGGTCATGTTGTGAAAGAAGAAATAGATAGAAAGAAAAAACACAAAAAAAATCAAGAAAATAAAAATAACACACTTCCATCTGCATCAGAACCCATCAGTTCCTTCTTTGGATATAGACAGTATTTTCCATCATGAGTCCTTTGCAACTGCCTTGGATCATTGTATCACTGAGAAGAGCTCAGTCTATCACAGTTGATCATCACCCAATGTGGCTGTTATTGTATACAATGTTCTGGTTCTGCTCATTTCACTTTGTATCAGTTCATGTAAGTCTTTTCAGGCTTTTCTGAAATCTGTCTGCCCATCATTTCTTATAGCACAAAAATATTCCACTACAATCGTATACAACAGCTTGCTCAGCCATTCCCCAGAGCTGCTATAAATATTTTTGTGCATGCAGGTCCTTTTCCCTTTTTTTAGATCATCTATTCTCTTGCTATAATTTTACAGAGGAGGAAAATATAAGAGGCCAAAAGAGGAGCAGTGTTTGCTCAGCCTCACTGAGAATTCAAACTCAGGTCTCTGACTCCAGAATCCATGTATTTTCAAAGATGCATGCTGCCCCAGCAGCCTGGGGCCTACCTTTGCTTCTTGCCCTCTTTTCTGGGATCCCACAGGGCGTGGAATTCCTTTGTTCCATTCTTTAATTCTGTATGGAAGTTGTGCCGTTTTCCCCTGGATTTAAGGGACTAGTTGGGATGAGCAAACTTCCACTGGACTCAAAGGAGGCCTGGTCAGTTTTGTCTCTCTTTGTATCCCCAGTGCTTAGCACAGTGCCTGGCGCATGGTAGGTGCTTAATAAATGTGTATTGATTGATTCATTATATTCCCAGCATCTGGCACATAGTAATTGCTTAACAACAACAGCAAACAACCAACAATAATAATAGAAACTAGCATTTACGTAGCCCCACAAGGTTTACAAAGGGCAGCTAGGGGGCGCCATAGAGCACAGAGCACCGGGCCTGGAGTCAGGAAGACTCATCTTCCTGAGTTCAAATCTGGCCTCAGACACCAGCTGCGTGACCCTGGGCAAGTCACTTAATCCTGTTTGCCTCAGTTTCCTCATCTGTAAAATGAGCTGGAGAAGGAAACAGCAAACCGCTCCAGTATCTCTGCCAAGAATGGGATTACGAGGAGTCAGACACAACTGAAACAGCTGAATAACAACCACAATGACATTTATAAAGCCCTGCGACGTTTACAAAGCGCGTTGCAGATATGATTAGCCCCAATTTACAGAGGAGGAGCGGAAGCACGCTGGGGTTAGGTGACTTGCCCAGGGTCACACAGCCAGGGCTTGTCCGAGGCTGGATTTGAATTTGGATCTTGCTGGTCCTAGGCCCAGTGCTCTGTGCACTATGGTGACTCCTACTTGTCCCAACTAATTCATATCAGAGGCAGGACCTGAACCCAGGTCTTTTTTATTTAGAGGACAGATCTCTTTCCACTACACCATAATGCCTCTCATAGCGCTTTATAGTTTATTTGTGTCTAACAATCCTATGGGGGAGGTAGTATGTTATTATCCCCATTTTAGAGACTGGCTAGGAGGAGTAAAGAGACTCATGGTCACACAGCTACGAAGTGTTAGAAACAGAATTTGAATTCAGGTCATCGGGCTCCTGGTTTAGCGCCCTTTCATTATACCCTAGCTAATAAAATGTGAGCTCCCTGAGCGCAGGGACTTTTATTTTTGTATCTGATGCATAGTGGGGACTTAATAAGTGCTTGTTGGATTGGAATGGAAAAACACCCCCTGCTGACCAGTGGTGGCTAGTTTCTAATGACTGGCTTTCAGAGTCACAGAGGAGGTGAGAACAGTAATAGGATGTCAGGGCAGACCAGGCGCTTTTCTTGTAGTGAATGAGACCCCTAACATTCAGCCATAAGGACAACCAGGCACAAAACTCCCCCGCCCTTTGTTCTCTGCCCAGGAAATGTGTCCCAGAGGTTTCAGCTCAGCTCCTCTGCTTCCCCTCTGATTGATGTGTCTGAAATACAGGGAAGAGAAGCTGGTGAACCCGAGGAAGGAGGAGAATGGGCCTCAGCATCAAAGTTGCCAGCTCGGTTGGTGCAGCAAGCGGCCCCCTGGGCGGGGCGGCTACTGACCTTTTAATTCAATCCAGATGGAAGAAATCCTTCTTCCGGGAGGTGGCTGAACTAATGCATTTGTTAGGCCTATTCTCCTTTGGTGGCACATTTTACCTAGGAAAAGATTGCCTGATGGCAACTCTGAGCCACATGTCTGTGCTGAGAAGGGGCTCCCTCTAAAAGCTTAAACAAACCCCCAAGCTCCCCTTCCCCTTGCCCCCTCACTCCTTCCCTAAACAAGATACAGTCAAGGCAGTCTGGACGTAGAGGTGCGCCAGGGAGCTGACCAAGGGGTCACAACCCAAGACAAAGCCTGGGTCCATGCTAAGGAGCGTCCTTCCTCCCCACGCGCACCCCTAAGCAGTGGGGCCTCTTGGCAAGACCAACAGAATCCATTCCTGGCTGGCTGCTTCCATGGTGGTTTTGCAAGGCCTCAAATCATTCTAGGAAGCTCTGTCTTGATGGTCCGCTTATAAAAGCAATAACTTGCATTTGAATTGATCTGTTTTAAATTTGGCAAAGTCCTTTAGACATTATATGCATTTAATCCTTACAAAGACGTTGCCAGGGAGGCGTTACTATCATTCCCATCTTCCAGATGGGGCGACTGAGGCTCAGAGGTTACGTTAGAGCCATCTTTTTACAGATATTTACCATCGGTAATATTTACATATTTTCCTATTCACAGATAGCAAAATACCTTGAGGTGGGATTGGCATTTGAACCCAGGTCTTTTGGATTCTATTGCTTCTCTCTTCTGGGTGCATTCTCAAAGATGCATGCTGCTTTTCTTAGTGTCTGCTGGGGCAGTGCTCATAGGATGAACGCTCCAGGTGGGGGCTGAGGAAAGTGGACCTGAAATTGTGCAGAAAAGGTCTCATTTCCCATTTCTGAACAGAATAGAGGCTCAGGAAGTAGCTGAAAGCCAAGCTGCTCACCTGGCCCTTAGAATTTGTGGCCTTGAATCCTTGAGTGAGCAAAAGCCACCATCTCCTGCTGGTGACAGCTGAGCAAGGCAGCCATCTGGCCAGGGTGGCAGGCAGCATGCACCCTTCATCCCCTAGCTCTCTTCCTCCGATGCACTGGGTCGGAGGGTTGGGGGCTGATTTCTACCTTCAATCGATCAATAAGCATTTATTAAGTGCCTACTAGGTACTAGGCACTGTGCTAGGTACTGGGGAATCCAATGACAATAAATAAAAAGACCCCTACCTTGAGGAGTTCACGTTCAATCAGAGTGAGCCACATTTCTAAGTGGATGACCCAAACGCATCTCAAACACAGCAAACAGAGTTCATGATCTTTCCATGCAAACCTACCCTTCTCTTTCACACTTCCCTATTACTGTTAACTGCAGCACTGTCCTCCCAGTCACCAGAGCTGGCCACCTCAATTGCATTCCATTTAGTCAGTGGACAAATCTTGTTTCTTTGGCCACGCCCTGTCTCACGTCTGTCCTCTTCCTTCTGTTTATCCAGCCACCACCCTAGTTTGGGGCCTCCTTACCTCTCCATTGGATTGCTGCAATAACCTCCTCATTGGTAACCCCGCTTCAAATGTCCCTTTGTCCACTTAGCTGCTAAAGTGATGATTTTCCTAAAGTGTGGGTCCAGCCATTCACCCTCTTGTTCAGTAAACATCAATGTCTCCCTATTGCCTTTAGGATTAAATATGAACTCCTCTGCCAGACATTTAAATCTCTTTCCAACCAGACTTACACATTACTCCTCCCCTTGCATTCTGGGATATAACCACACTGACCTACTTGCAGTTCTGTATAGAGATACTCTGATAATTCCCTCCTCCACACCTTTGCACTGGCTGTCCCCCATGCCTGGAGTGCACTCCCTTTTCATCTCCACCCTCTGGAATGCCTGGTTTCCTTCAAGTGTCCCTTTCTACAAAAAGCCTTTCCTGACCTTTGTCCCTCAAGCTGGTTATATACCCTTTCCTAAAACTGTCTTGTATTAATTTTTAATATATCACATACATTTCTATATGCGGTCTTCTCTTTTAGAATGTAAGCTTCTTTAGGCCAGGTACTGTTTCACTGTTGTCTTTGTGGTTCCAGCACTTTGCACCGTCCCTGATGCATTTATTAAATGCACAGTAAAATGCTTAATGAATGATTGCTGATTGATGGACTGATGTTCAGTCATTTTCAGTCATGTCCAACTCCTCATGACTCATTTGGGGTTTTCTCACCAAACACTGGCGTGGCTTGCCATTTCCTTCTCCAGCTCTTTTTACAGATGAGGAAAGCGAGGCAGAGTTAAGTGACTTGCCCAGGGTCATACAGCTAGTACCAATAAGTGTCTGAGGCCATATTGGAACTCAAGTCTTCCTGACTCCAGGCCAGCGTGCCACCTAGATGCCCAATATAGTTATCCCTTCCACATTGTGGGATAGGCGTGAGGGTTAGGGGAAGGGCATTCCACAATCTGGAAAATCTGTGTAAAATTTTTTGGCCCTTCATATCAGAGAAGTCTGAATCATTATGGTATTAAAATATAAAATATGTTGATATTCAACACTATACATTTATTTTCTTCATTTCTGAGTTTCTAAACTTTTTCTGTGTTGTCTGCTGGCCTGGCTGTCGTGTGTCATCTGTGGCTTGTGCAAAACTCCCCTAAAATTCCATTTAATTTCTTATGCCAACTTGTGATATACTGAAACTACAATGGGAAAATCGTCACGTGGAAGGGATAAGTGTAAATGCAAAATATTTACAAAGTCATTTAGGGGAAGGCATTAGCATCTGGAGAGATCAGGAAAGGCCACTTGGAGGAGGAGGAACTTGGCCCAAATCTGGAAGGAAATTAAGAGTTTCCAAGCAGGACCAAAAAGAAGAGAGTGTGTGTCAGACATGGGGGACAAGCCCATGAAGGGCTAGGAGACAGAATGTCATTTGTGAGGAACTATAAGGCCAGTTTTACTGAAACATAGACTTGCTGGAAAGGTAGGCCTTAGGTGATCCTGTACTAAGCTCAGGTGAGTACAGTCCACCGCTAAACCGTACTGTGTAAGTGTTCAGTAAGCTCTCTCTCTCTGTGTAATTATCTGAAGTCTGAGACCAACCTGGCAATCCAGAAATCAAAATTCAACCAGGCTTTTATGAATCCCTGTTCTGTGTTTTTTCTCATCAAAATAGTTGTTAGTGTTAGTTAAGAAGCACTGAAGGGGTCACAAGTGGAAAAAGTTTAAGAAGCCCTGATTTAGAGGTTATTAAGATTAAGAGGTCTATCTGGGGTCTAGTCCTAGCCCTTCTACTCTGATGGGTGTGCTGTATGACCTTGGACAGGTCCCTTCCTTTCTCTGGGCCTCAGATAATTCTTATTAAAAAAATATTTTTTAATTTAATTTTAAATTTATGGAGCAAAACAAGCATTTCCATAATATAGTATAATAAAAAAGATGATTGTACATGAAACTACAAATCTATTATGTACAACTTGCTATTCCTTTTAAATATATAATAAAATTACCATGTAAATTTCTTTTTTTTCTTCCCTCCCCCCCACCATAGCTACCATTAGACACAAATATGTATATATGTAAAATCATTCATCTATAAAGTGATGGGGCTGAACAGTGCCCGGCAGAGTAAGTACTTAATAAATGAATCAAGGGAGATCGGATGACCACTTGATGGGGATTTTGTAGGGGGGTTGGGGCTCAGGTATGGTTGGACTACAACAGAGGTCCTTAGTTTTTCTGGTGCCATGGACCCTTCTGGTAGTCTGACAAAGTCTATGGACCTTTTCTCAGGAAAACATTTTAAAATGAATAAAATAAGATTCATGGGATTAAAAAGGAAATCAATTATAATGACTCAGAGCATATGAAATACATGGGTGAAGAGGGTATCATATGGGACATTATATGGTTTGGAATAGCAATGCTTATAATACAGACTGTACAGACAGAAGAATAAATATGTCTACAAGTACCGGCGATGGTTTTAGGTGAAACTGCGGGGCACTTACTATTTAAAACAAAACAAAAAATCGCACCCTATCTTCTCAAAATTATCCCCAAATATATTTCTCTTAATATAGGCTAATCAGTTGTTCTTCCCTTCTTACCTACCCCTAACCCCCTTCAAAAAAATCAAAATATATATTTTTTGACAAGTTCACGGATCCTAGGTTAAGAATCCCTGGAGATGGTCTCTTCCATCTGGTCCAACCAGAGATTCTCATTCTCTGTTTAAGCAACTCCCTCCATCTTCTGACATCTAGCACTGGGCCATGCATGGGTGGGGAGGAAGGGATTAATAAATAATCCCGGTGATAATGAAGCCCTGCCAGGACACTTTTGGAAAGTTCAGCCCTAGAAAGGAAGAGCAAGACAGAAAGAGGGAGGAAGTCTGAGACAGACAGACAGACAGAGAGGAGCAGATCGTTGGGACCCTGCTGGCCGGGCCATTCTGGGGGCAGGGGCAGAAGGGAGCACGGCACGCTTTCCCCGCTTCATTACAAATCAGTCAACAGTGTTTATCAAGACCTAAGAGCCGCTGGGCCTCATGCCAGGTGATGAAACGGCTGCTTCAACATGAAGGATATATTAACTGTGAATTATTTCTGCAGGACACATCACTGGTGGATTCTGCGAAACCACAGACAGACAAAGCCTTAAAGATGATTTGTTTAGTCCAACCAACCTGCTCATTTTGCTAGAGGGAAACCTGAGTAACAGTAATGATGAGGACGATGATACTGCTACTACAAATAATAAGGCAGCTGGGTGGTTCAGTGGCTGGGACAGGCAGGCGTCAGGAAGACCCAAGTTCGAATCCCACTCCAGACACTTATTGGCTGTGTGACCCTGGGCAAGTGACTTATCCTCTCTCCACTTCTGTTTCTTCATCTCTAAAGTGGGGATGATAATGGCACCTATCTCCTAGAGCTCTTGTGAGGATCAAATGAGATAGATAATATATGTAAAGCGCTTTGCAAACCTTAAAGCACCATGTAAGTGTTAGCTATAATTAATGATTAATATTAATAAGAATGGCTTTTTGCTGTCGGTCAGTCAGTCGTTTTCCATTCGTGTCTGACTCTTCCTGACCCCATTTGGAGTTTTCTTGGCAAAGATACTGGGATGTTTGTCATTTCCGTCTCTAGTTCATTTTACAGATGGGGAAACTGAGTCTAATAGGGTTAAGTGACTTGCCCAGGGTCACACAGCCGGTAAGTGTCCGAGGCCAGATTTGAATTCAGGAACATAAGTCTTTCTGACTCCAGGCCCCACAATCTGTCTATTGCACCACCTAGCTGCCCTGCAGCAGGAATAACTATATACCATTAAATATTATTATACATCATATTAATAATAATTATTTATGACAACTAACATTTATAGGCTACTATAAGGTTTGCAAAACTCTTTACATGTTATGTCTCTCCTTTGATCCTCACAACAAGAAACTGAGGCTGAGAGTCACTTTTTCGGGGCTAAACAGCTAGTAAGTGAGAGATGCAGGATTTGAAGTTAGGTCTTCCTGAGTCCGAGCCCAGAGCTCTAATCACAGCATTGAATGGCCTCAGAAGTCCGGGGAAGGATAACAATTTACCTAAAATTGTACCAGGAGCCAGGGGCTGAGTTTTTCTCAGGAGTTGTGGTATATCTGGGTGGCCCAAAAGCTGATCCATAAGAAATTTTTTTCCTGACCTCTCCGCCTTTATCCGTTTTACAGGGCCCCGGAAAACATGGAGACCTCTGTCCCAGTGGTTCCTCGGCTCTGACCTAATCAGCACGACATCTGGCCCTGATTTTGTGAAGGAGCTAGTCATGTAGCCCAAGGCATCATTCGCAGACCAGACGGGACACATCTGGGCTCTAGCCTCTCCAAGGGATGTGGCCTTTTCCAGGCTATCAGTCAAAAGGCAATTGTGAGAGGCAGATCCCCGGTGACCCACTTCCCCCCATCACGCCCCCTGGTGCAGCTCTTTCCCTCCTGGGGATGCACCTGGGGATGCTCTGGGAGTCCAGCTGCCCTGATCAGACACAGAGACAAGGAAGTGGAAGGAGGGTTATAGCTTTTGAGCTGGAAGGAACCACAAAGGTCATGTGGCCCAACTCCTTTATTCCACAGGACAGGATGCTGAGGACTTGAGAGGTTAAATGATTTATCCAAGGTCATACTGGAGTGAGGGGCAGAGCAGAGATTTACAAGGAAAGTAAAAAAAAATGTCTGATATATTTGGACTAACCATATGAGCCTACTGAGGTTGTATAACTTGGTCTTTCCACTATTTAACCTCTAATGAAAAAGTCTAGAGCAGTCAAACTCATCCTTGCAGGTTTCTTCTTGACTTAGAAAACTACAAGTTAACATTATCTATGTTGTATTGTATTTTTACCTATTTTGCTAAATGTTTCCCAATTTTATTTTAATCTGGTCCAGGCCACACCCAGGTGTTTGACAACTCTGATCATCAACATTTTCCTTTGTGCTTTACTTTTTAACTTTTGCAGACTCCTCTATAGCATTGCCTTTACTTAAGTTATCTCATTGGAGACTTACAACAATCCTGAGACCCCAAGGACATTGCAGCTATTATTACCCCCATTTTTACAGATGAGGATATTGAGACCCAGAAGAGAGGTGAGGTGTCCATGGTCACATGGTTAGTTTGGTGTAAGAGGCAAGATTTGAACACAGAACATCTTGACTCTTAAATCCAGCGCTCTATCCACTGTGACACCATGCCAGATTGGCATGCTCAGATGCCATCTAGCCCTCAGAAGCTTTCCCCAATATCCCCCACAATGATTTCTTCTTCTCAAATTTTTCTGAGACCATTTTGTTTGGATCTTTCACTTTTCCCTATCACAGCTCAAGCTGTAGTACATGTTTTTGTGTACATGTCTTATCTTCCTCCCCAACTCTATCCCTACTAGATTAAGAGGTCTTTGAAAGCAGGGATGATACAGTCTTTCGTCTCTAGTCATCCTCAGGACCCAGAATAACGTATAGTACATTTTTGTTGTTATTCAGTTTTAGGTCATGTCTGACTCTTCATGACCCCATTTGGGGTTTCTTGGCAAAGACACTGGAGCAGTTTGCCATTTCCTTCTCCAGCTTATTTTACAGATGAGGAAACTGAGGCCAACAGGTTAAATGACTTGTCCAGGGTCACACAGCTACCAAGCGTCTAAGGCTATATTTAAACTCAGGAAGTTGAGTCTTCCTGACTCCAGGCCTGGCCCTCTGTAATGTCAACCATGCTGGCATACCCTGGATTGCTCCTAGTGAAGTTCTTAGATCTGCTTTATTGAGGAAAGCAACTTAAAAGGGGTCAATGATCTTCTTTAATTACATAGAAAAAATACAAAGAAAAATAAAGACCAACAGGCAGGGTTCTACTGGCTGAATCAAAGCTTTACATCCACCACTGAATTGAGAGAGCCTTTACCTCTGAGGGATTGAGGAGCTCTGAACATACAGCCCCTCAGAGTCCCGACCAGGGAATGACAATATCCTTCTCACAAGCAAACCCCCAAAGGAAAAGCTCCCCTCTCACAATATATACTCTTTCAGCTAATAGGCTCAGAGCCAGAAGGCATCACAACCTGACTCATTGCCTCATTAGCTTATTAACAAAAGGTGTGTAAGCCTTCTTACAAGCAGACTTCCCTTAATGGGCTCCACGTGAGGCCTATTAATGGGCAGGGAAGATCTTACACCCCCCCATTAACATTACACCCTCTATCCACTGTACCACCTAGTTGCCCTGTATAGCACACAGTAGGCACTTAATAAATGACACAAGACAAGATAACACTTTTTCTTCTTTCTTAGACAGTAGGTTTGACTGAATCCTATGGAGGTTACAGGAGAAAGAGTAGTTGCCCTCCAGCTTTCCTTAAGCATTTTTTCAGAGATGGGGGACATTTAAAAGGCATATTTCCAAAAGTTCTGAAATCACTGAGAAGCTACAGGCTCTTGAGGATAAAAAAAGACCATTTATAGAAGCCCTGAGGGGGCTGTTTATGACCAAACTAGATGTCTGACTCTACGATTGTACTCTGGTGATTACACATGTAGTACCGTTGGGAACTGGGATGTTTTTGTTGATCAAATATTCTGAATAGAAAGTGGTATGTTGAGAAGAACCTGGACATGAAGAAGGAAGATGTGGGCTTGAGTCCTTGGGATCAAAGCTTCGGGTGAATCGTTTTACTTCTTTAGACCTCAGTTTTCCCATCTATAAAATGTGGATGTTATGTAAGACCAACACCAACTACTTCAGAGGGATGTTGTATAGATCAATTTTTTTTAAAAAAAGCCCTTTCTGTGCTTTGTAACAATAAACATCCATAGAAATGTGAATAATTAGGTGATTAGTGATAACTCACCGAATATGGAAAATTAGAGTCTTACAGGAGTGCCTGAGGATTGAAATCACCTTTGGGCATGATTAAAGCTGCCAGAAATACAGCTTAGTCTTTGTGCTTCCTTTTGGTGTTCCCATTATAAATATTCCTCGTTTTCACATTTCATTAGTCCTATTTACTACAATTGTTAGTTAATCTAGACTTTCAGAGGTGTGTTCCTAACCTGGTCCATATGTTGTGGCTATCATGCTGCATGTGAAGGCAGGACAGACATCAAGAGAGGCAGGCAAGGCCTTGTCATGGCAGAACAACGCTGCCCTGAGGAGTTCATTTACTTGGGTAGCTTTCCCATTTTTGTCTCTGTGTTCTTTTGCGTTGTGTGTCCTCGGGAAACTTTTTTTTTTTTTTGCACTGTGCTCAGTAGCTCTCTGCCTGACATCTTGGGCACAGAGAACACCCAATAATTGGGCAAACGGTGCTTGTATTACAAGGTTAGCAATTGTTGTATCCTTTCCCTGTTTTCTTCGATGAATCACAACCCTAGAGGCTGGGAAATGCTGATGAATAGCATCGGGGAAAAGGCAGACACTTCCAGAGACTCTATCCCCACAATGCAACCCTGGCATTTTTACCAAATGGCTAAAATGTGGCTGCCACTATTGGGGAACATTTATTTAAGCATTTCTTAAGCACCTACTATGTGTCAGGCAGGCTCTGCACTAAGTCCTTTACAAATATTATCTCACTTGTTCCTCACAATGATTCTGGGAGATTGGTGTTACCAGGATCCCATTATACAGTGAAGAAACTAAGGCAGAAAGGGTTAATGACTTGCCCAGAGTCACATAGCTCTGTATGGGTAAGCATCTGAAGTAGGAGCTAGGGTCTTCCTGACTCCCGGCCCAGCACTCTGTCTACTGTGCCATCTAGTCGGCCTGGCTTCAAGAGGAGCAGAATCCTGAGGAGCTCTCCAGCATGGTCCTATGAGAACTACTGAGGTCCCTGGTGGGATAGGGGGAAGAAGGGCTGGGTCTTAGGTCCTGGCCAAGCCTCCTTCAGAGACAGGACGGGTCAGTTTGAATGTGACTGGTTGTTTGTAAGGGTGTATTTCCTGTTCCCTTCATTTACTGTCTAATACAGGAATACCTCCTCCCAGGGAAAAGAGAAGGCTCCCAGGCCTGATAGGGCTAGGCCCAGACACACAGGACAAAGCAGGGACACGGCTTAATTGGGATGAATGTTACATCAATCTTCATTATAGGAACTTACATCAAACCACATTGGTCCTCTATGATATCCAGTAAATGCATTACTGATTCGTAATCCCTGGTACTTATCTTCGAGAATACTCCCAAAGCTTCCTCCTACGTGCGGATTTTAAACTGGAGAAGAAGCCAGAAAGGGATTAAATCCAAAGCCAAAGAAAAGGAATGCACTTAAATCCAGATCTGACCCCTGCTACTCACATCAGGCTGAAAAAGATGACTATTATTTTTGTCCTGTGAGAGAGGGGGCTGCCTTTTGTGCTACAAAATAAGCTTAAATCACATCTCTTCAAACCCGTACAAAGCACCAGTCTCTGAGTGCTGTGCTGGGCTCTCCATCTCCCGTGCCTGGGACATGTGCAGACTCACAGCTGCCTCTTGGAACCCCTCAAGGGAGGGCACAACCAGTCCTGGAGACGGGATGTTTGCTACGATAGGATCTGTGACCCAGTATCAATAATTAATGCATCTACCCAGAGCCGTAACTATGAATTCTGGTGCCTGGGGCAACTTTGGCTGAGTTTAGAGGAAGCATAGAGGATGGTCCACCCTGCTTGGGCATAGTCCCAACTGGGCAGGAGGTAGAGGAGAGGAAGTAGTAGGAAGTGGAAGTATTTCTGGGAGAAAAATAGGACATCTTACTCTTGTCAGATTGAGTCATGGCAGTTAGTCCCTATCAGGAACAGCCACGTTGGGCACTTGCCAGAGGGAAGGCCAGGGGAGTGGGAGGCAGCAAGTTGGTGATGGGGGAAGGAGAGGGGCAGTCCTTCCCACTGATGCATTGTGGAGACTATAGAGAGCCATCAGATGCTAGGGTAGCAGGCAGGAGGACTGCTGTGGGAAAGAAAAGTGAACCCTGAATGTTAGCACCTTGGGGAAAAGCCCTGTTGCTCCACCCTAGTTATAGTTCTGTATCCACGTAGCCACATAGCTAGGGCTATAAGGTCTTAGATGAAAAGAACTAGGCAGGCATAACTGACTTACAGGAAACAATTAGAAACAATTAAACTAAACTATGTTGTACTGTGACCGTGAGACTGTTTGTTGTTGTTCAGTCATTTGCCAGTCATGTCTGACTCTTCATGACCCCATTTGGGGTTTTCTTGGCAAAGATACTGGAGCAGTTTGCCATTTCCTTCTCCAGCACATTTTACAGATGAGGAAACTGAGGCCAATAGGGTTAAGTGACTTGCCCAGGGTCACATAGCCAGTAAATGTCTGAGGCTAGATTTGAACTCAGGTCTTCCTGACTCCAGGCCTGCACTCTGTCCACTGTGTCACCTAGCTGCCCTAGTGTAGTTTAGTGGAAAATAGAGTTAGGGGCCTTGGGATCTAGTCTTAACTACCTGGCCATTGGCGTGACCTAGGGAAAGGTAGTTAATTTCTCTGTACTTGAATGTCCCTACTTGTAAAATGGGATTAATACTGTAATGTCCGTAATAACTGAATCCTTGAACTACGTTTTCTAGCAATGGTCATGAGCAGAGGCTTCCAGCCCAGCTTTAGCAGGCTTCTGCTTCATAAGATCAAGCAGATGGGCTGGTGTAAACCCAGGTGAGAAGATGAAATATTAAAAAGAGCCAAGGGAAAAAAAAGAATGGCTGCTGTGTTGGGGCATTTTAAGAGTCACATCCCAGCTGGTCACCATCTTGTAGCTACAGATGCTTTTTCCATTCCTGTCAAGGCCAGGTCCTTGGATCTGATCCAGCCATACAGCTCTCATGTGGGGAGCACATGGCCATAGGACCCAGGGTGTCCTCACCCAACTAATGGTGGGGGACACTTTTGATATTGACATCAAGGTGCAATCCTCATGTAATAGCTAAGGCTTACACTCTGATGGTGCCCAGAGAGGGAGAATCTCTCTAGCAGAATCACTTACCCAGAGGAGGACCCAAGTTTTAATATCCTGAGGGCTGGGAGTCAGAAGCTTGGGAGAAGGAGCTTTAGAAAGGTGATTGATAACCAGCTACGTTTTATATCTTTACAACTTATGTATTTATATGTCTTTTGTCTCTATGTATGTATCATGCATATATTTATGTCTTATGTATTTGTCTTTTGTATGTATTATGCATGTATTTATATGTCTTATTATTTTAGTCTTTTGTATTATGTATGTGTTTATGTGTCATGTCTTCATGTGTCTTTTGTCTTTATGTAGTATTACGTATATCTTATGTCTTTATGTCATATATTTATCTCTTTGTCCTTATGTATTATGTATGTATTTATATTTTATATATTTATATGTCTTATGTCTTTATGCCACGTATTGATGTGTTTTTGCCTCTTCCTTGATATCATGAAGTTTTCTATTTCTCATTAAGTTGCTTTTGTTGTCACTATATGAGGTCATGTGATAGATTCTACCTTGATTAAATTTAGTGGGTGGGGGTTCACGAGCATCCCTGGAGGTATTTCTGAACCCCAAGAGACAGATTCTCAGAATGGAAATTTGGGGGCGCCATTACACATGGAAACATTTGGGAATAAATGAAGATAAAATGAGACATATAAGGAAGAATTTTACAAATAAATATCAGCCACAACATACTGTGTGTCTCTATATATGAGTTGAAAAGAACCTTAGCTATAATCTAACTCAAGCCCCTCACTTTACAGATGAAGAAACTGAGGCTCAGAGGGGGGAGTCAGTTACCCAAGATCACAAATTGAGTTAGTGGTACAGCTGGGACTAGACTCTCTCACTCAGAGCAGACAAAATCAGGGCGCTTAATTTGATATCATGGTTGTTCTTCAGTCATGCCCCCCTCTTCATGGCACCATTTGGGGTTTTCTTGGCAGAGATACCGGAGTGATTTGCCATTTCCTTCTCCGGGTCATTTTACAGATAAGGAAACTGAGGCAAACAGGGCGAAGTGACTTAACCAAGGTTACATAGCTAATAAGTAAGTGTCTGAGGCCAGATTTGAACTTGGGAAGATGAGTGTTCCTGACTCCAGGCCCGGCATTCTTTCCACTTTGCCACCTAGCCCATGAGTTGAACAAATTTGTGATAGTCAATTTTTTGGTTACCCTTCCTTCCTCCTTCCCTCCCTCCCCCCTCTCCCTCTCTGGCTCTTGCTCTCTCTCAGTACTGAGAGGCAGCACAGCATATAGTGAATCTAAGTCAGGATGATCCAGGTTCAAATTCTACCCCTGACGCATGGTGAAGCGTGGGGTGGGGTTTGGGCTCCTCGGTAAAACTACAAATTGCAGAGCAGGTACTGATTAGCATTTGCAGAGGTTGTTTCCTCTCCACCAATGGACGTACTGGTCTTCTCTAAAACAAACAAAAACTTCATGAGGCAGCATTTCTGATTTCAGGTGATGGGGATAGGAAGTCGACCAAATCAGGAATTTTGCTGACGTGGAGAATATGCCCAGATGTTGGCAGAGGACATGTGGTATAGTGAGACTGCGGAACTGAGACTCAGAAGACCTGAGTTTGAGTCCTAGCTTTGCTCCAGACTCACTGTATGATGTTGGACAAGCCCTTTCCTCTTTCTGAAGCCTCAGCTTCTCTATCTTTAAGATCATAGAGTTAGACTTGAGGGATATCCTAGAAATCATCCCATCTAACCCTCTTCATTTTACAGATAGGGAAACCAAGGCTGAGAGGTTGCATGACTCATCCAAGGTCACGACTACTAAGTGACAAGCCAAGATTTGAATCTAGGCTTTTGGACTCCATCTCCAGCCCTTTCTTTCCACTACACTGAAGTCACATCCTTTCCTTCTTTGAAGAAGAACAAATGGAGGGGAAGTGAGGAAACAAGCCAGTGCATGGAGAGAGAAGAATCCAGAGCAAAATCAGCCAGGATCAGAGCTATGACTAGGGTTGGGTGATCAGGGCTTTGCTCCAGGGCACTGAATTTAGAACAAACCGCCTGCACCTATAGTTTGTTTTTTGGTAGTACACCAGCAACAGCGCCTAGTACCCAATTAGCAGGAATATCAGTTAAAACAGGAAGCTGCCACCTGCTAGGCTGGGCAAACTCTGCTTCTGCCAAGCCCTGCCCGCCCCCTCCCCTCCTTTCCCAAAGTCTGAAGGCAGGCTTTGTGCCGCTTCCTCTAGGTGTGGTTTGCGCTGCTCGTCCTGGGCACAGACGTTCCTAACTGCTGTTTGTCCTAGGAGCACACGTTTCAGAGCCACGGTGGATGAGTTTCCACAGGATCCAGAGTCTTCATTAGCAAAGAATGAGAGGGTCTGTTTTTGTCTGTGATCTCAGATGTCTGGCACACAGTGGGTGCTTTAAAAAATGTTTGTCGATTGATAGATTTGATGAAAACGAAGAAACTGGAAAGTTTGGAAAGGACTCCCTCAAACAGATCCTAAAGTGTCAGATGATAGTTTCACTGTAATTGCCTCCGCCTTCCCTAGAGAGGCCAGCACCTGCACCTTTCCACTCCCAACTCCTCCTCCCATTATCTTCTGCCTAGGGCCCAGACTGTAACAATTACCCTTAAACTTGAGAGATGATCTCAGGGTTGTGGAGAAGTTCAGATGAACTAAGGTATATAAAGAGTTTTGCAAACTTTAAACTGCTATGAAGAATTATTTATTAGCATTCTCTTTGGCTAAAAGCAATAGGCTAAAAACAAACTGCAAGGCAGTCCATGAGAGCGGTCTTTACATATTAAAAAGTTTTGATACCTCTTGTTGCTTATATAACATATAACAGTTATTTCTTGTGTCTTAAAGTTTTTCAAAGGTCAAGGTGGAAGGGCAGTCAGTGGAGCAATGGATAGACTGCTAGGCCTGGAGTCAGGAAGATTCATTTTCCTGAGTTCAAATCCAGCCCCAGACACTTGCTGTGTGACCCTGGGCAAGTCACTTAACCCTGCTTACCTCAGTTTCCTCATCTGTAAAATGAACTGGAGAAGGAAATGACAAACCACTCCAGTATCTCTGCCAAGAAAACCCCGAAGGAGCTCACAAAGAGTTGGGCACAACTGAACAAGAATACAGTTAGTAAGTCTGATAGGTATGATTAAAAACCTGGTATTCTGATCTCGAGTTCATATGCTTTCCCTAAAGTCAGGATCTGGCTTAACTAGATCTTGCCTTGTTTACTTTAAAAATACAAATCTTTATTAATATTTTTAATATCACTTAAATGTATGGTGCCTCTCCTCCCATGGCCTTCTCTTATAACAAAGAATTTTTTTTAAAAAAAGAGGAAGAGAAAAAATTCAGCAAACCAATGAATATATCTCCACAACATGACATTCTACATAACGTTTCACCCTTATGGATCTCCCACCTCTGTAAAGGAGCATAGGAAAGTCATGCCAAGTTGTCTGCAGGCTCATTTTCTCCTCAACTGCTTTTCTCTGTTTTATGAGACAATACTGCTTGTCAACTTCTTCTGTGGTGCTTTGTAAGATGTACATGTAGAAGGGGGTCGAGCCAGATCACATCTGGGGAAGTTATGCTTTCAATGATCCCAAACTGCTCCCTGATGCAAAGGCCCATCTCTCTGACTGAAGCCATAATTACGCATTTTTTGTGCCCAGAGCAATTACTACAAATCCTGCTGAGGGCAAACAGCTCAGTTGAGCAGGGAGGGGGTGCTAGACACCATTCTGTGGGGGAGAAGAGACACAGACGCCAGGATATTGGCACAAGTCCCCTGCAAGGGAGGCCTCCACCTGGTGAGGAAGAGCTCACCCCGGCCTACCATCTGGTAGCTTTGCATTTAAACGAGTAATTCTTCCTAACTAAGTGCTAAGTTCTGCTGTTTCTATAACACTGAGAGACTGCAAGAGCCTGGGATAAATTCCCAATCACCTTGCCCTCATCATATTCCTGCCTTTCATAGCATCGACACTGATTTTTTCCTGGTGATGCTATGTCTGCAAATAATACAGCATCATGCTCTTCCAAATATCAAAATGACAGAGACCAAACAGCACTGAAAAGATTTGCAGGGGGCATAACTGAATGGCAGCAGGCTGACAATGGAGATTTCTACAGGAGAGTGGCATAAAAGCCCATCCCTCCTCACCAACTAGTGCCTTCCCTCTGAGATTGTCTCCAATTTAACTTGTATATACCTTGTAGGTGCATAGTTGTTTGCTTTTGTCTCTCCCATTAGAGTGTAAACTCTTTGAGGGTAGGGCTGATTTTGGCTTTCTTTGTATCCCCAGCACTAAGGATGATAACAGGCACACAGTAGGTGCTCAATAAATGCTTGTTGAGTGACTGGACTGATCAATGGCAGGCTGATCCAAAAAGGAGATGGGTCATTCGTGTATTGACAGTGAGGATCATAGACAACCTGAATGCTAAGTCGGTGCCCTTGAGGTATTAAAAGAACAGGAGGAAGGCTTTAGTGTGTTGGAGATCTTCTATGAACAACTGAGGGGGAAATGGGCAAGAATCCTACAGGGTGAGAAGCTGTCATGGGATCATCATCTGCACTGGGAAAGAAGCACCTGCACAGGGAGATGATGGCTATATCAAAGCAAGAGTTTGCACGAAGTGTTTGAGGAGATGAGGGGACAGTGTCTAGAGCAGATGGAATTACGGAGAATAACACCAGGACTGAAATGACCCCAGGATCACTTGCTTCAACACCATCATTTTATAGGGAAGGAAAATGAAACCCAGAAAGAGGATGTGGACTCTGGCCACTTACCAGGTCAGACTACATCTGGGTTACTGTGGCTACCCTCTGGGCATCACATTTTAGGAAACATCCTGAGAAACTGGAGCATACCCAGAAGCAGGCAATCAGAATGCAGAAAGAGCTGCAGACCAGGTCACATAAGCATTATTATTTGGAGGAGGGGAGACACGGAAGGGAAGGTTTAGTCTGGAGGAAAGAAGGCTTAGGAGGAACACGACCAAAGTCTTTAGACACTAGGAAGAGAGTCCTGTTCTGCTCGGGCCTAGAGGGGAGGACTAGAACAGTGGTTGGAAGTTACAGGGAGTCCAAATTTGGCTTAAGATAAGGAAAGGCCGTTGGCTGGCACAGTGGATAGAGCTCCCGGCATGGAGTCAGGAGGACCTGAGTTCACATCTGGCCTCAGACTCTTACTAGTACTAGCTGTGTGATCCTGGGCAAGTCACTTAAGCCTGTTGGCCTCAGTTTCCTCATCTGTAAAATGAGCTGGAGAAGGAAATGGCAAACCAGTTCAGTATCTCTGCCAAGAAAACCTGAAATAAGGTCATGAAGAGTTGGATACAGCTGAAATGACTGAACAATAATAAGGAAAAAATTTCCTGATAGAGATTATCTGACAAAGCAATGAGCTTCCTTAGGAATCAATGGGCTCCCTGCCAGGGCAAGTCTTCACCTGGAAGCTGGGAGTCTAGCTGTCAGGGAGGCTGCTGAAGGTATTCCTGCTCAGGTAGGGGTTGGACCTAATGACCATGAAACCTCCTTCCATGTCTGCTTCTTTGAAGGTCCCACCGACTCAGGACTAGATACCAGCCTCTTGGCTCACATGCTACAGCTGTCTTGCCATTCCACTCACTAGGCTATTGTTTAGATTAGAATCACAGAATGTGGAGTTGAACGGGACCCTCAAGGTCATCTAGTCCACCAGGCTTTTGCCTTAACCCATTCTCTTTCAGCATGTAAAGTCTCAAAGACCACTCTTTGGAGAAGCCTGAAGGCCTGGAGAAGCCTGAAGGCCTGGAGGCAGCCAGCCATTCCCACGTCCAGTCATTCCCTGTCCTTCCCTGACAGCCAGCAACACTCAGTATATCCATGAAGACGTGCTGATAAAAGTACAATATTTTATCAGAAGTATTCAGGAAAGGGGGCCTGGAATGAAGCCACAACTATACTTAAAGTTTAAAAAAACAAACCCCACGAACTTTTCTCCAGCTGTTCTTTTCAACCTGTTGTTTCGCCCTGTCTCAGCTTGGCTGATGGTGGTAAAAACCCCATCTGGAAGGTAAACTCTGGAAGATAAATGTATGGACTTTCTTCCTCTGTTCCTTCCTTCTTTTCTCTTTTTCTTTATCTCTTTCCCTCTTCTTTCTCTCTCTCTCTTCCCCCCGTCTCTCTCTCTCTGTCTCTCTCTCTTTCTCTCTCCTCTCTCATCTCTCCTCTCCCCTGTCCCCTCTCTCTCCCAGGTTGGAAGTATAAGGCCTACTTATGGATTCAATGTCACTCTGACCAGCATGGGGTCTTTGATTTGCTCTGTTTCTGACGTGGGCCAAGTTTCTCCTCCTTAGGAAACCTGGTGGCCCCTACTTCCAGCCTCTCACTATATTAATGCCAAACTTAGTGCAGACACCCAAGAAACTCAGACCACTGAAGCTCAGAAGCCCTAAACTCAAGAGATCCTCCAGGCTGGAAGCTGAGCTAAACCCTCTATTTGTTTTGTTTTCCTTTAGGGCCAAGATGGTCTGTCTGTTTCTTAACACGGATCGCAAGTACAGCCTCCAGTCATTCATTAAGTAATGTTGCTTAATAAATATTTAGAAATCTATAGGAATTAAAGGTTATTACTAGACACGAAGGCATACACTAATGGCCTGTGAGTTAGTGGTACATGGTTTAATGGTTTGGGGGCTGGGAATGTAGGTCAGTGATATAGTATAAAGGATAACGGTTGATTTTTTTTCAGTTCTCGGTTTACAAAGCTCTTGATATCCATGCTGTCATTTGTTCTTACAAAAGCCATGTGAAACAAGGACAAGTAGGATCCTTCCTAGTTTGCAGGTAAAAAAAAAATGATGGACCAAAGAAGGGCAGATGACTTGCCCAAGGTCACACAGCTAGCAAGCCTCAGAAGCAGAACCTGAATCTGGGTCTTCTGACTACAGGGACCACATTCTTTTCATTGTAGCACAGCTGTATGGGTTAGTGGACTGGTAGGCTAGTGGGACAAAGGATGGTGGGGTGTAGAGTGGTGGTAGATACAAATCCAGTTCCCAGTTCTGCACAGCATTATCTCGGGGACTTAGTGTTTCCTACGGGAAAACAGGCACTGGGAAGAGGGCAAAAGCATGACCTCAAAAATCCACATAAACAAGCAAAACCTGAAAAAGGCAAAGCCTGAAATGATCAATTCACCCTGGGCCTTAATCGCTCACACATGGCCTCCGTCAGGGTTCCAAATGTAACAAAAGGCAGGATTGAGCGCTCAAGGAGATGAGAAGGATTTGCTTTTATCCTTGGAAAGGTCCTATGTGCGTACTTTGATCTGTATTCAGAACTACAACAACTAGAGCCCTGGATCTGGAGTCAGAAGGCCTGGGTGCAAGACTCCGCTCGGCCACTTCTCACCAGAAGGGGTAGTTCTGGGCCAGGCCCTGTCCTCCTCCGGGCCTCGGTCTCCTCCTTTCAAAATGAGGAGGCTGGATTGGATGATCTCTAAAATTCCTACCTAGGAACAGTATTTTTCTCAAACAGACAACAACAACAAAATAACACAAACCCTGTGAGGCAGATAGTGGAAGTAATACCACCCTCCTGTTACAGATAAGGATATGGAGGACTGTTAGGGTAAAGTGACTTGCCCCAGGTCTAGGACATAATCTTGGATCTCCTGATTCTTAGTCCAGGGTTTTTTTCTGTTAATATATATCACTCCTTAAAGTCCAACAAATGTGGCCCTGTCTTACAATGATTATTTAGTTACCCTTGCCTAGGTCCCTTGTGTATTTTTGTCTTGTACCTCATGAGAACAAATGGAAGAAAAATTGGGGTGTATTTATGGGTTCTGGGCAGCTAAGGTTTGGTCTCTTGGGAAAGAGACGTCCATACTCGTACTCTAATATCAGGGCTAGGGTAAGACATAAGCTACCTTGAATATGGGTCAATGACAGATTTAGGCTCAGTCTTAGAGGCATCTGGGTGGTGCAGTGGATACAGCACAGATCCTGGAGTCAAGAAGACCTGAGTTTGAATCCTGCCTTGGACACTTATTAGCTGTGTGATCCTGACCAAGTCAGTTAACCTCTCTGTGTCTCAGTTTTCTCATCAGTAAAATGGAGATAATTATAGCATTTACCTCCCTGGGTGGTTGAGAGGATCACACGAGTAAACATGTGTAAAGTGCTTCGTGTATCAATGTATTACATAAATTATTATTGCCGTCATAATTTAAAGGAAAATTTCCTAACAATCAGTGACGTCCAAAAGTGTAATGGGCCCCCTGAGGAGCAGTGAGTTAGCTACCCCTTGAGGGTTTTAAGCCAGGTCAGCCGACCATGAGTCAGTCATTCTATAGAATGGTCACCTTTTTCAGGTATCATTTGCTTGAGATTCACCACACGATCTTTCCACCCAACCTCACTGGAGTTTGGACATCAGATGGAAGAGGACAAGGAAGGAAAAAAAAAAAGATGAGAACATCTGGCATTTTGGCTTCTTGTGACGAGAGGGAGCTTCAGAAACAGAAGATACAATAAATAATTATGACAAGCAAAAGCAAATATGAAAAATTCAGGGAAACTTGGAAAGACTTTCATTGAGTTGGTTCATGGCAAAGTGAGCAGAACTGGAACAATTTTCACATTGTCCATGGTGACATAAAGGAAAGCAACTTTGGGAAGTGTTAGCACTCTGCTTAGTGCAGGGCCCACTGTGACTTCAGCACTGGGAGTGAAGAAAGCATTCTTCCCTCTGTTCAGCTGAGAGGTTGTAGACTTTGAGGGTAGAATAAGGCATGCTTTGTTAGATATGGCTAAAGTATGGGCTTCATTATGCTTCTGTGTTGTGAGAGAAGGATCTATTTGTGGAGGGGAGTCATTGAGAAATGAGACAGATAGAATAAAAGAAAAGCAGCATATCATTTATTTAATAACTTCCCAAAAGCCTCAATAGATATCCTTCAGGTTTCTAAGGAACGGACAGGGCTTTCTTTCTTCATCACTCTGGGCTGCGGAATGCCACAGGGCTGAGTAGAACTATAGGACGATACATAAGGGAACTAACACAAGGAAGGTTGGAAGTGTCTGGCTAAAGGAGCTGGTGGCTGCCAGGAAACTCCTACCGCAACTTTGAATTGGGTGCAGAAACTCTTACTCCTATTCCCAGGCTTGGTAACCAAATAAATGGCTTCTTGGATTTAAATCTCCCACAAGCCAGGAACCGATGGAACCCAAACCCGTAGCCCAGGGGACTTATTATTTGTGGATCGTATAGGCTCAGTCAGGAAATGAACCACACTAATTCTACAAGACACATTTGGGAGCCTCTTGGTGAGACTTTGCTGGCATAACTCATAGCTCTGCTCAGGCTGGTGGAGGGAAAGCCTTGGACGACTTGAGTGATTCAGAGAATTTGTCTTTAGGTATCAGCTCCCTCCTTTTTTTCTGAGAGCGAATACCTGGTTTTGCAATCCTGGCCTGACTGAGGTCAATTCATTCATTCACTTAGTTCGTTTAGCACACTCCTCAGCACTCACTGAGTATAGAACCCAGTGTTCAGCCTGGGGTGGGTGGGTGAGGGGACAGGTTACATAGAGATAAGACACTGCCCTGTCCCCGAAGAACTCATAACCTAGTAGTGGGAAACCATCAGTCCTATACAAAGTAGATTCACTGAGAAGATTAGGGAAGATTTTATGAAAAATGTGTTTGTGTGGGGTTTGGAAGGATGGGTAGGAATTCACAAGCAAACAGGAAGAAACAGGATGAGCAAAGACACATAATTTGGAGAGTAAAGAGTGTGTTTGGAGAGACAGAGACAACCTTGGTTGATTGTAGCACAGAATATATGGAGTTAAATGATAACAATTCTATTCTAGTATCAGTAAGATAAGTTTGGAAAGGCAGAAGGATGCTAGGCTTAGGGGGCTTTGAATGCCAGGAAAATGAATCTGAACTTTATTAGGGAGGTGTAGTAGTGGGACCATCACTGATGCCCCTTTCCTCCAACCATGCCCTTAAGATCCTGACATCTGAAGTTCCATTGACTTCCTTGATTGTATCACACCAACTACTCTTAGACTATAGATCTCACTTTGGGTATCATGCCTTCTCTTGGGGGAGTTAAAATGCTCTGATAAAGGCCTATTGCTCTTACGATTGCTATCTGTGCTGCCCTTTTGGTGAAAATTTAAGTTCTAAACTAGCTGCGAGGGACTGAGAGCCAGTAGTCAGTAGGGAGACATTGAATGTCTTTGTGTAAAGGTGTGCTAAGAAAAGGCCTCTGAATAAGAAAGATGATTCTCGCCAAGGTGGGGAAATACTGATTACGGGAGGGGAGAGACGAAGTGGGAGGATGTGTAAAGTTGAGACTTGGAGGGGTGGAAAAGGTGGGTGTAAAGAGGCGTAAGTTAGGAAGACAGCCTTGGGAGTAGAGGGGAAGGGCTGAATTTGAAAGAAGCTGGACTTGGTTACTAAACAGGTATGAAAGGGGAGAGAGAGGGGAAGCGTTAAAGGTAACTATGGGAAACTGGGTAGCGGCACTGGCAGAAACAGTGATGTCAGAAGCAGATATAAGTTTTGGAGAAATGCCCAGCAGTAAGACATATTTCAAGTGTGACATCCATACAATGATGCTCATTGGAGGTTTTCTTTGTCAAATTCAAAAAATCTTCCTAACTTCCTCTCCTTTCTTTCTCTCTCTCCTTCCCTCTCTCCCTTCCTCCCTTCCTTTCTCTTTCTCTTCCTCCTCCTTCCCTTCTTTCCCTCCCTCCCTTCCCCCTTCCTTCCCTCCCTCCCTCCCTCTTTTTTCTTTCTTTCTTTCCTTCTTTCTTTTTTTCTTTCTTTCCCTTCCTCCCTCCCTCCCTTCCTCCCTCACTCCCTTCCTAACTTCCTCTCCTTTCTTTCTCTCTCTCCTTCCCTCTCTCCCTTCCTCCCTTCCTTTCTCTTTCTCTTCCTCCTCCTTCCCTTCTTTCCCTCCCTCCCTCCCTCTTCTTTCTTTCTCTCTTTCTTTCTTTCTTTCTTTCTTTCTTTCTTTCTCTCTCTCTCTCTCTCCCTTCTTTCTTCTTCTTTCCTTCCTTCCTTCCTTCTTTCTCATTATTATTTACTTTAATGAATTTTGCATTTTTCTATTTAGGCAAAATACAGTTATATATTCTTCACAATTGGCACCAGATAATTCCCTTTGGTTTTATGAACAACAGAATCAAAAATTAGCTTAATAAGGGCCATAAACTTCCGTGATTGAGTATGAGAAGCTACACTCTGTGACGTTGCCAAGATTTGAGATTTAAGTTTATCAACAAATTTTTCTTCAGCAACTTTCTGTAAGCAAGGCACTGTGTTTGGCATTAAGTAGACTACAGAAATGCCTCAAATGCAAAGAGCTCACAGTCTAATAAGCAGAATAAATCCTAGATATGAATAAATTAACGACTAGTCAAGGCAGGATGGAGTAAGTGCAAAGTATAAGCAAAGTGTCATGAGGCACAGAGGAGGGAGAGAATACATTTGGCTGGGTGGGAGGACAGGGAAGTTTTCTTGGAAGAAGGGATTTAGCTAGGTCTTATATAGATATGACTGATGGAAAAAAATTGGGAGCAGTGGTGGTGGGGTTGAGGCACAACACACAGAGGGAGCAAAGGCGAGGAGGAAGGAAAGCACAGGTTCTGTTCTGAGAATGGTGAATAGTCCAACTTGGTCAAAGCAGAGGGATCATGAAGGGGAATAATGGTGAATAAGGTTAGGAAGATACGTTGTGGCCAGATCAAGCAGAGCCTTGAATGTCAAACTGAAGAGTTTAGACTTTATACTTTTTGGAAGGAGAACCATTGAAAGTTATTATATTTCTCAGTGGAAGAAAAATAACATGCTTACACAGAAAGTTTGGTGTAGAAAAGAGAGTTTAAAGGATCTATAAAAGCCATGAGGATTAAATAACTGACTCATTTTGCCAATCTAGGGATAAATTTTCCAAGAGGAAATTTTGGTGTTATAATATTTTATGAAATGAGAGTCAGCCATGACGGGGCACATTTGGGTCAATAAATGTCCTTCTGGCCAGCTCCACAAAGCCACAAGGCCAGAGCTGACTCCTGCTGAGACTACTTTGCCTAAATGGCAGTGTTCATTATTTATGTACCAACAGGGCCTTGAGAAACAATGACCCTTCCATGTTAGATTCTCATTAGGTAAAACAGTCTTAAGGCCTCTAATCTCATAAGCTCCATATGAAGATGGATTGGGGCACATGATGAGCACCTTCTATCTCCCCCTAGGTAACGTATGAATCTGTTTCAGCACAGGAAGCCAGATGGAATTCTTCACAAAACTCATACATAGGCACTTCTGATATTTCTGTCACAGAGCCAGGACCACAATAACAGGGGGTTTCAGATTTCCTTCAGGAATGGGACCTCACGAATCTAGGAAATAAATAGCAAAGTACTTTCTGATGAGGTTATTCCCCCTGCCCAAAGGCCCCTCCTTCTCCTTTTCTGGCTCACACCTTACAATCTATGAAACCCCAAATTCCACAGCAACTAATTCCTTCCAGGTGCCTAGTAACATCTACTTCTATGCTCCTTTTGACTTTTTAAAAAAAATTCTTCTGTCTTCATGTCTTTTATAGCTTTTCGAGCTATTTCAAATTCTCTTTGGAAGCAGGTGGGATATTAACCCAAGATGAATGAGAGCAATAAATTAAATAAAAATTTGGGAAGAGTTTCACAAATGCTGCCATTCTGCTTATGGTTTTTTTTAGGCAATCAAGCAGAATTGTAATTAAGTTAGGATATAAGGATTTTCTCCAAGGCATTTAATTTAGAGGATGTTGCAAGCATATGTGGTGATCTCTGTCCTGGAGTTTCAGCTAGACAAAGAGTCAAGGGACAGAGAATTGCCATGACCTTGCGTGGCACCTAACCTATAGTAGGCAGGAGTTGGTGAGGCTGTAGGACAGGGGTGTGGAACGTGTGGCCTTGAGGCCACATGTGGCCCTCTAGGTCCTCAAGGGCTGAATTCAGTCAAAGGGCTCACTTGAGAGCCTAGAGGGCCACATGTGGCCCTGAGGCCACAGGTTCCCCACCCCTGCTAGGGTCTTGGGTTGGTGAAGTCACTAGCTCATGTGTCCTAGGTCACAAAGAGTCAGATCCTTACCTCACCTCAACCCAATGCTTGTATCTATCTGAAATCCCAGGCACCCATCTCTCCCTCTTTGTGTTAATAGTGTTTGAGGCCTGGATCTAAATAGGGAATGGTAAAGAGCCAGGACTCTCATTCAGTTATTTAATATGCATTTTTATTAAGAACTAATTTTAATACAGACTCTGTACTAGGTGCAAAGGATACAAAGATAAAAATGAAACATTTCCTGCCTGTCCTCAAGGAGCTTACATTCGGGAACAGGGATGGGGTTAAGTGTGGCGAATAGCATATTATACAGAGAAGCACAAAACATATAAATTAATTTTTTTTAGGTGGGGGAGAGATCAATAGCATCTTGGGGAATCAGAAAAGGCCTCATGTAGGAGGTAGGTTTCCAGCTGAGCCTCTAAGGCATCTAGAGGTATCAAGAGATGAAGGTGAGGAGGGGAGAGTATTCCAGGCTTTGGGAAAGACTGCAATCAAAAATGAGAGGGAGGGATAGCTGGGTGGTACAGTGGATAGAGCACAGGCCCTGGAGTCAGGAGGCCCTGAGTTCAAAATCGGCCTCAGACATTTACTAGCTGTGTGACCCCGGGCAAGTCACTTAACGAGAGAGAGGGAAAGGAGAGACAGTACTGTAAGAGGAAGTGCAGATTGGCCATTTGGCCAATGTATGTAAAATAAATGAGGAAGAGTGATGTGAAATCACCCTAGAAAGATAGGTTAGAGCCAGCTTGTGAAGGCTTTTAAATGTCAAACAGAAGAGTTCCCATGGATAGGGTAAGATGGACTGAAGGGGGAGATGTTAGAGGTAGGAGGGCAATTAGGAGCCTATTGCAGTTGTTTAGATCAGAGATGATGAAGGTCTGAAGTGTGATTATTATAAGAATGGAGAGAATGAGGTGGATGAGGGAGATATTATAGAGGTCGATTTTATAAGAAGTGGCAACTAATTGGATGTGGAAGAAGGAAGAGTGGATGGATAACTCAGAGGTTGGGAACCCAGGTGACTGGAAGGATGGTGCCTTCAACAGAAATAGGAAAGTCAGGAAGAAGGAAGGCATTTGGAGAAAAGACAATGAGTTCTATTTTAGACACGTTGAGTTTGAGATGTCTATGGGAAATTCAGCTGGAGATGTCCAATAGGGTAGTTGGTGATATGTGACGCTAGCTCAGGAAAGAGAATAGGGCCAGATATATAGACCTGGGAGTCATCCGCATAGAGATGACATTTGAATTCAAGGGAACTGAAGAGATCACCAGGAGAGAGTGTAAAGAGCGGAAAAAAAGGAACCAGGTCAGCACCTTGGGAAAACACTCTTGCATATGGAGCAGGAGGTGGAGGATAATTCAATTAAGAAGACTAAGAAAGAATGGAGGAGGATAGATGGGTAGATAACCAGGAGAGCACCACATCACGAAAACCCTGGGGAAGAGAGAGTCTAGGATGGTGGTCAACTGTGTCAGAGCTGCTTTGCCAAACTCAAATAGAAAGGAGGCACAGAAGGATCCTAGCTGGCTGCATATTGAGTGTGAAAACCACACATTAACATTATCTATGTTCTATTGTATTTTTATTTATTTTGTTAAATATTTCCCAATTACATTTAATCTGGCTCAGCCTCACTTGGGAATGTTGCTGATGCCAACGTGTTGGCAGTAGAGAAGTCAAATGAGGATTGAGATAAGGCCATCAGAATGGGAGACAAGGGCATCATTGGGACACTGGAGAGAGCACTGTCCATGGACTGGTGAGGTTAGAAGCCAGAAGCAAAGGGCTGAGAAGTTAATGAGAGGAGAGGAAATGGAGAAAGTTAATAGTAATAGCAACAACAAATAATAATACTTGCTAGCATTTATGTAGCAGCTTCAAGGTTTTTAAAGCGTTCTCTTTTGCCACCTCACTTGATCAGCTTTTTCTAGGAGTTTGGTTATGAAAGAGGGGAAATATGGGAAGACAGTTTAAGGTGGTGGTAGGATCAAGGCCAAGTTTTGTAAGGATGGGGCAGGCATGGACAAGTTTTCAGGCAGCAAGAAAGAGCCAGATTATAGGAAGAGATTGGTTCTTTCTCTGCCCAGTCAGGAAGGAGGTAAGAACAGGTGCTCACAGTGGCACTGTGGATCCAGGCCAAGTAGTCGGTCTCCCTGGCTAATAATGTGGTCCACCCCACTTTCCACCAGCCCCTCCCATTTGCCAAGGTCTTTACTCTACTATGTGAGCAGAAGGAGAAACAGAAAGGGGGAGAGCAGACGCTCTCTGGGTCAGCAAAGCCAAAGTCAGAAGCGCTGCTCTGTTCTTAAATTGATTTGAGGGCTGACTCAGGCACAGTTATTACTTGCTGTGGTCATGTTTATTTTAAAATCTCTGAGTTAATCGATGTTTATGGATTGAGTACAGTAGAACCATTGGGCTCTCTCGATAGACCTGGGTGTTCTCCGAAGGCAAGCCCCACTTCATCTCCTATCTCTCCCTTCCTCCCTACTCCCAACCTACAGTACGGAGAAGGGAGAACTATGGGATTCCCCTAAGCTAGGCTGCTGAGTGGGTGGCTGTCTCCTGAAAGCCAAAGACCTTATATAACATGGGCTTTAGATTCTCTAGACATTTCAGAACAGTTTGTTTTGGGGGTAAAATGTGATCTGGTGAGTTTGGGCACAAGTCTCCTGGAATATGGGGCTGACTCAGCCAGCTGGGCTCTTGGCAGCTTATGTCTCTGGTCTAACGGGAATGGACTTGTTATGGCAGGGGTGGGGTGGCAAGCATAGAGACCATCAAGCCAGAATCCAGTTTATTTTTGTCCTCTGAACAAATGTTTGAATCAGATGAAAGGAAATTCTTTGCGGGAAAATCAGAACTTGGGTCCGGTTTGGACATTTGCTGAGTCACCACACACTTTCTGGCAAACTAGAAATATTTTTCACCAGTAGGGCCACAAGAGCTCTTTTCTCAGTGATCCAGGCTGTTCCCCTACAGCCTTTTCTGATTCCTTGCCTCCTTCACTGAGAGCTCTATTGCTCCTGACAGTAAACAGCTTCTCAAGCCAGTGCTATATCAAATCTCCTTCTACCCTCGCCAGTATCTAAGCATCTTCTTGGGTGGCTTTCCCACTGCATTGTGACCCATCCTTACTATTCCAGTAAAATTTGTCATTCTGGTCGAGTACATATGGCCTGGAGGGAAGTAGTTTGGAAGGTCATTTGTGGACTTATCCCTAAGGCCACTGAATTTGCTTCTGGAACAGGTAACCTTCATTTCCTTCTGGTCTACTTCCTTCAGGGAGAGCAACACATACTCAACCAGGATGAATAGAAGGAACTCAGCTCGATTTTGTCCTTTATAACTAGAGGCAATTAATACATACAAGTAGGAATTTAGAGTATTAGATCCAGAAGGAAATTTAATATCATGAAGTCCAACCCTTTTAATTACAGAGGAGGAAAATGGAGATAGTTGAGACATTTGGAAGATGTGGGTACATTGAAATTTATGTGAAAAGGACCTGAGGATCTTAGTGGACTGCAAACTTAATGTAATGAAAGGCAATTAGAGTTATTCAAAAGTGGCATAGGTTGCCTAGGGAGCCTAGGATTCTACCTCACCAGAAGTCATCAAGAGAAGACCAGCTGACCATTTTTCAGGTATGATCTAGAGGGGATTTTGTCCAGGCATCTCTCTTTTCTCTTTTAGTCATTTTTCAGTTGTGTCTGACCCTTTGTGACCCCATTTGGGGTTTTCTTGGCAAAGATACAGGAGTGGTTCGCCATTTCCTTCTCCAGCTCATTTTGAGGAAATGAGGCAAACAGGGTTAAGTGACTTACCCAGGGTCACATAGCTAGTAAATGTCTGAGGCCTGATTCGAACTCAGGAAGAGAAGTCTTTCTGACTCCAGGCCTGTCACTCTATCTGCTCTACCACCTAGCTTCTGAGGCTCTTTCCAATGTTGAGATTCCACGATGCTGTGAAATGACACTAAATTTGAAGTCACAGCATCTCAGAATTGGGAAGCTCCTCTGGTTTAGTCATGTACCCGAGCAGGAACCTTCCCTCCAATATCCCCAACAAGAGGACATCCAGCTTCTACTTGAAAATATCCAGTGAAGGGGAGTCCACTACCTCTCCTGAAGCAGCCTGTTTGTTTTCTGGACTGTTTGAATTGTGAGGCATCAGAAGAACTAAGTTTGAGCCTCCCCGTGAGACCTCAGGCAAATCTGCTTGGGCAAGGCCCTTTGAACCTCCTCTGTAAAATGGGGATCAATCCCAACCTGAGTCACTTCCTGGCACTGTCTTGAGGGAAATGCTTTGTAGCTGTCATGTGCTCCTCTCCTGGGCAAGCTGGGAGTTTAGGAAGACACCACTGTACCAGCTGAGCAAGGACAGCATGTCCGTTACGGGGTGTGGAGGGAGGGGAGCTTGGACTCCATGACTTCCAGAACATTTAACAGCTCAGAGGTTCTGTGCCTCCTGCTCTCAGGTCTCTGTTGATTAAGGGGACCCAGCAGCATCACAATATTAGAGTGGCTATAGGTTGGAAGTGAGGAAAGCTCTTTAATAAGGAAGGGGGAAGAGGCCCAGTAGAGTCCTGAGGGCTTGGATTCAGATTATCCCAATCAATCTAGTAAGCTCCAACCTCCATTACTACCAGCAGAATGACCCTGAGAGGGTTCATAGGGAAAGTCTAGGGAAAGGAGAACAGAACTAAGGTGAAGAAATCCCACAAAGAGAAAAGGAGTAGAGAGTGGCAAGCTAAACATGACAGAGAAGCATGACATATCAACGTAATGGCCAGAGAAGATAGGGCTTAAATCCTACCTCAGACACTTCTCAGCTGTGTGACCCTGACTAAGTCATTTCTCTTCTCTGAGCCTCTGTTTTCCCATCTGTAAAATGGGATAATGATTGCACCTTCCCTCATGATTGCTGTGTGATTCAAATGAGATAATGTATGTAAGATGCTTTGAAAACCTTAAAGCACGATAATGATGCAAGCTATAATTATAATTCCTTCCTGGTAATGTAACCTCAAATTCTCCCTTGACCAAAGGCTTGGCACTTCCATTACTGTTCAGAGCACAGCCAAGTTTAGTGACAGCAAAAAACTCTCAGGAAGGTGTGCACACAGTAAAGACATGGCCATGGGGTGGGGTGAGTGGGACTGTTAATACGTGGAGGGAAATAGGGGTGGAATCTTAGGATTTAGAACTGAGAGGGATCTTAGAGATTCTCTTGTCTACCTTCCTCATTTCACAGATGAAGAAATTGAGGCGAACAAGGTTAAATGACTTGCCCAAGGGTTATATAACTAGTTAAGTACCTGAGGCTGGATTTGAACTCATGAAGATGAGTCTTCCTGATTCCAAGCCCAGTGCTTTATCCTCCTCCTGGCTTCATGAAGCAGAGAGCTCAGTCTTGCCTTATTCCCTGCCCTTGGCTGCCAGGTATGTGGGCTCACTGACTGTTCTGTAGCCTCCAAGCCAGAGTCAGGTCCCCCATGTCCTGGGAGTTGGGGAGTGGCTGGTTGGCCGCACTGGATCTTCATTTCCCAGGAATGCTTATACCATAAAGTATATGACCATCTGACCCTAGCTGTTCTGAGCCTAAAATGGCATCTACTTCAGAGCTCTGATACTTGGAATAAAGTCAGCAATAGGAAATAAAGTCGACAACTGTTATCAATCCTAAACCAATCAAGACTCCTCCCCTCCCCTCACTAGCCATTATGGTTTAAGTTTCTGGTGTTCTTTCCCATCTGGGCTTTGTTTCTAAGATATTGAAATCACGATCGCTTCAGATTAGGAAAATGTCAGACAGAGTAATACCCATACTCCGAAAATTTCAATCCCAGCAAAGAAGAAAGGGGCTGAAGGCAGAAGACAGTGTGGCAGAGTGGAATGAAGGCTGGATTTGGAGTCAGGGGGGCCTGGGTTCAATTCCTGCCTCTACCATTTGTTAACTATGTGACCTTGGGCATGTCATTTGACATCTCTGGGCTCCATTTTCTCATCTGCAATGGACTACAACACCTCTAATATCCCTTCTTGCTCTAAGATCTATCATTAGAGAGAGGGAAAATGTCCTGATTTTCAAAAAGGGGAGAAAGGTAGGCTCTCTAAACTACAGGCCACTAAGTTTGATTCTTAGTAGATTCTAGAATTCATTATTAAATGGATAGTTAAGCACAGATCCCTTGGGCACTCCACTAGAGACCCTCTCCAAAGATGGCATCAACCCATAATTGGTAAATTCCTAAAAAAAAAACAAACTTTCTACAATCTTTGTATTCACTTCCTTACAGCCCACCTCACTTCTCAATGTCCTGTCACTCAACTGAAACTGAACTCTCATCTCCACGGTTATCATACTTTTCTGAGTTCTCATACTTCTTGATCTCTATGAAGCATTTAACACTATGGACCACCTCTCTTCCCTGGGTTTTAATGACACCACTCCCTCCTGGTTCTCCTTCGATTGTCTAATCGCTTCTTCCTAGTATCCTTTGCTAAGTCGTCATTCCATGTTCCAACCCATTTGTGTGCGTATAGCCCAGGACTCTGTCCTTGCTTCTCTTCTCTCTCTTGTTGATCTCATTTGTTCCAATGGGTGTCTCTATGCAGATGATGAATATATAGACCTTGTTCTAGTCCTAATCTTCATGAGCTTCAGTCCTATGTCACCATCTCCCTATTGGACATTTCCTATGAGATGTCCCGTAGACATCTCAAACTCAACAAGCACAAAACAAAAGTCACGATCCTTTTGGCCAAGCTTACCCCTCCATTTTTCTCAAGGCCACATCATTCCTCTAGTCACCCAGTTTGTAACCTATCTCTTCACTCTCCCCTACTTCCCACATCTAATTAATTACCTAGCAGATACTGACAATCCTATCACTTTAACATCTCTTGTCCTTCCTTTTTTCTCTACTCATGTGGACATGATCTTAGCTTGTGCTCTCATGACTTCTTGCTTAGAACACTGCAAGAGCCTCTTAATTCATCTCCCTGCTGTTACTCTCTTCCCTTTCCAATCTATCCTCTGTCCCGTGTCAAATGATATTCCCAAAGCACAAGACTGATTGTGTCACTCCCCTGTTCAAAGAGCCTCTGGGGCACCCTATTGCCTCCAGGCCTCACTTTGGTGTATAAAACCCTTCCCACTTTGGCTCCAACCTCCCTACACTGGGTTTTACACTGGTTCCCTTCACACACTCTATGTGCCAGCCAAACTGGCCAATTTGTAGTTTCCCATACACAACATTCCTTCCTCCACTCTCATACGGGCAGTCCCCAACGGCCAGCACTTTCTTTCTCCTCACCTCTGCCTCTGAGAATCCCTACTTTCAGCCTCAACTCCTCTTCCTCTCTGAAGCATCTCCTAATCTCCACAGTTGTTAAGTGTTCCCAAATGACTTTGTATTTCTCTATTATGTTATGTTCTCTGATTATGTTATTCCCTCCTGCCCCTCTCCCCATCCAGGTACAATGTAAGCACATTGAGGGCAGGGACTCTCCTTTTTGTCTTTTCATCTTCAAGGTTTGGATATAGTCATAGCTCAATAAATGCTTGTTCAATTAAACTGAATCAAATGGAACAGATTAGTTCGTGAACCTGTAGAAAAGAAAAGGGTGATCACCCAGAGCCAGAATGTGTTCATTAAGAACAAGTCATAAAGAGACTGGTTACTTTCTTTTGGATAAATCTTTAAAACTAGTTAGAGGGGAAGCCTGGCAAGTTAAATAGAGAGCTCATCTTGTAGCCAGGAAGATGTAGGTTCAAATCCTGGCTGTGTGATCCTGGGTAGGTCACTTAGCCTCTAGCTGCTGCAGGCAATTCTAAAGTGTCAAGTTTCAGAGAAGGTGCTGACTGGCATTGGTAGAGGGAGCTCTTTGATGATTGTGCCCTATCCCAAGGAAGTCACAGATTGGGTTCCTATCCCCATGCTAACTAGTAACCTCATAGCAGTACTGTTTCAAAAAACCATCATGGTGTGGAGGTGATACTACTATGTTGGTGACATTTATGCTAGCAGAGTACAATCCTGGGTAGGTCCTAACCGGGACTGGGAAGCAGATAGTAGGATATCCTCAAGGAGGGGGGAGGGGGAGTTGAAGGCAGAACATTGCCTGTTTCTGTGCTTCCCTCCACTGGGTGGAGCAGAGGGGCTGGCTGAGCCACTGGCCCTAGGGAAGGAAATACAGTGTCTCTGGCCACAGCGCCTGGGGAGAGGGCAGTGGCCCTGCCAGGTGCCACACTTCCTCCACTGGCCCCAGTCACATTGTGTACCTTCCACAGTAAGGGTCTGCTGGCATGGAATGAAAGTAGGGATTGTAGTAAAGCCAGGGGGGATAAACCAATATGACTATGGCAGAGTTCTTCTGTTTCTGTGCTGGTGACTTGGAGGGACCAGAATAGAAACCCTGCTTGCCTTCCAGAGCAGTTAGACAGCAAGAGAGCCCTTGTGGCCTTGAGGGAGAGTGATCGCTGGAAAAATGCGAGCTCTGGGCAACAGAGGGTTCCAGGGTGGGTTGTAGAACATGAGGGACTGGTCAGAGAAGGTGATGGGCAAGGAAGGGGTGCCTCTGAAAAATATGAGCCCTGGAGGGTCTGAGGGTGAGCAGAGGCAGGGGTCACTCCCCTCCCACTTCTAGCAAGAAGTAGGCCTGGCCATTAGAGACTTCCCCCTCTCCAGGGTAATCTCCCCCTCCCCTTCTAGATATTGTGCTTTTGTGGGGCTTCCCATTCTGGTAGGAATGATGACTCACCCACTGAGAGAGGTAGGGAGGGAGTGGGAGCAAGTTACAAGGACTTAACAGGAGTTCAGATCAAAAGGCTTCTGAGAAACCATGATAGGGTAAAATGACAGATTTATGAGCTCATAATCAAGTGCCTGCCCATCTCTCCAGGCCCAGAGATGTTCCCCAGGGGCCCTGTGGGCTCCCATCCATTTGTGAATTAACAAATTGCCTCCCGATTTGGTTTACAATGTTTACTCCTTTCTCTCTCTAGATCTCTGGTGATTAATAGCTTGTTGGAGTTGGCTGCCAGGGCTTAAGCTATTGAATGATGGAATCTCCTTGGAAAGGATTTCAGTAGTTATAAGAAAGGGACTGGCCTTCTCTCTACCGACTCAAAGACCACCAGAATACTAGGACAATGTGGAACAAAGGAAAGCACAGACACTCTTGAGTCAGAGGGCCTAGGTTCAAACCCTATCTCTGATCTCGTGGAGATCACGCTTCTCTCTGGGCCTCAGTTTCCTCACCTGTCAAATAAAGGTGGCCTCTGGCCAGGAGCCTATGAACTAGAAGCACTCTGAGAGACATATAGTCCCTTCTTACAGCTAATGAACCCGGGAAGCAGCATGGTGTGGGGGTAACAGCACTGGCTCTGGAGTCAGACAACAGATCAAACTTCATCCCCACCACTTAGAGAAGGTGGGTGAGGGGCTGGAGCTGGCCCAGATTGATCCTTTGTAACATTCCCTCCTCTCTAGTCTCCCTCTCAACCAAGCATAGGTGTTCACGACCACCACAGCCTCTCGACAGGCCTTCCTAACCCTACTTTTTCCTCTCTTCATTCCGTCCTTCATCACATTACCAGACTGATCCCCCTTCTCAACAGATCTGGTTATGTCACTGCTTTACCCTAAAATTCTCTTAATTGCCTGCTAAGTAAAGTTCAGAGTCCTTTACTTGGCATTCAAAGCCTTCTGATATGGTGTCAATCACATATAACCAGGTGGGTCAGGGCTCCCCATACGTGCCCATTGCTTTCCTATCTCTGTGCCATTGCTCATACTGTTCCCAGGACTGGGAACACCCTCTATTCTCCCTTAACGGGCCTTTCTTGAGCTTCCCCTCTCCCTTCTCTAGTAGTTATCAACAGTTATCAACAGTATCAATACACTTTGTATTTCCTTAGTCTGTACATGTTGGGTCCTTCCCATAATGCCTTGAGGGCAGAGACTTGCTGTTTTGTCTTTGCGCCCCTTTGTTGTTGTTTAGTCATTTCAGTTGTGTCTGACTCTTGGTTTTCTTGGCAAAGATACTAGAGTGGTTTGCCATTTCCTTTTCCAGCTTATTTTACAGATGAAGAAACTCAGGTAAATAGGGTTAAGTGACTTGCCCAGGGTCACACAGCTATTAAGTGTCTGAGGCCACATTTGAACTCAGGTCTTCCTGACTCCAGGCTGGGCACTCCATCCACTGAACCACCTAGCTGCCTCCTTTAATAGCTATCACAAATGTGGGTGTTTCACAAGCTCCTTCCTCCCTCCCCTCACCCTCCTTCTGACCAGAAGGAATTGCAGAGGGCATGGAGTCCAGCACTTCCATTTTACAGACGAGGAAATTTAAGCTCAGAGGAGCTGGAGGTCACATAAAGAATATGTGACAGCTAGAATTATTTGTCCTGGGATCCCAGAGAACACTTGGTCCTAAATCCTCATCATGAACTCAACATGTGAGATTATACATTATACTTATCTCTGGGCATGTCTGACCTCTCCTCCCCCCTCCCCCCCCCAACAAACTGTAGCCTCCATGAGTGCAAGGATGATGTCTAATCTAAACTGCTTATCTCCCCCAGCAGCCAGTACAATGCTCTTCATGTGGGAAGCACTGGGGAAAAAATGGTTTGTTGTGAATGAATGAATGAGCTGCTTGGATTTCTACCTGGAGAAGTGTTCACCTTTCCCACAGAGTCCTCTTTATTCTTCTTCTCCTTCTACAGGAGCTGAAGTTTGCTTATGATCAAAGCAAACGTCCAGTCCTGAATTTGCAGGCTGTGCTCATAAAGGAGCACAGTGAACGGCCAGAGGGCAGGCCTAGCAGAGGTCAGGTGTTTGTGTGAAGGGGTGTCATCTAGACAGTCACCCAGGTTCACAGCCTCATTCTTGCCTCACCCCACATAGCCAAACTGTTGCCAAGTCTTATATATTCTGCCTTTACAGTGTCAGATCCATCCCCTTCTCTTCATTTACAAAGCCACCATCCTGACACTGGCCTTCATCACCTCTGACTGAACTATTGTGAGAGCTTTCTGGTTGGTCTCTCTACCTCAAGCCTTTGTCCACTCTGTTCTGTTCTCCACTCAGATGGCAAAGTGATTTCCCTGAGGTACAAAGCTGTCCAAGTCCTCCCTCCCCCTTCAATAATCTCCAGTGGCTCCCTATTAACCTCCAAATCAAATAGAAAATGCTTGGCTTGGCCCCTTTCTACCTTCTTATTTTACACTTTGCTCCCCTCCATGGGCTCTATAATCCACTGACCCTGGTCCCCTTGTGGTTTCTCACATAGGACACTCTATCTCCCTCTCTATACCTTTTCCCTTTTGGTCCCTCCTGTCTTGAGGGCCCTCTTCCACCACCTTTGTCTCCTGGCTTCCCCGACTTCCTTCAAGACTTAGCTAGAACCCTATGTTGTGCAGAAGGCCTCGTCTGGTCCCTGTCCCTGAGACTGTCTTCTGTATATATCTTGTGTGGACCCAGTTGTTTGATTGTCCATTATAATGTGAGCTCCTTTGAGGGTAGGGGCCATCCTTTTTCCTTTCTCTGAATTCCTAATGTCTAGCACAGTCCTGGTAGTCTTGAATTTGGTCCTGGCACATGGTAAACTTAATAAATGCTAGTTAACTGACTAAATGACTTTATGGTCCAATAAGAACACATGTGAAAACAGCATTTTATAATCTCCTCCCCCCCTTTTTGTTAAAATGCTTTCTCCTTTGAGGACTGGCTTCAAGATGTTGAGCATGTGGGCAGTTCTGCACCAGGCCCAGGGATGCTCCAGTCTCATCACAGGCTCTGCCTTGGATCCTTCACACTGAGATTGAGTTTACTCCTTCCTACGAAAAGAGGCCCCCATTGCTGCCCTGGGTCACAGAAAACCATGATTCCAATTTGACTTTATTGGGGGAGGGGGCTAGTTGAACTAAGCAGCATTCCCGTGTGTGCTGGCTGCCAGAACAGGGAATCCAGCCAAAACGAGTGAGTTGGCTACTGTGAGCTGGAGGTGTCAGCAGGCACGGCATGGCCATTTTCAATTTCAGATCTCATTCCATTTTGGGGATTTTTTTTAACCTTTATCTGCTCTTGTATTGGAATCACTGAAGTTAGTGAGCAGAGGGGAAAAGTTACTCTTTTGCTCCCTTGTGGAGCCTTGGAAAACTCTTTCCTCTCCTAGTGGACCCTGGTTCCAGCCTCCTGTCTTCCAGGCCAAGGCAAGGAAGAAAACCCATGGTATTCCCTGGCATGCCCTCTTTGAGATTCCTATAGTTCTTGGCAGGAGTGCTTGGTAAAGTAAATGCCTTGTACAACAGAGGTGCAGCCTTTTCTTGGTGGGAGTGTGGAGGGGGCTCCACCCCTGCCTCCCTCAAGCCATTCCCCTTTGCTGAAGTCAGAGTACTATGTGGAGAGGATGTGCGTGTTGGGAGGGAAAGGGAACCTGCATTTATAGGAGGGACAGCTAAGTGATGGGTCTTTTATTGCTTGTTTAAGTCAAAAGAGAAAGATACTTCATAAAGTCACCCGGAGTCGTAGATCATCAGAACCGGAAAGGAGCTCGGCTGTCATCAAGTCTCTCTATTTCTAGTTTTTATCTGTCTCTAATCAATCTTCCGCACACCTGCTGAAAACTCTGCTGCTCAAACACATTCAATGGATCCCAGTTTTCATTGGAAAAAAAGTCTACTCCTCATTCTAACGTATAAGGACCTTCAAGTGTTGGTCTCAATGCTTTCAAGCCTAATCTCTCATTACTCTAGTTCACACACTCCAGATCCAGGGCTTTCTTTCCTACCTCATGCTATCACTTTCCCCACCATCTCAGGTAGGAGATATGGGCTTGTTATCAACTCAAGAAGGGAGTAAGCACAGAAAAGGCTACGGCCTGGGAATCAGAAGACCTGGGTTTGAATCCTAACTGGGACATGATTAGCTTTGTAGCCCTGGGCAAGTCACTTATCCAGGTGTGGGTCTGTTACTACCTTGAGCAAACCATCCCCTCTCTAAGCCTCAGTTTCCCCATCTATAACATGAAGGCATGATCCTAGAAGACCTCCAAGTTCCCTTCCAGATCCAAAATGCTACAAAAACATCTGAATGGTCACCCTTGATCAACTGGAGAAGTCCCTGGAATCCAAAGCTTCCTGCTTCCCCTCCCTTGCTTGCATTTGAGGGCCAATAATTACTGAGTAATTAAAAGCAGGTAGCAGTCAGGCCTTTTTCCTTCTTTCTTTCTCAACTGCCAGGCCAGTTAGTCCCTACTCAGCCCATGTGAATGAGAGTAATCCAATTTACTCCATTTGGGAGTGAAGCTCCTCAGCCTTCCCAGATCACAACATACCAGGCCCAAGAACCCAGTCCTCCCAACTCCCCTGGGAGACTTCAGATTCAGAGATAATTGGCTGCATCTGGGCAGGAGACAAGGCCACTTTTTCCCCCCTAGGATTTATGAGAAGAGGGAATATTCTTATTGACCTCTGTTGCAGGAAAGGCCCCTTTCTGGAACACTTACTGTATATTATATCAACAATAAAGCACACATGTTATCCTGCAGCCCGAGCCCGGCATCGTCCTATTGGTCATATGGTTCTTGTCTCAAACGCATTTTAACACTAGCTTGGGGGATGACATATATTTCTTAAGGCTCTTGAAGAATGCTTCTCATAAAATACTTATAATTCACTCTTTACGAAGGTTCTTGCTGTGCTTTCCAAACACACTTGGGAAGAGATTCAAAGTTTATTTAGAAAACTTTTTGTTAGTGGCAGGAGAATGGCCTGGGTCATAGGATCCTTTCATCCCCAGCTCTGCTCTTGTCTTGCTGAGACCCTGGGGACATCCCTTTTAACTGGCTGTGCCTGAATGACCCCAGGCAGAGTGTGGGGAGCCTGTAATTTGTGTCAGATTCACTCATAGAATTCAGTAGAATGAAGGCTCCTTCAGGGCAGGGACTCTTCTTCCTTTTCTTTATATCTCCAGAGCCTAGCACAACCCTAAATATCCCCAACTAATCCTAACCCTAAAACTCTAACCCTCCATCTCCAACTCTAATCCTAATTCAATGCCTTGTACATAGAAGGTGCGTAATAAATGCGTGTTCAATTTGGACTGGATTACAGAATGTTACATCTAGAAGAAACCTTGGAGCCTAGCACAGTGCCTTGCATACAAAAAGTGTATGATAAATGCATGTTCAATTTGGACTGGATTATAGACTTATATCTAGAAGCAACCTTGGAGCCTAGCACAGAGTCCTGTATACAGAAGGTGCATATTAGATGTTTGTTCAATTAGACTGGATTACGGAATGTTAGATCTTGAAGTGACCTTGGAGACTATATCATCCTTCAATTTTCCAGAAGGGGAAACAGGCCTGAAGAGGAGAAGGTGCTCCTCTGAGGTTATACAAGTAATAAGTAACGCAGACAGAATTTGACTCCAGTGCCAATGTTGGGTACTTGGAATGGGTATATGTTTTGGTGTGTATTTTAGGGGCTAGATTCGGTGCCCACTGGCATAACCATGACAAGCTCTTGCCTCCCCTACATGTCCTTGGTCTCATTATGGCTCCCCTTAGAAAATATGCCTTTTTTGGGGGCGGGTGTGGTTTGGATGGCTGCCACAAAGTGAAGACCATGCATGGGAAAACCAAAACTAAAACCAAAACCCAACAACATTAGGTTTGGAGTCAGAGCATCTGGTCTCTGCTACTCACCAGCTGTATGACCTTGGGCAAATTACATTCTCTTTGTGGGCCACAATTTCCTCACTTGTAAGATGAGAGCAATGACTTCCAAGAGCCTTCCTATGTTCCCATGGTTCTAATGATTTTCTAGGGCACTAAACTTAGGTGACCCCTTGAAAATCTAATATCAGGACCAAGGACCACTTTTCTGTCTTAAGTCCCAGAGAGGATGCCCTCTCTGCCAAAGAATGCATACCTGCAACAACTGGCCAGATTTATGCATTCAAGAAGTATTTATTAAATGCCTACTATGTGCCAGGCACTGTGCTAGGCTCTTGGGATGTAAGGGCAGAGAACAAAAACATTCTCTGCCTTCAAGTAGCTTATATTCTATTGGGGGAAACTACATTTGCATTGGTAAATATGAAATATGCATGAAATAAGAAGAGTTGTCCCCTCCACATTGCAGGGGGGTTAGGGCAAGGGTGCCCCCGTGATCTGGAAAATCCACATAAAATTTTTTTTGGCCCTGCCTTTGTGCCAGAGAAGAAGTCTGAATTTTTTCTTTTTCTTTAATAGGGTGTTTACAGCACCTTATTGTAAAATTTAGGTTAAGTATTTGGTCATAGGCTCTGTGTCATCTTCAGCTTCCACAGAACTCCCCCAAAATTTAATTTCTTACAATGACCCACGATATATTGAAACTGCGATGGGGAAAGTTGTGATGTGGAAGGGATAACTGTATAAATAATTCTTCTGGTTGGGGTATTTTTTTTGGGGGGGGGCTAGTAACTGTGGAGTTTAGGAAAGGTCTCTTGTAGGCTGTGGCTCTTAAGCTGACCCCCAAAGGAAGCCAAGGACTCTAAGAACGGATAAGGGACAGGGATCAGTGATATGATGCCCTGTACAGGGAATGGCAAGTAGGCCAATTTGATTGGCACTTATAGCATGTGAGGGGAATAAGGTGTAGCAAGCTTTGAGAAGCAGATTGGAGCCAAATTGTGAACGGCTTTAAATGCCAGAGAGGAGTTTGCATTTTTATCCTGCAATAGGGAGCCACAGCAGCTTCTAATTGGGTTCTCATCCAGGCGCTAAGGACATAGATGTGTTGATAAGAGCCTCAGAGGTTCCATCCCTCCTGGGCCTGGAGTTCTGGAGAAAGCCCTCAGGATACACACAGGGTGAGGGACTTTGGGAAGATAACACTGGAGAGGTAGGCTTTTTCAGAATTTGAAACAACTTTTGTGCTAAAAAGGTTTTTTTTTGTGTGTTGAAACTTATCACCCTCTTGCTGGGGCAGCTTGCAGACATTTTAGAGTCTGCAGCTAAGGTGTCAGGATGGCAGATGTTTCAGAGCTCTCCAAAGAGCACACTTGGTGATAAATCAAGTTAAGGTCTAGCCACAGTCCTGGTTTTGACTCAGAGTAGAAGGGAAGGGCACCTTGGGCTGCCCTGCATACAGAGAAGGACTTCTCTTCCCTGGTTTTGCCCATTGCCTTCCAGCCCCATAGGGACACTGACAGATACCTTCCTCACTGATCTGGCAACTAATCAGAAGACAGTTGATAGACTTGCCAACAGCTGAGAGATAAGCAAATCGAGGCTGTCCGTGTCCAGTAGTTTTTTGACAAACTGACTTATTTCCTGCTGGCCCATCATTGCGGGGCAGTGCTGGGGGATGGGGATAGATTGTTCACAGGTAGGGGTTTTCACAGAAGAGAAGGAAGGTACACAAAGCATCTAGATCCTGTTTCCAGTTTATAGTCCCCTAAGCCCCAGAAGGCAAAGTAGATTTTCACCAAAGTGTGGAAAACACCTGGATTAGGATTCCAGGATTTTAGTTCTGGCGCCTGGATTAACTTCCCTGTGCACCCTTGGGGCAAGTCCCTTCCTGTTTGGGGGTCTTAAATTTCTTCTTCAGTAAAATAAGAGGATGGTCTCAGGCCTTCTTAAACTTTTTTTTTCACATTTTGGCAGCATTCGTTGGCTCTAAGGCCCTTCTAGCTTTGCCATTCTTCTGTTTATAGAATCATAGACTCAAAATTGGAAGGAATATTAGAGGGCATTGAGTTCAGTCCCCTCATTTTACAGATGAACAAAGTGAGGCACAGAGATGTTAAATGTCTTATCCAGAGTCACACAGAAAATAATTCTCTGTTATGAAATCTGAGCTAAGGTCTTCCTGATTCTAGGTCTCTTGCCCATTCCATTACACTATGGTTTCTTCCAGCTCTGGCATTTATTCTATATTCTAAGGAAATAATGAAGCCTACAGTTCTATTATTCAGCACCAGCCTCTTCCCAGTTCCCAGGCAAGACCTAGACTAAAGGGAGACCCATCTCCAGGTTTTGTCACCAGGCTTGTGATCCTTTCCCTCTTCCAACCCCAAGAGTCCCAAAGAATCCCTTCCAGTTCAGTGGCTACTGAAGTTTAGCGGGCCCAGGAGGTTCATAAGGTGTGGACATCTGCTCCAGGGAATTGATAGGAGCCCACAGGGATTGAGGGAGAGACAGAGACCATCAGATAGGAGATTCTAAGAGACTTTCAGCAGCTCCCACCTCCTCTAGAATGCACATGCCCTATGTTCTAGAGTCTTGGAACAGTAAGAGCCAGAAAAGAACTTGGAGATTATCTGCTTCCTATTCTTCAGTGGATCTGAGATCTCCTGGCTTTCCTCACCTGATGCAGACTACACCCACCCCATGCTTTCTCAGCCTGAATCACTCTTATCCAGGAATGCCCAAACCTCCGTTTATGGAGGAAACTCAGCTCAGACATCTGCTCGTCTCTCACCTGGTTACATCACTCTGAGGCTTCTCTGATTTCTCCATCATGCCCCCACATCAGGTACCATTTAGTCCCCACAACAACCTTAGAAGAAAGACAGAGGTTATGATCCTACAGAGCCTTCAGTGGCTCCCTATCGCCTTAAAGATGAAGTAGAAACTCTTTAACCTGGTATTGAAAGGCCTTCACAGTCTGGCTTTACGCTGTTTACAGCCGTATTGCACTTGACTCCCATTTGTGAAGTGTGTTCTAGCCGTACTGCCTCCCCCTTTCAGTTTCTTTTTGTCTTCTCCCATTAGATGGTAAGCTCCTTGAGGGCAGGGACTGTCTTTTTTTTTCTTCTTTAAATTTGTATCCCCCATGTTTAGCACAGTGCCTGGCACATAGTAGGCACTTAATAAATGTTAGTTGACTTCTTGACTGTAAAGACTCCCTAGGAGGGATCCATCTAATGTGTGGAAACAGTTCTCTAGATCCCAGCACACTGAGTTCATAGGCTGTTCATCTTTCTCGCCTGCTGCATAAGTAGTCTGCCTCCTTTTCTTGTCATACACCTCTTTGATAATAGCCATTATCATCTCTGTTAGTCATATATGTTACAGCCTACTCACACTCATCCGACTCATTTTTACGGGTGAGGAAACTGAGGCAAACAGGATTAAGTAACTCGCTCAGAGTTACACAGATAGTGTCTGAGGCTGGATTTGAACTCAGGTCCTCCTGACTCCAGGGCCGGTGCTCTAACTGCAGCACCACCTAGCTGCCCACCTCAGATGCCATTAAATCCAATCCCTTCATTTTGCGGATGAGAAAACTGGGAGCCACAGAGGTTAAGTGAGTTGCCTTAGGTTAAACAAGAAGTAAGTATCCTAGGCTTTATTTGAACCCAGGATCTCTGATTCCAGAGCTGGTGTTCTCTCTGCCATGCCACACAACTACTTCAGCATAGGAAACTGAGGCCCAGAGAAGGGAGGTAAGACCTCAAGATCACATTGCTAGGACAGCTGGTTGTAGAGCCAAGATGAGAGAGCCCAAGTCTCCCAGCTCTTGGCTTATTGCCTTTTCCTCTGTAGATAATAAGAATAACAGACAACGTTTATGTGGTGCTTTAAAGTTTGCAAAGCGCCTTACACACAGTATCTCATTTGATCTGTACCAGGCTGTCACAATGCTCTGCTGGCTCTCTGTTAGCTACATGCCATTGATGGGGACAGGCAGCTGCAACCCAACCAGTCTTGAGCGTTCTCAAACATGTTGCAATGAAACAAGATTGATTCACTCAGCACCCTGGAAATCTAATTAAGACCCTTTCAGGCCCCAGTTGGTTTCCCGTCACAAGAGTCTGCAGATGCACACAGAAAAGACAGTGTAGCAATCTTTGGCTGAGCCCTGGTTGGGCAAGCTCACTCTCCCAACCTTGCTATGGTATAATTCCCATTTCCAGCCAATTCCATGGGCATGTAAACCTCCCAAGGAGCCTTCAAACACGTGTGGATTCATTTAATTTCCTGACAAAAGAAAAAGGGAAGTTCTTTTAATAGATGTAGAATTGGAGCCAAATTGTAGAAAATGAAGATCAACGTAGAAAAGAGAAGTGCCCTAATTCTCAAAGATGGAAGACCCTGACAAGAAAGGTCGAGGGGAGGGCGAGCAAAGAATCTGAGAATTTTAGAATCTGAGTTAGAACGAAGCTTCATCAAACCCAATGGTTCTTCTTCGGGTGTAGGTGTGTGTGTATAAATTTGTTTTAACAAATATTCTGATCACTACATTTCAGTGTAATTGGTTTCCTTTGTAATCCTTTAGTTTTATTTTATGTATTTAAAAACCTTATTCTGAGAAGGGGTCCAGAGGCTTCACCAGATTACCAAAGGGGTCCATTTTACAAAAAAGGTTAAGCGTGTCTGATCTAACCTCTGCCTCAATTATGGACCCAAGATGGATACTCATCTAGCCTTTGCTTAAAGTCCTCCAGCAACAGAGGACTCACCATACTGAGAGATGGTCCATTCCACTCCTTGAAAGTTTTGGGCCAAGCAGGGCAAGTCTAGGATCCTCATGGGGTTAGAAGGATGTTTGGCCTAGTGAGAAGAGAAGACCTGAGAGGGGAGGCAGTAGGACATGATTTCAATCAGAAAATATCTGAAGGGCATAAAGGAAGGGATTAAATTTGTTCTGTGTGGTTCTGGAGGTAAGAGCTAGGACCACTGGATGAAAGTTAAAGGGAGAGATTCTGATGTAATACAGGAAATTTTTAACCATCAGAGCTATCTGATAAAGCAAGATGACTCTATTATAAGGGATTCTAGCCTCAATGGTCCTTCTTTGTTTTCTTTAAAAAAAAAACATTTTTGCGCAGTGAGTAGAGCACCAACCCTGGAATCAGGAGGACCTGAGTTCAAATCCGTCCTCAGACACTTGACACACTTACTGTGTGACCTTGGGCAAGTCACTTAACCCCAATTGTCCTGCCTTCCTTCCTGCAAAAAAACCCAAAACTAAAAGCAAACATTTTTTCAAATAATGCAAATCTACCTCTTCTCTCTTCTACCTTTTCCTCTTCTCCACTGGAAGAGAGAAAAACAAAACCCTTATAACAAATATGTACAGGCAAGAAGAAAAAATTCTGTAATTGGCCTGTAAGGTCCCTTCCATTTCTGAGATTCTGCGGTCTTAAGCCAATTTTATGAGGGTCGTCTCCCCAGCCGCAATTCCGGCAGTTATTTATTCAGGCTGAGTAGAATTGACAAACCTCACATTGGACTGGACTGTCAGAACATGTCAGGCAGAAGAGAAACTCTAGTACTTAAAGCTACCATATCGGGCTTCACATTCCTTCATCCAACAGGGATCGTTCACTCCCTGCTCTCAAAGCTCTTTTGTCAAGCTTCAAACATTGGCCAGCATTCTGGCCTGCTGTCCATGAGCTTTGCTTTCCTGGCACCCGTTTCAGAAACCTTCCTGCCAACTTGTTTCTCAAATTTGGTGAAACAAATCCATTCCCAGGTGAAAACTTATATATCCAATTTCTGCCTGGATTTTTGCAGCCAGAACAAAAGACCTTTAAAAAAAACCCCTCCACATTTAACTTAGTCTCCCAATGGAAGCACATCCTGAGGTTGTTTCCAGTTAGTGGGCCAAACTGACACATGCAAACCGCCTTCTTAAGCTGTGGTTGATTGATGGAAATCCCCACTGGTCACCCTGGGCCTTGCCCAGCTAGTCACAAGTGCAATCAGCATTCCCAGGAAGTGATCCCACAGAGATGTCCAAGTGTCTCCGTCAGCATCTCCTGTTGGGCTCAGGACTAGGGCCTGCCAAGCTTCCCTTACCCAGCCTAAAACACAAACATCTGTAAAGGCCTCCCCTAAGGAGAGACCCACATGGTTCCTTGGCAGAGCCAAGAGTTATCAATGCATGCAAACAGGATCTGACCCTTTCTTTCATGGACCACACTCACCCCACCCTTGGGCAAGAGAAATAACACTTCAATAATCCTACCAGCTGTTGTGTCAGCCCATTCCTGGGCTGAAATTTGACACAACATTACTTCAAAGTTCAAAAGAGTTAGGAGGCCAGGTGACTTCCTGGGTTGAATTGGTCCCAGGGGCAATGTGCAATTGTTAGAAGCAGAAAGGTCTGAAGGATTAAAAAAAAAAACAAACCGAAAAACAAAAAACAACTCAATCTGTAATTTCTCCCAGGGAGAAAACTTCCTCTACCCATACAAATTGGCAAGTATTCTGCAACTTATCCTCTTAGAGAGTTAACCTTGGGCACTCAGAGGTTAAGCACTTGGCAGAGTCACACAGCCAGTATATGGCAGAAGTGGGACTTGAACCCAGGGCTTCCTGACACGGAGGATCGATCTGTATCCACTACTTCCTGCTGCCTCTCTGGAAGGAATCACTAGATGTCAAGTGTTATGTCTGTTCCCTTGGGATTTCTAGAGCAGAAAATCTCAGTCTAGAGCCCACATTTGAGGTACAGTTATGAGAATTTAAATCTCTCACTCTTCATTTTAAAGTTTCATGCAAGGAAAGCAAGACACAGGTTTAAGCATTTTTCAATTCTGTCCTGATTAAAAGGGGGGGGGGGACAAGTTTTGCAGTGGAATGAGAAGTGAGCTGGGAGTCAGGGATTCTTGGCTTTGTCATTAATTTATCACAATCACATAATGTGGGACAAACCACCTCCTCACTGGGCCTCAGTTTCACGAAATGAAGGAGTTGGGCTAAATATTCCTTAAGGATCCTCCCAGCTCTAACATTCTGTGATCTAAGGCTCCTTCTCACTCTGATATTTGACATTCTATATTCTGACGTCCGTTACAGCTGGGACAATCTATATTCCATCTTCTAACGTCCCTTCTAATGTGGACATTCCAAATCCTAATATACTAAGATCCCTTCCAGCTCTAAAATAAGGTGTTATAAAGTCCCTTCTTACTTGGACATTCTATGTTGTAAGGTCCCCTACATCTCTGCCATTTTGTGATTCCATAGAAAGCAGGTCTTGTCTATCTTATACGTGATGGTGGAACCTTGTTATAAAGTTGTCCTAAAAACCCACGCCTTTTGATCATCTTTAATAAAACCACTTTAAAATGAGGTTTATGGTTACTTCTAATTAATAGGCCCTTTGAATTGATCCAGGATAGCCCCCCCCCACCTCTCTCTCTCTCTCTCTCTCTCTCTGTCTCTCTCACTGCCCACACAGTTTTGGATTAGTGGTGGTACAAAGGGACCATGTGTTTATTAAGCACCAATGGGAGAGTACCACTATTTTGGGTATGGACAATGATGATATTCTAAGACTGCTGTCCTCATAGAGCTCACAGTCTCAAAATCCGACTGCAAAAATAGAGAACAAAGTTTTTTTCTCCCTTTTAATTCAAGAAAGTAGGGAGAAGAGCTACACAGCTTCGAACCATTTTTAAAGATTTTAATTTTGTGGAAGATGTTTTTGTCATCTTTGTAGAGTTTGAATAAGAGATGAAAAAGGAGGTAAGTTTCTGGGATCATGAGGGGTCCATAGACAGAGTCCATCAGTCAATTAGCAAGTATTCATCAAGCATTTACTCTATACTAGACACTGTGCTAAGCACTGGGGGTGTAAAGGAAGGCAAAAAGCAAATGCATTCTAATGGAGGAGACAATATACAAACCACCATGAATACATACAAGATACAGTAGCAAGGACCAACTAGAAGGGAGATCAGGGAAAGATACGATATAAAAGGGACTAGGGAGTAAGGCCCATAAGAAAGAGCCAAAGGAGATCAACCATAAGACTGCCAGTTGAGATTCTCCTGGTCAGAAAGGCTTGGTCTTGCCACCAAAACCTCCTCTACAACAGGGGATCATGTATGAGCACTGGTTGGGAGTGGCAAAACTAAGCTCTAGGCTCACTTCTGCCACTAGCTTAGGACCGTGACCTGCAAGTTAATTCACCTCTTTTGGGCCTCGTCTTCCTCATCTACAAAATGCAGATAATCTTCCCCACCCCATCTACTTCAAAGAGCTCTTGAGAAATCAAATAAGATGTCTATGAAAGCGCTTTTATGCTATACGGACATTTAAGACGCATTATTATTCATCTTGTTCTCATCACTTTTTGATGGGGTTAGATAAAAATGGTCCTGCTGGTTCTCAACCTTGGTGTCTATTCTAAGTGTCTATGCAGGGCATCTAACCTCCATTCCTCACCCTAATTTACTTCACATATTCAATCAGTTGCTTGGTCTCATGGCTTCTATCTCCACAGCTTGTCTCATGCGTGTCCCTTCCCTTCTGTCATAACTACCAGCCTAGTCCAGTCCTTTATTGCTTCTCTGCTGGGCTGTTGGGTCTCCTCAACTCAAGCCTCTCTGATTTCCACTCCATCCTCCACATGGTCACCAGGACAATTTTCCTAAAGCACTGGTCTGACAATGTCACCTTCCAAATCAATAAATCCAAGTGGCTTCTTATCACCTCTGGGATCAGAAATAAACTCCTCCCTGCCACATTTAAAGCTCTTTTAACCTGGCTCTTTCTGACCTTCCTAGTCTTCTTGCACACTATTCCCCTGGATTTACCCTACGATTCGGCCATATTAGCCTTCTTACTCGGTTTCATATCCCACATCCTCTCCTCTGTCACTGTACCTTTGCATGGGCTCTTCTCCATCCCTGGAATGCTCTCCCTCCTCATGTCTGCCTCTTGGAAAGCCTGGTTTCCTACAAGACTCAATTCAGTCCTGAAGTTGCTAGAGCTTTCCTCTCCAAGCTTACCTCTGCTTTGTATGTATCTTACATATGTGCATCTTGTCTGTTAGAATGAGGGCAAAGAATGTTTTACTTTTGTCTTTGTATCTCTAGTTTTTAGAATGGTTTCTGGTACACAGTAGGCACTTAATTGATGCTTATTGACTGATTGATTGAAGTCACTCTCCCGCTTTTATAGTTAATGTTATGCAAGCTACTATACAAGTGGATAAAATAATTTTTTTTATAATTGAATTATTGGGATGTAGGGGCAGCTGGGTGGTGCAGTGTAGAGAGGGCCAGGCTTGGAGTTAAGAAGACTCATCTTCCTGAGTTCAAATCTGGCCTCAGACACTTACTAGCTGTGTGACCCCGGGCAAGTCACTTAACCTCTGTTTGCCTCAGTTTCCTTAATTGTAAAATGGGAATAATTATAGCACCTCCACTGCAGGGTTGTTGTGAAGATAAAACAAGACAATCCTGGCATACAGGGGACACCACATCAATGGTTATTCCTTTTCCTATCGTTAGTTTAGTGGGGCAGCTAGGTGGTGTAGGGGATAAAGTGCCAGGCCTGTACTCAGGAACTCATCTTCCTGCATTCAAATCTGGCCTCAGACACCTGTTGTGTGTCCCTGGGCAAGTCACTTGACCCTGTTTACCTCAGTTTCCTCATCTGTAAAATGAGCTGGAGAAGGAAATGGCAAATCACTCCAGTATCTTTTCTAAGAAAACCCCAAATGGGGTTCCAAAGAGGCAGACATGACTGAAAAACAATTAAATAACATCGTTATTTTAAGTCATCTCATTTCATCTTTTTCTATAGAGTTTGGGTAGAAATGATCCTCAGACAATGTTATTCTGTTGTATTTATTATTGCTATTGTCACTGCTAACTATAGCCTGAGAGACGTGGAGATCCACTAAGAAAGGCAGGGGCTCCCCAGAGAGAGGCGTGTGGGTATTCCTGCAAAGCTGAGAATGCCTACAGTCAATGCCTGCCTGCCTTGGTTTACCCTTGCCTAACCAAGGACAGCTTAATGGAAGAATTGAAGATGCTAAAATTTATGAGTAGCCTACATCCTATCTGCTGGCCCTGGGCAAAGTCTTCAGTCTGTCCCTCCCCTTCTTCTCTTACAACTACAAGTAGGGAGGAAATTTATCTTTTTCAAATAAAGAACATTCAAGCAGCACACTGTCTGTTTATACAGTTGTAACTAGCAGGCCATACTGAGCTGATCTCTAATGCCAAAGCCTCAAGATGTTTTATGAACCACTGGTTTTCCAAGTCTTTGTTCCCAGTCACAAAGGAAGAAATCAGACTTGACACAGGCAATTCCTTTAGAGCAGCTCCACATTTCAGCATTTCAAGGCCAGAGATGGTCTTTGACTTACGATGTACAATCACAACAAAGCTTTGCTCATCTGAAGTGCCGGTACATAATCTCTGACTGAGCTGACAAATACAAGGACTTCTTGCCATTGGCCTCACCCAGACCTTTTGGTCAACGTCGTCCAGAGGCCTACAGAACTGAGGCCCTCCCAGTTCCCATAACTATTCCTGTATTCCTTCCCAAACAACTTTGTATTTAGTTACTTTGTAGTTATTCACTTTATAGTTAAGCTGTAACTCTCTCCTCTATTAGAATGGAAGTTCCCTTGAAAGTGGGGATTGTTTTACTCTGTGTACCTGGATCTCCAGGGCCTGACACCGTGCCTGGCACACAGCAGGCACTTAATAAATGCTTGCTGGCTGGCTGCCTGATTGATTGTCAATAGACTGTCCTTGGTAATCTGGGACAGGGAGTTGATGTGAGCGACAAGATGATGGATTGCTCCCAGCCCCTGCACACGTCTTGGTTTTTCCCCTTGGGAACTGTAACAACAATGTTGCCAGCAGCTGCTGTGGAGGTGAAAGACCAACAACAAGAGCACACAGAACGGCTGCTAGCACAGGTTCTTTGATCTGCTTTCCTAAAAAAAAAGCAACTTTAAGGGGTTAACAATCTCACTTTAATCAAACATACTTATATCATTCACTTAGTTCAGGTGAAAAAGTCAGCACCTTGAACTTCAGGGAAAATACAAACAGAAATTACAAGGAGAAATTATAGAAACAGAGCAAATAACACACAGAAATCAACAGACAGGCCTCTAGCTGTCTGACCAGGACATTACATACATAGTTACCAGACAGAGAGGCTCCAACATCTGGGTTTTCAAAGTGGGCTGAGGAGGAGGGGGGCTTCTATGGCTACTGAGAGTCTTGTCTGGCCAAATCACCAACCCTCTTCCAATGAGTGTACCCCCAAAAGCAAAACACCAACCTCAGAGCTCATATACCCTGTTCAGGGCCCTAAGGGCTCAGCAACTACTTAGCAGAAGGGGTGTGGGAAAGATCTTTAATCACTAGCACCACAACATATACATTGTTTTCAATCAATGACTCTTGATTGAAACAAAGGCAAGACTCATTAAAGGCACTTGATTGCCTTAGCCTTCCAAAAGAGAAAATAGTAAAAGAAGTCCCACCCTGCTTGGCATTACAGGAACCTGAATCTAGTGGTCATCAGTAAAAGTCTTAGATACCTGAAGTCAGCAGTCTCAAAGTCCTGGAGCAGCTACATTTTGATCAGATAACCCATGGGAGGAATTAAGTTCCGCCTGACACAAGTAAAGTCAGCCTTTGCTTCAGAGCAATTAAATCACTGATGATTTTTTGATGACAGACACTGTATTTTATGGGACCTTCCTTGAAGGCAGAAGGAAAACTGCTAGACTGGGAGTCAGGGGACCTTGGTTTGAGTCCCAGATCTTCCACCTACCAGCCGTATGGCCTTGGGATGTATATCTCACTTCCTTGAGCCTCAGTTTACCCCCCAAGAAAATGCAACTATTATCTCTGCCTTGTCCTACTACTACCTACCTACTTACCTACCTCACAGAGCTCTTGGGAGAGTCAAATGATCGTGGAACTATGGATTTAAAGCTCAAAGAGACTCAAATAGTCTAGTCTCACTTCCTCATTTTAAAGATGAGGAAATTGAGGCCCGGAGAGGTTAAGTGACCATGGTCATACAGCAGACTGTAATAGCAGAATTGGGATTTGAATTCAAGTCTTTTGACTCCAGATCCAGAAAGCTTTTCACTACTGCAAGAGATCATGTATACAAAAGTGCATGGAAATGGTAATGATCTCTGCAAATATAAGCTAGCATCATCACAACAATAGAGAGCTAGCTCTCTGATCAAAAAATACTTCTGGAGGGAGACAGAGAATAGAATGTGGCTAGGTGGTGCAGTGGATAGAGCACTGGGCCTGGAGTCAGGAAGACCTGAGTTCAAATCTGCCCTCAGACACTTATTGGCAGTGTGACCCTGGGCAAGTGACTTAACCTTTTGTTGCCTCAGTTTCCTCATCTTGATAGCACCTACCTCCCAGAGTTGTTGTGAGGTCAAATGGGATAATATTTGTAAAGCACTTAGCATTGTGCCTGACACATAGTAAGCACTACATAAATGTTACCTATTAGAATGTCATGCACTACATCTACTAATGTGTGTGTTGGTTTTGCTGAATTGCTTTTTTTCTTTTCTTTTTAAAAAATCTTCTGTTATAGCACAAGAGATAGCTCCCTGGGTAAAGGAGTAGGGAGAGATACTTGAGCTGAGTCTTAAAAAAAAAAAAACAGGGAAAGTAAGAGGTACGAGCAGTCCAGGGATGAGGAATATTCAGAAATGAAAGAAAACAAAAGATACAGATAAATGAAAACAGACAAACAAAAGAGATTGTCAAGGGCTGTCCTCTCATCAGGACTGGACAAAGGAAGAATGACAATTCTGATAAAACACTTCAGGGAAACATCCTCAGCTAATGTTAAAGTCATGAGACTTAGTAGTGTTTTCTGGCAGTGGAGGGAGGCTTGGAAACTGGGGCGACTGCAAGAGGTCAGAGGGCGCACTCTTCTGCTCCCTGGCCAGGAATTTTGGGCCTCAGGTATCATTAAAGCTGACGGGGGGGTGAGACTCACAAACATCAGAGGTGACTGGCATTTGGGAGCACAAGCTTAGCTCTTCACTTTCCAAAAACAGATTGAACATCTGCATCTTGATTCATTCTTTAATCCCAGATGTTATCAGCTGCATGAAAAGAACTGAACAGAGCCCCCAAGTTGGCGCACTGTCTTATCTACATTCCAGTGAAGCAAAAGAATGATTTGGAAACAGAGATACAGCTGCTCTGCTCTCGTCTCAAGAATGTTGGGAGCGATGCTGGAGGCTTGGTGATGAAGCACCCATCAAAAGGAAGAACAACGGATTAGGAGTCACAGGACCCAGCTCTGAATCCAAACTCTGCTCCTTGTGACCTTGGGCAAACCACAGCCTCGCTGGGACTCAGTCTTCCCAAACATAAAGTGAGAGGATTCAACCAGAACTCTCAGGTTCTAAATTCTATTATCCCAAAACTATCTCTCTGGCTGTGCCTTAGGCAAGTCTCTGATATGCCAGACTCCAAGTCAGGAAGTCCTGGCTTCAGATTCCACCTATGACCCTTGTTAGGTATAAGCCTGTGGGCAAGCCACTTAACTCCTCAGTTTCCACATCTCTAAAATGTTACCTATTTCACAGGGTTCTCCAAAAGATTAAATGGGATGAAGTATTTTAAAAAGTGTTCAAACTTCAAAGTGCAGTCATTGGGCAGTTAAATTGTATGCTTCCTTCCTTCCTTCCTTTCTTCCCTTCCTTCCCTTCATTTCTTCTTTCTTTTCTCTTCTTCTCCCTCTCTTTCCTTCTTTCTCTTCCCCTTTTCTCTCTTTCCCTTTCTTTTTTCTTTTTTCTCTTCCCCCTCTCATTCAATCTTCTCCCCTTCTACTTCCTTCTTTTTCTTTCCTCTTTTCCCCTTTATTTACTTCTTTTTCTCCCTTTGTTCTCTTTCCTTCCTTTTGTTTCTCCTCTTTATTTCTCTCTTTCCTCTCTTCTTTCTCCTTCCTTTTCTCTCCCTCTTGTTTCTTTCTTTACTCCTCCAGCCCCTTCACTATGGAAATATAGCTTCTTCAGGGAGAACATGGAGACATGGTACTGAGCCAGTACTTGGAATGAATCTTCAGGAGAGCTCACACTTGAGAGAGGCAGATGTGACGTGGGAAGCATCCTGTTCTAAGACAAAGGAGGTTTAGGGTCCAGCTCTGACTCTTCCACTAGCTTTGTGTGACTCTGAACAAGTTACTTCCCCTCTCTGGGTCTCAGGTTCCCTCATGCAGTAAATAATGACGTTCTATCATGGCCACATGCCTTCTAAGGTCCCTTCCAGCTCTGATGTTCTAGGACCATCGTGGCCATATGTACCATGTGGGGCCACCCATGTGCATCGTGGGACATTGACTGTCTCCAAGGCTGTTTCCCAAAGAGCCAGAGGCAGCTGCCTCCAGTGTGGAGAGAAGAAAGGGCCTTGGGCTGGTTTTTCCTTTGCTAAAGGAGAGGGAGGGGTTAGGGTTGATAAGTGCCCAACTCAGGGGGCAACTGAGTGTACTCTTCTTTAGGAGCATAGATTAAGGCCAGAAGGACCTTCCAGGCTAATGCCCCCATTTTACAGGTGAGGAAATTGAAGACTAGAGGGGTTAAGTGACTTGTCCAAAGTCCCCCAGAAGGTAAAAGAATCAAGGAGGTTCTGAATCAAGGTCTTCTGACTCCAAATCCAGGGCTCTTTCTATTAAACCCAACCTTAGGTTTTTATTGAAACAATAGACAATATATTTTGATTTGCCATTTTAGTGAGAGCTCTGCGGTAGCTTGGCTTCCTTTACTAAAGCATTTATGTAAATTCCTATGCTTGTAGGCACTCCGAATAAATCAAACTGAGGGCCACATGCGGCCCACGGGCCACATTTTGGACAGCCCTGTATTAAACCATACTGCCTCTAACATCAATGACCCAGAATGATCCAAAAGAGAAGAAAATATGACCTTGTGTTGATAGATTGACCTTCCCCTCCCCTCCCTTCTCTTTCTCTTTTCCTCTCTCTTTCTCCTTTCCTCTCCCTCTTTCTCCTCCCTTTTCCTTTCTTTCTCCTTTCCTCTCCCTTTTTCTCCCCTCCCCTCCCCTCTTCTCTCCTCTCCTCTCTTCCCCTCCTTTCCCCTCCACTCCCTTCTCCTCCCCTCTCCTCTCTTTTCTCTTTCTCCTTTCTTCTCCCTCTTTCTCCTCCCTTTTCCTCTCCCTTTCTCCTCCCCTCCTTTCCCCTCCGCTCCCCTCCCCTCTTCCCCCTTCCCTTCTCCTTTCTCTCTTTCTCCTCTCCTCTCTCTTTCTCCTTTCCTTTCCCTCTTTCTCCCCCCTTTCCTTTCTCACTTTCTCCTCTCCCTCTTTCTCCTCCCCTTTCCTTTTTCTTTCTCCTCTTCTCTCCTCCCCTCTCCTTTCTCTCTTTCTCCTCTCCTCTCTTTTTTCTTTCCCTCTTTCTCCTCCCTTTCCTTTCTCCTCTCCTCTCTCTTTTTCTCCTCTCCTCTCTCTTTCTCTCCTCTCCTCTCTCTTTCTCCTCTCCTCTCCTCTCCCTTCCTTTCTGGCGATCCTGTCGTCAAAGGGCCAGGACTCAATGGCCTCATAGAATGTTTATGTTGGAAGAGACCTTGGAGATCATCCGGTCCAGCCCGCTCATTTTATAGAGTGGATGTGAATTGCTTCAGGTTCTGTACCAAGGTGATGTGGTGTTTGAGTCTGGATTGGAAACCAGGTGTCTTGCTTGGTGCTGGTATTTCTCTTCCCCTGGCGCAGGGGCCCCTTGAGGGACAGCAAGGGGCAGATGGGATGGGGAAGCAACCCTCCTAGCACTGCTCTCAGAGGAATACTGCATCCTTGTAAATTTCAAGGAAGCCACGGAGGCGGCATCTCAATACTCCGTGTGTTCGGGGAGGCTTATTTCAGAAGAACATTTCCTTTTGAATATATGAGATAAGTCTGACCTTTATTAGGTGTGGCTTTGACTTCCCAATTTTGCCATGAATCTGGGCACAGTGTTGTAGAAAGAGTGCTGGTCTTGCAATCAGAAGACTTGTGTTCAAATCCTATTTATTAGTGGTGTGACATTGGGCAAGTCACTTTGCCCCCTTGGGCCTTGGTTTCCTCATCTGTAAAATGAGGGGGTTGGACTAGATGGTCTCAGAGGTCCCTTCAAGCTCTAAACTTCTGTGATTCTGGAAAGTTTCTGGACCAGCCAGGCTGCTGCTGAAGAAAAAGGAGGCCTTCTTTCTGTATTACTGCATTTCTAGGCCCTCTGGGATCTTCGATCCCTCCAGCATTTTTACCCATCTATGATGTTAATAATAACAGCTAACACTTGTATAGCACTTAATACGTACCAGGGACTGGGCTAAGTGCTTTACAATCATTGCCTCATTTAATCCTCACAATATCCTGGGAGCTAGGTGCTATTATTATCCCCATTTTACAGACGAGGAAACTGAGGCAGACAGAGGTCAAGTGGCTTGCCCAGGGTCACACAGCTAGCAAGCAGCCAGGGTTGGATTTGAATTCAGGTCTTCCTGACTTGAGGCCTAGCACTTTATCCACTGGGCCACCTTGCTGCCTATGATCCTATCTGTCTCCTCCAGGACATTATGGACTACCCCGGTGAAGATAAATTCTGAAGAAGTTTTAACTTTTCCACACACCCCCTTGCTCTGACTGTGCTCTGGTTGTACCAATTATCAAGCTCCAAAGGAAACGTCAGTGGGGCCCCAACAGTAGGTGTTAAGAATGGCGTCTTTTAGTTTGGGTTTGCAATGAAGAAGCTGAGAGTCAGGACTGATTTAGAAACTATGGGCAAGTCCCTTTCCCCTCTGCCCCATTCATTACTTTCCTGCTAGACCAGAAAGGTCATCAGCATCCCCAGACTAACAGGGGCCAGGTGCACAGGGAGGGAGGGATACTCTTGGTGGACTCAGGTAGAGTCTTGTTTCTCCAAAAGGAACCACTGGAAACCCTGGGAAGGAATGGTGGCAGCATCAGGTACTGGACAGCATGGTTATTGGCTCCTGCTCCCAAATTCAGATGAGTTATTGGGAACATTTTACTGTTAACACTTCAAAGGCAAATCCAGCTTAGTTATTACTGTTTGCATATGTGAAAGTTTCCATCTGGCAGAAAGCATTAAAGCAATATCCACGGTTTGGAATTTTTCAGGGTTCTACATATTTCTGAGGGGAGAGAAGAAGAGAGGAGAGCTAAGAAGTAAATATACTTATAATTGCGCACATTTATACAACGCTTGCAAAACACTTCACTTATCTCAACAGAGCCTTACAACAGCCCCGAGTGGCGGGTGCCATTACAGATTTTACAGATGAGCGAGTTTAGGTTCAAAGTGATTTATCTAGGGTCATCCAGTTAATGCGCAGCTAGGTGGCACAGTGAATAGAGTGTCAGGGCTAAAGTCAGCAAGCCTCTCCTTAGTTCCTTCTCTGTACAAATGAGCTGGAGGAGGAAATGGCAAACCGCTCTAGTGTCTTTGCCAAGAAAATCCCAAATGGGGTCACGAAGCGTTGGATACGACCGAAATGATTAAACAACAATATCCAGGTTCCTGAGGAGAGATTCAAACCCGGGTCTTCTTGACTCCAAGTAGATTGAGAGGAATCAGGGCAAAACAGAAAAGTTTGAAGGGCCACTGGGGGAACAGGGCAGCGGAGCCAGAGGAGCCCCGAATTGTGTAAGAATGGCTTAACGGTCATGAAATTGCTGTGCGATAGCAGATAGGCTCTGCCCTTTCTCTGGGCCTCAGTTTCCTCATTTGTGAAATAAGAGAACTAGATTTCAATGGGCAATCATGATCGGCTGAATCAATAAAACTATAATAATGCTAACACATTCCTAAAGCGTTTTAAGGTTTGAACAGGGCTTTTATCAGAACATGAGAAGCAGAAGACACTGCAAATATCACTATTCACATTAAACAGATGTGAAAACTAAAACTATGAGGAGTTAAGAGACTTGATCACCATGCTATAGCTAGTAAGTATTTGAGGTGAGATTTGAACCCAGCACTCTACTTAATACACTCTACTTCCTGTTGTAAAATTAAATAGAAACTTGGGCTCAAACCCCACCCCACCCTCATTTCAAGGTAGGGGAGGGGATACTATGGATATGAAACACAGCATTTAATACTGGATTTGACTGATGAGTTTTCACTTTTTCCTTATTCTTTTTTACTCATTATTATAAGGGATACTTCTCTGGTTGGGAGAGGGGAGGGAGGGATATATTAAAATGCAAAAACAATAAAAATATCAATAGAAATAAAAACAAACAACCCCCACCCTAACTATACAAAGAAAGAATGGGGAAGGCAAGGCTAGCCATGTAAAAAAGACCTGGGGTTTCTATAGTAGACAGCAGGGTCCCTAAGAATGAACAGTATGACAAGGTCGTAAGAAAAAAAAATAAGTGAACTTGCTTTTAGGCAACCTAATAGGGGCAGAGTGTCCAGAATGAGCGGGGTAACCATCCCAATGTTCTTTGCCCTGCTCAGATTCCAACCAGAAGATCGTGTTTAGTTCTGAGCAGCATGGTTAGTGAAGATCCTGACAAGGTGCACAGGGTCTCACCAGGATTGAGAGCGGATTGGAGTGATCATGCCACATGAGAATCAGACTGAAGAAACTGAGAGTATTCTGGTGAACATAAAACTAGCAGGGGACATGATAAATGTCTTCAAATATCTCAAAAATTGTCTTGTGAAACAGATTAGAGTTGTCTGGTTTGAACTTAGAGGTTTGAAAACTTTTGTTACTGTATCTTCAGTGCCTAGCAAAGTATCTGCCCAGCATATTATAGGTGTTTAATAAATGCTTATTGAATGCAGTTGAGTTGAAATTGTTCAGAGGCCAAAGTGTAGACTTTGTTAAACTTCATGCATTTTTCTGAGGTCAGAGACTGTTTCTGTTTGCTATGACATGTATGGCATCTGCCATAACAATAAGCAAATAGGAACTTTGCCAGTGCCTTGAGGGGGGACAGGATTCAGTCTAGGTTTAGGCTTGTATGGGTCAGCATAGGCTAATGCAAGTCTGTGGCCACAGAGCTCAGACCTGGGTGGCTGGGAAATCAAAGTGGGTGCTAGATAAGACAAATGGAATTGAATCTCCAAAGCCTTTATTACTTGCTAATAAATTCAATTTTAAAAATCAAGTTCCTTCCATGGGCAAGATACTGAGCTGGGCACCATTGATACAAAGACAAAAATGAAACAATCCTTGCCCTCAAGGAGCTTATATTCTACCAAAGGTAGAAAAGAGATATACCGATAAGTAAATACAAAGTAATTTGAGGAGGGAAAGCACACAAAGAACTAAAGGTAGGGCAGGGGAAGATCAGAGAATGCTATCACCACGGGAGCACCTGAACTGAGCTGGAAGGAAGAGGAGAGTTCTAAGAGGCAAGGATGGGAAGTGAACACATCATAGGTCTGGGGGACATCATGAAAAGGCATATGGAGGAAAGATAGAATGCCAGGGTCAGGGAAGAGCTAGTCTGGCTGGAATAGGGAATGCGTGAAAGGGAACAATATGAAATAAATATGGAAAGGAAGACAGGAGCCATTTTGTGAAGGACTTTTCATAGAACTAATGGGGGAACCACCAAAGGTTTTCAAGCAGGGTTGGTGGGAGGGGCGGTGTATGTGACATCTTCAGACCTGTGCTTATGAAGGTTATTTTGGAAATTGTGGAGGACTTCCAGCCAGGACACCCATGAGGGCTCAGCTAGGAGAGTGGCCGTGTTGAGTGGAGACAAGGGCATGAATACAAGAGGTGCTGCAGAAGGAAAAATGAAAAAAAAAAAAAACACGGCAACTAATTGGATGTGAAGGATGAGGGAAAGTGAAAAGTTCAGGATAACTCTGATCTTATCCACTCATCCAATCCATATAATTTAATTATGCAGATGACATAAGCAGAGACCTCTCTATCTAACCCTAATCTCTCCTGAACTCCCCTCCCATATTGCCAACTGCGTATTAAACATTTCTAAATGGATTTCTTATTGGCATCTCATGTCCAAAATGGAACTCATTATATTACCCCCTAAATCCATGCTATTTTCCAAACTTCTAATGGGTCATTTTTACCCAAGCTCACAGTTCCCAAGTCACCCTGAACTCTAGAACTCAATTTCTATTACACCATGCTGGCTCCCTAGAAGGATGATGAATTCAGAGGTAGAAAATCTAGGTTTGAGTCCAAGGTGCAAGTGCCTTTGCCACCTTTATGACCTTGGGCAAATTGCTTCTTCTATCTGAGCCTCAGCTTCCTCATTAGTAAAATGCAAATGTTGACAGGATGACTACTATGATTTCTTATAGCTCTGATATTTATGGTAACTCATTGTATGACTGGGCAATTTACTTTCTCTCTATGGGTCTCAGCTTTCCAATGACATCGTCTCTAGGGTACCTCCTAGCTTTAATGGTTTATCCTCCTAGGATTCTAATAGGGCCTGTGCAATGCTGCATTAAAGCTGCTGATCCCTATTAAAAAGAATAATTTAAGAATTAAAATCTAGCACAAAGTTTTTGTTTTTATTTGGTTTTTTCCCCTTTTACTTGGGGATGGGGAGGTATGAAGTGAGAGAGGGAGAAAAGAAAAGCTCTAATTGAATTTTTTTAAAAGATCAAAATCTAGGAATTGGAATGTCCTCCACTCTCCAGGGCTTCTAAAATTGCTAATGATTGCATAATCATCTTTAAAGAACAAAAACAAACAACAATCTTTTCTAAATCTAACAAATTATCTAAATAAACCAAATTGAATCCTCCCTCACCTCCTCCCCCCAACAAAAAGCAGTATTTAGGAAATAGTCAACAAGCATTTATTAAACACCTCTGAGCCAGGTACTGTACTAAGGGCCATGTTCCAGATATTTCTAGAGAAAACTCTAGTACCCATACCAAGGGCAGATGTGCTGGCACAACCAGTACATCCTGAGGCTCTGAGCCAGAGTTGTCTCTGTACAATTCTGTTCTATTTACGAATCTTCCTCTGTAGAGTTGTCAGGAAATCATTGCAAAGTGTTCCTTATCCCCAGGACTCCTGATTATGAGCCCACAAATGTGAGATCTTGAAACAGATATTCACAACGGTGATAAGCTCTAACGCTAAGAGTGCTAGATTAGGAGCCAGTGAAATCAGGTGTGAATCCTGGCTCTGAAGCTGACTAGCTGTTTGGCTTTGTAAAATAAGTGAGTTGGATTTGCTGTCAAAGGGCTCTTCCAGCTCTCTATTTTGTGATTCTACAAGGATGGAATTAAATACCACGTACAACCCCATCTGGTATCCACCCCTTTCGTTTTCCAGGGCTAATCAATTATTCCTAATGTTCTTCATCTGTGACAGGAACGTCCCACCCTCTTGGGATGAAGGCTTTAAAATGTGGTTATTTGAAGCTCAGACAGAGCTGGTTTGGGGAGAAGCTTGAGCTGGGATTTGCAGGGATTCCCATCTACAGCACAGTGTCATGTCATTTATAAGTATAACAAACCAAAATGAGACTCCTCTATTCTTCCTCCACCCCTCATTCCCACTCCAAGGAAACTTATTTACATACAAATAGTAATTATGCCAATAATAGTAATAATAAAAATAGGCCCTCACATGTGTGTAGCATTTTCCATTATAAACGATTTTCAAAATCCAGTGTCTTGTTTGATCCTCATATAAGCCCTATGAGGGAGATGAGGGCAGGAATTATTCTCCCCACTTAACAGTCAATCAGTCAATAAGCTTTTATCAAGCACACACTGTGTCTGGGACTCCGCTAGGGCTGGGTGTACAAAGAAAGACAAGTACACGGTCCCTGGTGAAGAACAGTGGAGAGATTTGCCAAGGGCCCCTAATGACTTCCTGGCAGAGCTGGGATGAAAAGCAATTCTCCAATCCAGCTGAGTCCAATCCAATAAGCATTTATTAAGCCCCTACTATGTACTAGGGACTAAGTTCTGGAGATTCAAAGATAAAATGAAAAGCAGCCCCTGACCTCAAGGGGCTTACTCCATTCTGTCGTTGGTTGAATTTATTAAGTGGTTACTACGTGCCTGACACTGTGCTAAGGCTGGAGATTCAAAGAATGGCAACACAGTCCTTCCTCTCAAGGAGCTCACTGTCTAAGGACATGTCATTTTAAACAGTCTAAACATGCAGGTCTGATGGTCTTTCTACTGTAGTGGTTTCTGCACATTTTGGGGGTGGGTAGGGGTGAGGGTGGGCATCATTCATCAGGAAGAAAGGTCATGATTCAGTCAAACTCAATAAGTTTCCTTTGCAGTGGTTTCTGGTTCAGCTTTTGAGGAGACTGACACTCCTACTGCAAAGCCCAGTACTTGATCCCTATAAAAGTGCTTCTCTTCCTAACCTGTTCCTAGCACTGGTGGAAATCTCCCATGAGATCCCTAGGAGTTTCTTCTTTCCCAGTTCTTTTATCTGATGGTATCCATGCACACAGCATTGCCCACCACAGAACAGAAGTCTCTAGTCTGGTCTGGAGCAGCTGGTTCCTCCATGCCTTGGGACTGCCATCGCATTCCCAGAGGGTCAGCATGTGTCTCCAATGAGAATGATCCCTTAGATAAACCCCTTCTCCTCTGTAGACCTCAGTTCCCTCTTGGGTAAAATGAGGGAGCTGAATTAGCAGCTCTCTACATCTCTTTCCTGTCTGATGCCATTCTATACTCCTGGATTTGCTGTTTTGTAATTGACATACTTTGGGAAATTTCTTGAATGAGCTGACCTTCCATCTCTCCCTCCATTGCTGCCTAGATTCAGGGAATTGGCAAGAGAATGTTAGAAACCGTTTCAGTAAATGACCAGGACATATTTCCAAAGCTCAGCATAAATACAGAATGGAGGAAGTCTGATTAGATCACAAATAGCTCATGGGAAGCCGACCTAGACTGAAAAAGTGTCAAAAAGTGTGTCCTCACCACCAGAAAAAGCTAATGGCATCTCCATCAGCAATAATAATAGAGGAAGATTGTACAGAGTGAGGGAGACAACAGTCCTGTTATCTTCTGACCCATCATGCTGTTCTAGGTTCTGGGAATCATATTTTAGGAAGGACACAGGTAAGCACCACCTACATGGGAGTGAAGAAATGAGGGGCCACAAACCTTGGAAAAAGATGGCTCTGGAGAAATGTCAGAGTTGTCTGAAAAGTGTTTGAAATGCTGTCGTGGGGAAGTGGAATTAGGCTTGTTCTTGGCCCCAGAGGGCAGAATGAGAAGCATTAGACTGAATTTACAGTGAGGCACTTCACAGGATCATAGGAATTAGAGCTAGACCCTAGAGATTATCTTGTCCAGGGGTTTTTAGCTTTGGTTATGGACCCCTTAGATAGCCTGGCGAAGAGCACGGGCTCTTTCTTATAATAATGATTTTCACTGAGTAACATAAAATACATAGGGTTCCAAAGGAAACTGATTATATTGAAATACAGTTGTCAAAATACTTTTTAAAAAACACAAACCAAATTCACAGATCCCAGGCTAAGAATTGTTGATGTAATCCAGTTCTTCTCAAAAAAGATGAAACTAAAATTTGGAGAGACTAGCCTACATACTAGAGCAGTGAATTCTCCATCACTGGAACTCTTCAAGAAGAGACTGACCATTTTCCAGGAATCGTAGAGACTGCTGCTTACATAGGGTTTGGAGTAGATGGCCTCTTGTTGACAAGGAGGCTCTGTGACTTCATGACTGGGTTACCTCAGACTGCAATGGACCTCTCCTCCCTGACTGGCAGCTACTCAAAGGAATAGAAGTAGAGGCAGGGGAAGGGTCAAGGTCAGGGGTCCCTTGCAGAGGCCCAAACAAAGAAAAGGAAGACATTGCCAAGAGGGGACTTGGCAGCCTGCATGTTACATGACTAACACATGAGACTTCACATCTCAGCCTCAAAGAGATGTTTCCCTGAGAACATTCTCTCTCCCCTGGACAGTGGGAGGAGGATCTTGTGTGAATAGTCTGGGCCTCAGCCAAACTACTCAACTCTAATCAGATTAAAGTCTAGTGACTTCAGAAGTTGGGGCATGTCTATCATTAGCGTTAACTACAGTGACACAAGGTTGGCTTGGTTATGGATTCAAGCTAACATAACTTTCTTGTCTCATTTTAACTGAATGATCACACAAACATATCAAAATCTAAAGAATATTCTCTTGTTAATTCCCTGAATCTAGGAAGCAATGAAGGGAGAGACAAAGGTCAGCTCATTCAAGAAATTTCCCAAAGTGTGTCAATCGTACAACAGCCAATCCAGGAGTATAGAATGGCATCAAGCTGGAAGGAGATGTAGAGAGCTACTAATTCAATTCCCTTATTTTACCCAAGAGGGAACCGAGGTCTACAGAGAAGAAGGGGTTTACCTAAAGTTGTTGTTTGTCCTTTGTTTTCGAAGAGGACCAATGACATCATGGGATGGTGTCTTGACCAGTATGTGAATTGGATTTAAGCAAGGCAGAGTTAACACAAAATTGAAAGACTCACCCTCTCTTCCAGAGTCTTCCAGTGGCAAGACAAAAGCCAGAACAACTGGCAATGGTCCAGGATGCAGTGGATGACCTTGGCATCTTTAATGTCTGACCAAGTTCTAAGCACGCCACAGTGCCTGCTTCAAGTATCTTCATGGCCATTGGAACAAATTGTTCTTATCTGCCCATTCCCCTGGAAGAAGTCTTCCCATTCTCGGTGTAGGCATCCCAGTAACTCACAATGGGTTTGAGGCCAATCAGTTACTCCCACCCTGATTTAGCCCATTTGCTGAGGTAGTTTTACCAGGATTTGGCTGCTGAGCATGCTACAGCTTCTTGGTACTAGAGGCAAGTAAAAGGTGGATACTGGCAAGCTCTCACACTGGAGTTGCTTGTCCTCTCTGAACACCCCATCTACACCTTGCTGAAAGTCACCCAGGTAGTAAGTGGAAAGTCCAGGATTTGAACTGAAGTCCTCTACTGCCAAATCCATTCTTCTTTCCTCTACACCAGTTGCAAGCCTATTATTTTATGGGAAGAAACAAGGTCAAGCAAAAACCTATTAGTGATAGAGCCAAGGCTCTAATTCAAGTCTTTAGACTTTGAATGGATTCCCAGGAGGCCATATCACATAGCTTTCTATTAGCTACTATTTTCAACTATTTGAAAACTATGGCATTGCGAAATGTTTTCAGATTTTCCTATGTAGTAGACTCTACCAAGAGGAAAAATGGACATTTTCCACCAGTACTAGTGATCAGGTTTTAGGGCTTGGGAAAAGAGAGTGCTGAGGAAGAGGGCAGGACAAGAAGGAGGATTCAGAGATAATAGAGGAAAAATCTTTCCCTCATGCATTCTTCTTGCCACCTGCCTCATCTGCCATGCACCATCCAGACCACTAAGCCTTGCCATTTGCCCTGCTGATATACCCTCCAGGTCACAGAACATGCCCTGGGGGACTAAGCCTTTTAAAGTTCCTTTCTCTGATCTCCAGAGCTGCAACTGTAATCAAATCAATACTGCCATTGGTAGTGTAAATCAACCCCCACTGTGGTTCCATTCGCCATCCCTATAACTTCCCAAAACAACACTGCCCCTCCAGGATCACCACTTTCCCAAATGGGTTGTCTCTACACATTAGATGTCAACTCCCTGAAGGGACTCAGCTTGCTTTTGTAGCCCAGTGCTTGGTACATAATTAGTGTGATTATAAATTACACTAACTAATAAATTATTAAATAATTTATAATTAACAAATAATAAATACATGATTTGTATAATTATAAATAACCACAATTGATAAATGATTAAATAATTTATAATTAATAAATGCTCCTTCCTTCTTTTCAGAAGAGCCTCAGTGAGGTCATTCAAAAGTGAAATCCAGAAATCTTTAAGGACTTGTTTAAATACACACATATAATAAAGCACCTATAAATCTATATTATAAATATATGTAAAATATATTTGTATTATATATTATATATAAAATATATATTTGTATTGTGTATGTGTGTGTGTGTGTGTGTGTAAAATAAAAAGATGGGTTTATTTCATCCGGGGCTTTCAATGACTGAAAAATTCATACTCTGGATTAATCTTGCTCATTGGCTCACGGAAACTCCCTTAGTCAAGCCCAAGGTCTTGCACAAGGGAGAAGGTAGAGGGTGGTCATTAGAGTAAACTTGGTATGTATTTAGAATAATAGGAATAGAGATAGGATAGAGAAATTCCAAGAGATCTCAGAGGCCATTTATCTCATTCAGCCCACTCAACTCATTTTATTTTTTAAGCCATTCATTTTAGAGATGAAGCAGCTGAGGCTCCTGGAGGTAAGTGATCTGTCCAAGGCAATAGAGGGTGAGAGACAGAATTTGAACCCAGGTCCTGTGACTCCAGAGTGAGCTGATCCTTCCACTATTCCCTACCTCAGGCAAAAAGACTCAGATGTCCTGGATGTGAGTCATGGCTCTGCCACTTACTAGGTGTGTTACCTCAAGTCAGGCACTTTTGGGCCTCAGTTTCTCTTTTTCTAAAATGAAGCATCTGGATTTAGGTGAGCTCCATGGCCCCTCCCATCTGATGCCTACCATTCTATAACCTACACCTAGCCTTGGCTTCCAAATATTTACATATGTTTCAGGGCTTTGAACGAGTGAATCTGAGTCTAATTTAAAAGCAGGGACTGTTTCATTTTAAAGTCCTCAAAATCATATTAGGTTTTGTTTCCAGTGCATCAATCTGGGAATCCTATCAGGTCCATTAGGGATGAATTAGATGAAGGGAAGAGTGAAGAAATCCCATATGGTCTCTGGAGAAGTCCAAACCCCTTAAACTCCTCCCAGTACAGGAATGGTTTTGTGGGGAGAGGTAGATGAAGTTCAAGCGGCATTAGTCCAGGGGCTGTGGTAACTCAAAATTTCACAGGCTCCCTTCTTTGGGGCTTTGGGATTGGTTAGGGCTATCCAGTTCCCTCATGGTTTTGGTATTCCTTACCCTTGACCAGGGTAGCTAGGTGGCACAGTGGATAGAGCACTGGTACTGGAGTCAGAAAGACTCATCTTCCTGAGTTCAAATCTGGCCTCAGGCATTTAGTGTGTGACCATAGGCAAGTCACTTAACCCTGTTTGCTTCAGTTTCCTTATCTGTAAAATGAACTAGAGAAGGAATTGGCAAGCCATTCCACAAACTTTGCCAAGAAAACCCCAAATGGGGTCACAAAGAGTCTGAAGTGACTGAACAACATTCTTGATCATCTGTGTTTCTGCAATGAGGGGCTTCTACGGCTGGGGAGGATTCCTGACAACACACTCCTGCCCTTGCCCTCCCTCTGTCCTTGTTCCCAGGCTGGTCTCTACAATCACTTATTCACTCATTAGTCAAAGGGATGTACCTAGATTAGAGACTGTGAGGGCTGAAAACAACGTTAGAGATCATTTAGTCTGATCCTTTCCTGGTTCAGTGGAAAGAACTCCAGATTTAGAGTTAGAGAACCTGGTCTTGAATCCTGGCCATATTGCTAACTAGTTGGGTTACCATGGGCTCTATACCATAAAAAACTCAGTTAATCATTTGAATGAATCCATAAATAAAGGATAAATATGGCCAACCATCTCTATCCTGTGGAATAACAGAAGTCTGAAGGCTTCTGAGACTGACTTAGGAAAAGCCACAGGATTCAATACTCTGTCCCCAGGCATTAAGTAGCAAGGATTCTTAACCTGAGGTCTGTCAATTTGTTTAAAGATTTTTTTTTGGATAACTTTTTCAGTATCATTTGATTCAGTATCATATGATTTTCTCGTAACCCTATGTATTTTATTTCATGCATTTAAAAACATTACTTACGAGAGGAGTGCACAGGCTTCACCAGACTGCCAAAGGGGTCTATGCCACAAAAAGAATTAATAAATCCCTGGAACTTAGGAGAGAAGGAGGGGGTCTAGTTGTTCCTTCCCAAAAGCCTTCTCTAAAGCATAGGGTCTTAGAGTTCCCTTCAGAGAGGCCCATCTATCTAGATCTTATCTCAAGGATCAGTGTGGCAGAACAGATCAGGAGACAAGAAGATGTGGACTCATTTCCCTTCTCTAAACTCTGACTTTCCTCTGTAAACTGAGGCTAACCTGCCCTGCCCCCTCCACGGGGCTATCATAGTATAGCAGTGGAAAGGGCACTGGGCTATGTAGTCAGAGAAGTTGAGTTCAAATCCTGCTTCTATCACTTCTTTGAGAATAGGGATTTTTTTTTCCCATTCCTGGTTCTTGTATCTCTGGTGCCTGGCACACAGAAGGTGCTTAATATATATTTGTTGATTGATCTGTGACCTTACGTAAAGCACTTTGTGACTCAGTTTCCTTTTCTGTAAAATGAGGGGGTTGGACTCGAAAGGCTTCTAAAGTCCCTTCCATCTCTAAATATATAATTAAGTGAAATAACGGCCATGGTAGAGGCTTAGTAAATTGTAAAGCAACATCCGCCTGTCTCTCCCTTCTTGTACTTGCTTGGGGCTGGGGGTGGGGATGGCTGGGGAAACTTCCTGACAATCTTTCCGGCAGCTACTTTAAACCATATTTAGTGTTTCAACTCAATCCAATGCAATAAAATCCAGCTTCCTCCCCAGTGGAGACAAAATCCCAGAATATAGGGACCCCAGGCTTGTTCCCACTGGGTAATCAATGTGGCCAAGAACAGATTCCCCCAATTCTTCATTGGAATTTATTTCTTTGCTGGACCCTCTGCCAGGCATTGGGAAAAGTGGAGGTTTTTTCCAAAACAAGAGGTCAGATTGGGAAATCAATTGATTCAAAGGGCTTAGAAGAGGTTTAGCCACCCTTAGACTCCTGCCCACATATAATAATAATAGTATATCTAGAATTTATGCAACATTTTAAGGTTTACAAAGGAGATAAATGCTGTTAATATCTCTATTTTACAGGGATATTAAAGATATGGATGAGTGAGATCAAGTGACTTGCCCAGGGTCACAGAGCAAGTGTCTGAGGCAGGATTTGAATTCAGGACTTCCTGACTCCAGATCCAGTATTCTATGCCCTGAGCCATCTAGGAGCCTCAAAAAAAAACAAAAACAAAACTGGGTTATGAGCAGGAGAGCTAAACAAAGGATCTATTTCCTCCTTGAGTATTCCCAGCTGCTGTATTAGTATGTTAGAGCTGGAAGAGGTCACTTAGTCTAACGGCTCCATTTTATCGATGAGGAAATTCAGAGCACTGGACTGAATCTGATAAAATTCGATAGGGATAAGTATAAAGTTATATACCTAGGTACAGAAAGCTGATTTCTTGAGTATAAGATGGGGAATATAGGGTTAGACAGCAATAGTTCTGAAAAAGATCTGGGGGTTTTAGTGGATTGGAAGGTCAATATGAATCAGCAATGGAACATGGCAGCCAAAAAAGCTATCATGGTCTTGGGCTAAGTTAGCTTCTAGGAGCCAACTGGTGACAGCTCCCCTGTTTTCTGCTTTTGCTAGAGTGCTGTGTTCAGTTCTAGATACTATAGCTTACGTACTGACAATTGATAAACTGGAGAATTTCCAGGGGAAGGCAATCAGGAAGGTGAAGGGTCTTGAGTCCATGTCATAGAAGGACTAGCTTGAGGTGGGGAAATCTGTGGCCTTGAGGCCACATGTGGTCCTCTAGGTCCTCAAACATGGCCCTTTGACTGAATCCAAACTTTACAAAACAAATCCCCTTAATAAAGGGATTTATTTTTGTAAAACTTGGACTCAGTTGAAAGGCCACACTCAAGGACCTAGAAGGCCACAGGTTCCCCACCCCTGGACTAACAGAAGGAATGGGGCATGTTTAGCCTAGAGAAAAGAAAACTCAGAGAGAACATGATAGAAGTCTTCAAGTATTTGAAGGACCCTCATATATAGGAATGATTAGATTTATTCTGTTTGACCCCAGGGCAAACTCAGGAGCAGTGGATAGAAGTTACAGAGAGGCCAATTGAGGCTTGATGTCTGAAAAACTTTTTAGAGCTGGCCAAAAAGTGAGATGGGCCCCCTAGGGAGGTGGTGGCTTCTCCCTCCTTGGAGGTCTTTAAGCAGATAATGGATGATCTTTTGCCAAGATTATTATGGTGGAGATTCCTTTTGTGTATGAGTTGGACTGCTGTTGTTTGTCCTCTGTTCTTGAAGAGGACGAAGAGGAGTCCACCAGGGAAGTGATGCCATGACTTGCAAGTGAATTAAATGAGGAGACCTGTGCAAAGTCTCCAGCCTCACTCTCTCCTCAGGAGCCATCTGGGTCCAGTGGCCAGATGTGGATCAGGACAACTGGAGATGGCACTGGATACAGTGGGAGACCTTGAACTTTTTAAATAAGCTAAGGTCTTTCTCAGGTCTCAGTTTGACTGAGGCAATGCTCGTTCTGTGATTAAGGCTAGGTAAGAAATGAGGCAAAGAATGGTTTCTTTTACCTAATCAAAAAAAAATCACTCTTGGAGGGGAAGCCCCTCAGGGTTTCTGGCCAGAAACAATAACTATGTACATTCACTCTGAGCCATAAGGGTCCAAACAATGACAACTAAGTGGGGCTTGGGCTGGGACCTATTATTGGTCAATTAATGAGAGTCAGAGTGAACTGGATTTAAGGCACGGTCTTGAGAAGGGAATTATGATTTTTATATTATTATCATATATGCATATACAAAATCCTGTTAACAAGTCCATCTTCCTGATTTTACAGAGGGAGAAACTGAGTTTTTGACAGATGTAATGGCAAGTAAAGTGGGACTTTTTAATTGTCTTTTGTTTTGGAGTGCTTCTCAGCACTAAGGCAATTAAATGCCTTTGATTGTGTCTTGCCTTGGTTTGTAGGAAGGCTCACACCCCTTTGCTAGTTAGGTCATGAGAGGTGTGAAGTGCTCTGACCCTGAAGAAGTATATATATACTCTGAGGTCAGCATTTTGTTTGGGGTTCACTCATTGGAAGAGTGTTGGTGTGGAGACTCTGAGTAGTCATGAAGGACCCCCCCACTACCACTGCTTTGAAAACCCAGATATTGGTGCTTCTCTCTCTGATAACTATGTATGTATAGCTTTGGTCAGACAGCTAGAAGCCTGTCTGTTGATTTGTGTTATTTGCTCTGTTTATAATTTCTGCTTGTAATTTCTTTTTTTTTTAATTTAAATTTATTTATTTAACATATTTGGTTTTCAGCATTGATTTTCACAACAGTTTGAATTACAAATTTTCTCCCCATTTCTACCCTCCCCCCCACTCCAAGATGGCTTATATTCTGGTTGCCTTGTTCCCCAGTCAGCCCTCCCCTCTATCACCCCCCCTCCCCTCTCATCCCCTTTTCCCTTCCTTTCTTGTAGGGCAAGATAAATTTCTACGCCCCTTTGCCTGCTTGTAATTTCTGTTTGTATTTGCTCTGAAGTTCAGGATGTTGACTTTTCCCCCTGAACTAAGTGAATGATACATGTATATTTGATTAAAGTGAGATATTTAACACCTGAAAATTGCTTTCCTTAGAAAAGCAGATCAAGGAACCTGTGCTAGCAGCCCTGATGTGTGCTCTTGTTGTTGGCCTTTCACCTCCACAGCAGCTGCTAGCAACATTGTTGTTACAACAGATGAAGTGACTAGCTTATGAACAGTTAGAAGGAGTGATCTGGGATTCAAGCCAAGGTGTTTTAACTCCAGACTCACTCATTGCTCATTCCAGTAGCACACCACAGCTGCCTTCACTACCTGCATGCCAAGTGGAGGGAAGGCCTGGTTGGGGGTGGGGTGGGGGAGAGTAGGAGGAAGGAGGAGAAACCAATATTCAGCTATTGAGAACTTTAGCCTTTCCATAGCTAGTTTCAGAGGCCTGGGTTTTTTTTTGTTTGTTTTTAAACAAAGAATGCTCTTAAGCCACTAAAAAAAATAAAAATACCATGATCATATGGCCAACTGGACAAGGACAGAGGAGAGGAACATGGATCCCACAGCTGGATTTGTCCCCTAAGCTCCACCCCCATTTCCAGTGCAACCTCAAAATTTGGGCAAGATTGGGGTGTGGCAGGCAGACCTCTAGCAAAACTGTCTCCCCGAATTATGCTACAACACGACATGACCTCCTCACTTATCAGATGGCTTTTTAAAAAACTTAACTTATAAAAAATGAAATAGCCACACAGTTACTGTATGTGCGTGTCAGGGTAACCTGCCACCTTTTATCCAGACTTCAGATAGAGGCAGACTGAGGAGAGGGGGCAAAGCCAAATCAGGGGCCAGGAAGCCTAGCTGCTCTAACAATGACCGTCTGTGCAGTTTCGGGCAGGTCACTACATCTCACTGGGACTTCATGTTCTCCTAAGAATGTGAGATTCTGAGCTGGATAGGATGTTAGAAGTGACCTGGCGAAACCTCTCATTTTTATTAAGACAGCTCATCACAGTGTCAAAGAAGTTGGGAAGACCTGAGCTCAAATCTTGCCTCTGACATTTACTAACTGGGTTTTCACGGGCAAGTGAATTCACCCGAGCCTCAGTTTCCTCATCTGTAAAATGGGTTATGACAAGGCTTGTAGCCTCTACCTTGCAGGGCTATTGTGAGGCTCAAATAAGGCACATAAAGCATTTTGAGACATTTGAAGAACTATATCAGTGTCAGTTATTATTATTGCTATTACTATTATAATGCAGAAAACTGAAGCCCGTGGAGACCAAATGACTTGTTCAAGGTCACATGAGTCGGAAGCATCAGAGACAAGACATGAACCTTGGAAGTGACTAATCCAAGGACAGAGGATTTGATAAAGCTGTGATTCTAGCTAGTTTTCCTAATTCCAAATTCCATTTTCTTCTTGCTACACCATGGCTACTTCTACTACCTGAATTCCAGGTAGAAGAAAGGCCAAATGATTTATATGAGGTGGCCCTCTGGGGCCGAAAAGAAGAGATATCAAGAAAGTGAGGTGACTTGGCCAAAGTCAATTGTTCAGTCATTTTCAGTCACATCCAACTCTTTGTGACCCCCGTTTGGGGTTTTCTTGGCAGAGACACTGGAGTGGTTTGCCATTTCCTTCTCCAGCTCATTTTACAGATAAGGAAACTGAGGCAAGCAGGGTTAAGCGACTTGCCCAGGGTGACACAGTAAGTGTCTAAGGCCAGATTTACACTCAGTTAGAAGAGTCTTCCTGACTTCAGGCCTGAAGCTCTATCCACTGTACTACCCAGCTGCCCCCAAATTCTTGTTGTTCAGTAGTAATTGGCAGAGCTGGGAGCCAAACCCAGGTCCCTTGAAACCAGATCCAGTGGGGTGAAGGGACTGAGGTAGAGCTGGTCTTGGTGATCCAAGGTCCCTTCCAATTCTAATCTTCTAAGATTGACAAATGATTGTTTAAAAAAAATAACCAAAAGCCCAATTCAGCCAGTGACTTTATAATGTATGTACAAATGCAATAATGAAGTCACATCTGATTTCCCTTTAATTTTTTCAATCTTCCTGCCAGGACAATCATTTCCTTAAGCTCAGGGCTCAAATGACAATTTGGGAGGGGATTCTCACCAGAGTTTATGTTTTTGATAAAAGAAACATGTTTCACATACATTTTTCCCTCAAAGTCAGGAACTGATAATATATGCATGGCAAAGTCCAGACGCTGCTTTGCCCTGTTTTAAAGCCACGAAGAGGAGCGAAATCAGACATACAGAATACCCAGGAAGACCTCAGCCTGCCCATTCTCCCCTTTCTCATTCAATCACACTTTCCCATTCGGTGGCCAGCTGGACAATTGGCCGCCAGGATTTGGTAGAACATAGGTCTCTGGTGCCAGGCGAATGTGGAACACAAAGAAGAATATATTGTGGCATAGGAAGGGAGACCGCACATCATTGAGATCGACTTCCCTACATAAAATCTTACCAAATTACAGAATTTCAGTCTGATCTTGTCAGATCCCTCCCTGAAAAAGAACCCCATTTATAATACTCATTCTACAGTGGGTCATCCAGACTTTGCTTGCAGACTTCCAACGAAGGGGAGCCCACTGCTCCCCGAGGCAGTCCATCCCACTTGGAGACGATTCTCATCGTGAGGAAGTCTTTCCTGACATCAGGCCTAAATTTACCTCTTTGCAACTGCTACTCCCTATGTTGCTACTAGTTTTGTCCTCTGGGTCCAAAAAGAAGAGGCTGAATCCCTCTTGCAGATGACAACCTTTCACATACTTAAAGATAGAAATCATGCATCCTGTAAGTTTACTTTTCTCCAGGCTAAACAATCCAGATATGGTGTAAGCCCATGGCCCTTCCCCATCTTAGCTGTTCTCCTTTGGATGCTTTCCAGCTTGTCATTGTTCTTCCAAAATATGATGCCTTGAGCTGAGTACAGAGGAAATGTTGACTTCTTACTCCTAAAAGCTCTGCCTCCCTTGATGCTCCCTAAGACTGCACTCATTTTCTTGGCTGTCATAGCACACTGGCCACTCAGTTTGAGGTTGCAGACCATCAAGATCCTAAGATCTTTTTCAGTCTTAACATATGTCAAATGTTCCTATCTAATCTTCTCCTGAATACTTGTAAAAGCGGGGGGCTCATTACCTCCTAAGGAATTCCATTCCAGCTCTGTTGGTAAGGAAGTTCTTCCTTCCATCAAGTTGACATCTGCCTTCCCTGTAACATCCCCTGTAACTTCCCTTTTGAGATCAAGCAGATCTAATCTAGGGCATACTGTCAGCATTAATAATAGTCTATGTAGCTCTTTATTTTCACAAAGCAATTTCCCAACCATTATTCCATCTTATTTTCATAATGGCTTCATGGGACACAAAGGGCAGGGATAATTCTCCCCCATTTTACAGAGAAGGAAACTGAGGCTTGGAGAATGAACTGACTTGCTCAAGGTGGCACAGCAAGCTAGTGACAGAGCTGGGTTAATTTCCTCAATATATAGATTAAGAATCTGAAGCTCCGAGAGGGAGAGTGACTTAGGATCCTAGAATTCTGAGTTAGGTAGAACCTCAGAAATCATCTACACAAAGCCCCTTGCCAACTGAGACCCAGGATGGTGAAATGATTTTTTTCCAAGTAAGTAGCAGGAATTATTAAGCACCTACTATGTGCCAGGCACTGTTCTACGCCCTGGGAATACAAAGAAAGGCAAAAGACAGTCAAGGAGCTAACTGAGAAGATAACACACCAATTTCATGTACAATAAAATGATATATGGATGTGTTTTACATAATTGCACATGTATTACTGATATCTGATTGCTTACCGTCTCAGGGAAAGGGGAGGGGAGGGAGGAAAGAATAGGATTTGGAATGCAAAACTTTAAAAATGTTAAAAAATTTCACCTTTTCTTTCTATCCTATGTTATGGACATGCTTGTTTTATTTCCTAAGTTCAGAATAAAATAAGCAAAATTTAAACAAAAGAGAAGACACCATGCAAACTATGTACAAGCAAGATAAAGGCAGGATAAATGGGGGGAGGGGTTCAAAACCTGCACACCCATCACTGTTCCTTCCATTACACCGCATTCAAGGTCACATAGCTTGTTGGGAAGAAAAAGTTGGGGGATTTCAAGAAAATTGAATGGCCGAGGATGGAGGATACACGTGGGGAAGAGCGGAAGGTGAAATTGAGCTGTGAGAAATGGCAATGATGAATCTGAAGTAAAGGAATCCTGGAAAGTGAGGGATGTAATTTAACATAGAAATGTATGTTTGTTCCTGCCAGGTCAGTCTCTACTTTGCTTTCACGCCATCTCCCCCATTCCACTCTGAGCTCTGTGTGGGTAAGGGCCGTCTTTTGCCTCTCTGCAGGATGACGTGCAGATTTGTAAAGCGTTCTATATTTTAAAGACATTTTATATTTCAAAGGTTTTATTTCTCCTGACTTCAGGCATTTTCCCTGGCTATCTCTCATACCTAGAATTCTCTCCCTCCTCATCTTTGTGACCCAGCTTCCAGGGGTTCCTTCAAGTACCAGCTAAAATCCCACCTTCTGCAAGAAGCCTTCCCTGACCCCCCTCCCCCCAATTTATCCTGTCTACATCTTGCTTGTTCATAGTTGTTTGTGTGTTGTCTTCTCAGTTCGCTCCTTGAGGACAGAGACTGCCTTTTGTCCTTGTACTTAGCTCATAGTAGATGTTTCATGACTGCCTTCTGACTTGATTTACCATCCCCCACATTTTTCTGCTCCTTCACCTCAAATACTAGCCCATCATCACCAGTCCAGACCTCAAAAGCCTGAGTCTATGTGGGGATGGGTGATGAGGATAGGGATGACTTTGAAACTCTCCATGAAAAGAACTCAACCTGCTTACCCCAGAGAAGAGAAGATTGGGGGGCTAATAATCAGCCTTCCAGTATTCTTTAAAGGGCTCTCACGAAGGAGAGGGATCAGAGTGGTTCTGCTGAATGCTGGATAGGATGAGAGACAGAAGGGCCCCTGGAGGCCATCTAAGAGTAAGGAGTTCTTTGCATGCCTATGATGCATAAAAGTTTACAAAGCCCTTCACAAATATAATTCTATTTGACTCTCGTGACAATCCTAGGAGATGGCTGCTATTATTAAGCCCGTTTTACAGATGAGGAAACTGAGGCAGACAGGGTGGACTGCCCAGGGTCGCAAATCTCTGAGGCCAGATGTGACTTCAGTTCTTCCTGAATCTAAGCTCAGAGCTCTATCTACTACGCCCTGCCTTCTCAGGTGAAGTTGCAGAGGGGCAGATTTTGACTTGAAATAAAAAACAACTTTCTAACAATTAACATAAGCACCTTGGATACAAGTAGAAAGGCAGAATAAGTCCCTGCCTTCAAGGATGTCATACTTAATGGATTGCCTCAGTCAAACTGAGACCTGTTAAAGACCTTCACTTAAAAAGGCCAAGGGGTGTCCCACTGCATCCAGGGCCATCTCCAGTCATCCTGATCCGTATTTTGCCACTGGACCCAGATGGCTCTGGAGGAGAAAGTGAGGCTGGTGACTTTGCACGGCCCTCCTTCACTTAAATCCAATTCACTTGCATGTCATAGCATCACCTCCCTGATGTTATGGTCCTTTTAGAGAATGAAGGACAAACAACAACTTAATGGGGTGATATAATACATGTGAGAGTTTTCAGCTGCAGGTCTGGTAGAAAGGCCTGGGAGTCCCAAAGGTACGGGGGCACAACCAATGATGATGTGTCTTTTTAAAATGTCATTTCCGTTGATAAAACCTAAAAACCTATTTCTTACGTTGAATAATTTGATGGAAACAAGGAATTTGGTGTTGAGAATTTTCTTTTCTCGGTCTTTAGTAGTGATGGCCGAAGAGGCAGGGGATGCAGCCCTTTTAGAGGGACAGGTCACACCTCCACAACCTCAAGCTGCCCTGCCTGGCGGCTGGATGCAACCTCCCCTAATTCACTATATATGTAGCTGGCTGTAGACCACATTTCACAGCCCATTCAGGTATCCACCATATACCAGGCATCTTGTCAATAGGCCTTGACCCTCCCCCACCTCTTTCTCTGTCCACCTTTTATTGCTCTATGAACAAAAATCAAATCCAGTGCCATTGCTGCTGGAAAAGGCCGAATAATATAAGCTAATATCCTGTGTCTCCACTCACAAGCCCTGTCACCGCGTAGAATAAAACTCCCTTCTTTGGATATCACTCCCCCATATGTGGCCTTTTCTCTATTAGAATGTAAACTCCGTGAGCGCAGGGATTGTCTCACTTTTTGTCAGTAACCCCAGCACTCAACACTGTATCTGGCACTCAATAGGCCCTTAATAAATACTAATTGACTGAATGACTGATTGGAACACAGGTTTAGTAGTGTAGCAGACATACTGAGAAAGGAGACAACTGAAGGATGCCTGAGATAAGGCAGGCTAGAGGGGACAGGCCCTGAGTGCCCCCAAACAGGGACCCCACACACACACACAGTAGGGGTCCACAGCACCTTCTTGAGGGGGTTTCCATGGTGCTCCTTGCCCCCTCATAGCTCAGGGATCACAGCTCACAGCCATCCTGCCTCCAGCTAGCCTGGGCTATGGGCAGTGGGGTGTATTGAATGGCTCTGGAGAAGATTCAGGGAAGTCCTCCAGGCTGTTCAAAGCTCAACTCTCTTCAATGTGTTATGTGTCTTGGAGATGGGAAGGGCTGGAAGCCAGGCTCCATTTTAAAACTTTGGAGGACATCACAGAGAAATGTTATCGTGTAAGAAGAATCAAAAACTTCCTACAGGCAGTGTGTTGGAACATGCTCTGCCTGACTCTTGGTGAATTTCCAGGGCTGAATCTTGTCAAGTGCAGTCAGGGCTCAGCTCTTCTTCGTAAGAAACTCTCTGATGCTATTGTCTCTCTCAGCTGTGAAAGCTGGCCCTCTGATCCAAACTCAGAAAGAATGACTCTTTCAACACATTTCTCTTTAAATCCAAGGCTCCAGCCGATTTTTCCTTTATGTTCCAAATTCCCCAGGTGCTTCTGATGATGATGGCTAATCCATAACTCATGTTTATAAGGTCTGTAAAGGGCTTTCTCTACAACAACTCTGAAAAGGAGGTAGCACAATATTAGTGTCCGTATTTTATAGATGAGGAAACTGAGCCCCAACAAAGCGAACTGACTGGCGTTGGATCCCACGGCTGCGTCACAGAATCTCAGAGTGGAAAGAGACCTCAAAAGTTGACTAGACTGACTCATTTCTAAAGAAGAATCTCTCAATAAAGACAATTTATTTTTTATATGAGGAAATGTAAAACGTATGTCTAAGATTGTTATTAGTAATTGGGTAGTTCGAAAGAAAGATGGGGGTGGACCTGAGTGTGATGTGATTCTAAAAAGCAAAACTATAAGAAAAGGTAAAAAGAGTAATTATCTTATACAAATGAGGTGTGAGAGGAAGAACTGACACAGGAAGTAGATGGGGGAGGAGGGCTGGTAGTTCTGGAAACCTGCTCTCGTTGGGAATGGGTTAAAGAGGGAGCAATACATATATATCTAGAAGGGTACAAAAGTCTTCTAAATTCAGAAAGAAACAAAAGGCTAAAGGGATTGGAAGTGGGGAGAGGACAAGGGAGGGATTTTTAGAGGGAACCCCACTCACATCAGATCTGGGCTAAAGAGAGAACAATATATAAATTTAGAAGACAATAAAAGTTCTAAATTTCTAAAGAAATAAGAGGGTGAGGGAATAGGATAAGGTGGGGTATAGAAGGTTGTCTAGATTAATACGAATGGGATGAAGAAGCAATAAAATGTATTTGGAAGGCTATAAAAGTCTTCTAAATTCAGACAGAAACGAGAGTAGAGGGAAAGGGTTGGGGGGAGAGGATAAGAGAGAGATCTTTGGAGGGGGGTAGGTTAAGTAATAGGAGGTAGAGGAGTCAGAAGGGATAGGAAATAAGAGATATACACAAACATAAAATAAAGATCAGGAGGAGAATTTATTAGGAAAAAAAGCAGGAGTAGTAATCATGATCTCAGACAAAGTTAAAGCTAAAACAGATTTAATCAAAAGAGAAAAATAGGGAAACTATACTATATGTCAGCCATATTAATCAATACTGTTTTAGACTATTTAAAATAATTAGGCAGTATAAGATTGGAATATTGCTGTGGTGTAGGAAATGATGAGTTGGTAGGCTAGAAAAACATGGAAAGACTTGGACTTATGAAGGAAAATGTTATCCATCCTCAGAGAAACAGAGGACAAATAGGTGTAGTACAGTCTTACATAGATGCATATGAATGTATATGTCCATACATGACTACGATTATAGCTAAGCATGTGTATGTGCACGTAAGTATATGCATGTATGTGCATATGTATATATACATACATATTTGTGTAAATGTGTGCATGCATATGTGTGTGCTTAATTGTAGCCTTCTTTGGGGAGAGAGGCAAGGAAGTGGGGAAAAAGAACAAAGCAAAAAGTGCACAGCAGAGAACAAAAGAAAACTTTCAAGGAAGCAAAGAAAAAATGGACAGCTCTGAACACAATGTGTAGTATTTATTATATAGGCTTTCTTGGAATGGAAATTTATTGCTGTATATTTTGAATCCTTCTTATGTTCTGCTGTGCACATGGCAATGCTTTTTTTTTTCCTTTTCTTATTTTGTATTCAAGTTTATAATGTTTCTTTTTCTTTTCTTAATGTGTATTTAAGTTTAAAATAAATGAATAGCAAATAGATAGATAGATAGATAGAGAGATAGATAGATAGATAGATAGATAGATAGATAGATAGATAAGAAGGATCCCACAGACCAGGAGTCATTCAGATTCTGAAGACATCTAGTGAGGGAAAACCCTTCACTTCTCAAGGGAAGTCCATTCCACTTTGGGCAATTCTGATTGTTGGATGAAAGAGTGAAAATGCATATATTAAATGCCTACTATACAAATGTACAGAGAAGTTTAAAACCCAACAAAGAGTGTTCTAGTTTCAAAGCCAGCAACAAAAGCCTAGACTAGAAACCGCAGATTCAGAGAATGTTAGCGTTTGAAGGGACCTTAGACCACAAAATGTCAGAATCCTAGAATGTTAGAGTAGGAATAAATGAATGAAAAAGCATTGGCAAAGAATTTAGATGGGCAAAGCCCATGTGAAAGAGCAAGACAAGCTTGCGAAGAGCTGCCATTCTAATAGGGGAGACAACAGCTAGTGGAGGGTCTGGGTCTGGGTCCAGATGAGAAGCTCTTCCTTATATCAGTATTACACTTGGCCCTTTGCTGCTTCTGCCCATTGCTCCTAGCTCTGTGCTCTGTGAGTCTATGAAGAGTCAATCGATTCTCCCCATGACAATTCTTTAATTAAGTTCAACTCAACAAACCTTTATACTGCAGGTGAGACACACAGAGATAAAAAATAAAACAACTGCCACTTTCACATCTCCCTAAGTATTCTCCATTCTAGTCTATCATTATCCCAATTCCTTCAGTCCATCCTTCTACAGCATAGTCTTGAGTCCCTCCTCCATCATGGTTGGCCTCTCCTGGACTCTCTCCAGTGAGTCCTTGTCTCACCTAAAATGTGACATCCAGAATTGGACACGGTACTTCAGCTGTGTGTGCCTTGACAAAGGCAGAGGGTACCAGGATTATATCCTTCCTCTTTCTGGAAGCTGTGCCTCCTTTCATGTAGCTTATGATCATATTGGCTTTTTTGGGTTCCCATGTCATGTTCCTGATTCATAATGAGCTTGCAGTTCATTGTACCCCAAGATCTTTTCCTGATGAGGGGGTTTCTAGCCAGCTACAACTCCCTCATATTATATTTGCAAAATTGATTTTTCTTGAAACCAAGAGAAAGACTTTATCTTTATTAATTTTCAAATTAATAGATTTGACCTAATATTTGAATGTCTCCCCTCGGTGCTCAACAGTGGGGCTTCATGAAGCCTCAGAATGAAGGAGCATAAAATAAAAAGACAACTTTTCTAGAACAATGCATGCAGTTCTTTAACAAACAATGCTTATTATTTCACTTGGCTGCATGTTATTAATTCACTTTAATTGGAAACAATTGTAGCTAATGTTGAGCAGCCTGCAAGTGGTGATCAGCCTGCCGCAGTCACGGCAGAGTTCTCTGTTCTGTTCTCTGGGATAGACGCTGGTGATAAGATGCCTCTTTCAGGGCCAGCATGAAACACAGTGGTGATGTGAGACATGGGAACAGGGAGGCCTGTCTGTTTCTATATGGGTGGGAAGGAGAAGGAAAAAGATTATTTGTAATAGTGACAGGCTGTCTTTCTAGATGTCAGCCTCATGAATGGCCTCTATTTAGACATCTCTATTTCGCAGCACTCTCTTGTTTTCAATGAAAAATAAACCCTTTCCCCGGTTGTATCACTTTTGCTCTCATTTCCTTACAGAATTATAAAGCACTTTTTCTTTTAATGTTTTAACTTCAGTCTGAATTCCTTGACCTGATGTGAAGCAAGAGTATCAACAGCCCAGACAGAAGATTCAGTTTGGGGACAGTATGTGCCAACACAGATGAAGAGGTCAAAGGTTCAGGAAGTCAAAAAAGGAAAATAGGACTTCTTTGCTCAGGCAGGAAGAAACTTCTCATTGGTCACTATATACTCAACAGCAATATCATAGCTGGTGGATCAATGCTGGACCTATAACTGGTGGCCTGTTGGTGACATCATACTTAGCGGGTGGCTCAAGGGGGCATTATTCCTGGCAATGAACATCATATCAAAATGGCAAACACTAATGAGAACTAGAGAGAAATCTTCCTTGTTGTTAATGTCTTGTTCATTCCAGTTTCCCTCCCCCTAACCCTAGTTCAGAGTGTTTTTTTTTCTAATTGTAAGCAAATGGAGTGTCCAGATGAATGGCCTTCTTACAGGACTTTAGGGTCAAGTGGCCTTATCCTGGCAGCTTATAGGTAGGTTTGTATGCTAGGCTAAATTTAATGATTTGAGTCACTAGTCTAAGACAGGGGGTGTCCTAAAGAAGCTGCTCAGAATGAGAAATCAGCCTAGGGTGGTTTTTCATTAGGCAGCCAGTTACCACTGTCAGAGATATAGTTTTGCCCGGGGACAATGTCTGAGACAGAGCTAACCTGAAACCATAATGGGAAGATCATCTGACCTTCTGATTACCATTGGGTTTAATTTTTATTTAAAAAAAAAGATGTCAGTCAATATGAAAGGAAAATCTATCATGGATCCTAATAATAAAGTAGCATTGGAAACAGGAACCAAACATCCATCAGTCCATAAATTAGTAGCAACTTTCTCCCCTCCAATTCAACAAGCATTTATTAAGCACCTATTGTGTGCCAGGTACTATTACGCAGCACTTGGGATACCAAGACAAAAAAAAAACGTGAAATAGTCCCAGCCCTCAATTAGGACGTACATAGACCATAAAATTAAAGGCACAAGTGGCCTTCACAGCTTTTGTGGCACAAAGTCTAATTCTCCCATTAGGTAATGCTCTGCTGAAGAATGCACCACTCAAAATTAGCCCCATTTAAAAGCGCCTTGCCTTTAGGACAGCTCTCAGACGGCTAATGCATGCGCGGAGTCAAGATGCCAGACCCAAAACTGGGAAGTGGCTGGTTGTTGAAATCTTGTTGAAAAGTTTATCAGAGTCATTAGTGAAAGTTCAAGTTCAAACAGATGGAAGAACTAAAGGCTTCTGGCTCCAGGTGCCATCTCAGATTTCAAACAGCTTTCTCCCTAACAGAACTGATAAGCACAAGCGAGTCTTAGCTTCACTGTTGAAAGTATTCTTATGTACACAGAAATACGGAGACTGTGCCAAGAGCAGGCAGGGTGGAAAGCCTAGAAAGCAAATGGAGGAATTCTGTCGTGCCCTCTACAAGAAGTCAGCTCAGTTCAGAAGCCCAAAAACCTCAGCTGAGTCGTCTTTCAAGTACCTTGGGTATCAGGTACTGGAGGAGGGGATCATGGAATCATAGATTTAGAGGCAGAAGAGACCTGAGAGGTAGGTCATGGATCCCATCCAAGTCGCTCATTTTACAGGGGAGGAAGTAGAGGCGTTAAATGACTTGCCCAAGGTCACACAGTTAGGTAGGGTTTAAACTTCGGTCTTTTGACCTAAAAAGTCCAGCATTCAATTTACCGCACCATGACTCTGTGATTCATGCCATATCTGACTCTTTGTGACCCCATTTGGGGTTTTCTTGGCAAAGATACTGGAGTGGCCATTTCCCTCTCCAGCTCATTTTACAGATGAGGAAACTGAGGCCAGCAGGGTTAAGTGACTTGCCCAGGGTCACACAGCTAGTGTCTAAGGCCAGATTTGAACTGAGGAAGATGAGTCTTCCTGACTCCAGGTCTGGCACACTATCTACTATGCCTCTTAGCTGCCCACCTGGCACTTAGTAGGTATTTAATAAATGCTAGCTGACTGACAGAATGTGCTTGGTAAACACCTGTTGACTGATTGTTATCTGTGGATATGACCTACTCAAAAGAGGGATAAATCCAGAGATACAGTTCTATCCTGGGAACAAGGGCTGACAAGGACCTGCAGTGAAACCTGACCCTGGCATGGCTCCGCTATGAAACAGTTCAGGGTCATCTCCTTAGTGTTGGTAACAACTGCCCTGTTTCTCCTTTCCTCTCTCCTCTGACTCCCCCTGCCAACCCTTCTGCCTCCCAACCACCCTGGAGTTCAAATAACACTTCAGTTTGCCCGTCTCTAGTTCACTTATCACATAACATTGGGTATTTGTGTGGGTCTTTCCTCCTGTTAGAAGGCAGGGTCTGTGGTTTAGCTGAATGCTTGGCACAGTACTCCACATATGGCAAGCACTTAATAAATGTTCAATTGAATTGAGTGTCACAGAGGCCACAGCCTATATTTCTAGGAGTACAAAAGCTGATATTTTAGGAAGAGAACTCCGGGAGCTTGAGCAAGATACATTGGAGGGGAGTAAGGGGGGAGACCAGGAGACTAGCTGGGAGATCAGCTGAGAGGCTATACACTTCTGGACTAAGGTCCAGGGGGTCATGAGAATGGAGAAGAGAGTGTTTCTTGGATAGTCAATGGTTAGATTTTGTTTCCTTATTCATTCTGCCATATTTACTTCTTTGACTGTTAACCCATTCATATTTAAAGTTGCGAAAGGCTTGTGTTTCCCTCCATTTATTTATTCTGTATTGATTTGTATCTCTTTGGAGAGAAAACGATGAATCCAAGAGTCATTTCAAAGGAAGGAATGACAGGACTTGCTTGGTTTGCAAACCTGGCAATTGATGAAAAAAGTGACGGTGTCACTGATAGGAAGGGGAAGTGGCTCATGGGGGATAGTGAGCTCATCTCTGTCATCAGCCCGCCCATCCCAGATCATGAGAAGTTCTGCAATGAATGTAACTACCCCGAATTACTTTTACAGTCTGTTTTACACAGCTGTCTTTTAAGTTGTCCTGTGCTCCTGCCAAATGGAGCTTCTTGTCATTCCCCTGCCTGTGTATTCACTTTCAAACCCAGGCTGCTCCCTCCATGTGGAATTCCTCCCTCGCCCAACCCATGCACTACAGAAGGAATAGTGATCTTGCCCTGAGAACCCCCAATGGGCAATATTCTCAATTCCATGACAGATAAGTCTAGAACCAGACCCAGCATTGTCCTTCTTGGGAAGTCAGTCTGTAGGAAGAGGGATGCCAGGAGTTTCCCCAGCCATCCCTGGGGGCCCCTGGCCCCATCTGAGCAGCAGTGATGTTTCCATCCTTCAGTGAAGTCTTCCTGTTTGGGACAAATCCACTGTGAGTCATGATGACGTACAGATGAAGCCTCTGGGAACATAGTCAGTCCAGTCCTGTAGGCTGAAAGCTGGCTTTCATACAACATCACTTGGCTAGCATGTGTAGTGTGAACATTAGGGCTTGCCAAAATTGGGGGGCACTGCCCGACTACCAACCTCAGAAATCTGCATGTGTGCCCCACCATTTCCCCAGGTGCCTGAATACATGGATCCTGGGTACATGCAAGTACATGGAAACCTTAGAGTCAGGAGACTTGGCCTCAATTCCTGACCCTGCTACTGACTAGCTACGTGATGTGGGCCAAGTTCCTTCCTCACCCTGGGACTCAATTTCATCAGGGATCAGCTTAGATGATCTTCAAAGACTGACATTCAAGGATTCTGTGACTTGGTATCAAGTGTTCTTGTGTCAGCCTGTGAGGACACAAGTATGTGGAAGTGTGCATGTGTGTGCACACAAGTGTATGTGTAAGTATGAATACATACTCATGGGAGCCAAGTTTTTCAGTTGTTCCCCACGGCAGAGGCAACTCAATCTTTTGGTTCCCTGGGTAGAGAAAGCTCAGATTCTCTATCAAACACTCCAAAGGTGCCACCAACTCTACCTTCTCCAAGCTGCCAACTAAACAAAACACCAGAGGGGTATTGAAACCAAGCCAAAGGGCAGTTCCCAGAGAGTCTCCTGCTAAACAGAATAACCAGTTCTAATTGCAGCTCGAAGATGCTTCAGTTCTCCTGGCATACACCTGCTGCCTAAAGCCAGTGATTCCTGGGCTTCCCGGAAAGATCAGGACCCTCTGTGCCCAACACTCTGACCACATCTCTCCATTCTTACAACCCTCCAGTGGCTTCCTGCTGCCCTGCCATTAAATCCAAATCATAGCCATGTTTCTTTCATTCAAGCCCTACTTTGGGGGAGTGACTGATAACTTTGATTCCTTTGAAACAACTCTGTGAGAGGGAGAAGATTTAAAATACAGAAGAGACCAGACATTTGGAAGCAGCAGTGATGTATACACCAAGGATGAATTATACACACTAAGTACCACTGAATGGCAATCTTTTTCTTTCCATGGAGTTATCTTTATAAGAAGTCCTCCCATGTGTACAGTACTTCACAGTTAACAGAGAGCACCTCCAACTCATTTGATCTAAAACAAAACTCTTCCCCACCATCCCTCTCCCTAGCCTGCTTATCATGGGATCATAAATCTAGAGCTGGAAGGGAGCCATTTAATCCAAATCTCCTCATTTTTAAAAAAATTAAAAATTTTTTTCATGGACAAAAATCTATTTTCTCTTCCTTTCAACTTGACCTTTCTATTAAGAACAAAAGAAAAAATAAAACCCTTATAATTAACATACATTGTCAAGCAAAACAAATTCCTCCATTGGCTAAGTCCCAAAAGTATATGTCTCATTCTGCCCTCTGAATCCATTGCTTCTCTGTCAGGAGGTGAGTAGCAGGTTTGATAATTAGTACTCTGGAGTCCTGGTTGGTCATAGGATTGTGCAGAATTCTTAAGTCTTTTGAAGTTTTCAAGTCTCCTCTTACAAAGAGTAAACTAAGATCCAGGGAAGTCAAGTGACTTACCCAAGGTCACACAGTACATGCTAGAGACAATCCTCCTAATCATCTAAATTCAAAACTTTTTCTTGGATTCCTCCCTTTCCCTGGCCCCCAACTTCTTATCACTTGCCAAATTCTATCAGTTCCGAGATATACCACTTACCTTGTACTTCTCCATTCGCCCCCACCCCTGCCCCATTTGGTCCTTGAATTCCACTCCTTTGGACTACTGCCCCAACCTCCTAAATGATCTCCCTGCCTCCAGTCTCTCCTCTGCCAAGCCATCCTAGACATATGGTCAGAGTCAACTCCTTGATGCACACCTCTGCTTATATAATTCTTCTACTAAAACTCTTTCCATGGCTGCCCATTGCCAACAGGTTTAAGTCCAAACTCAGCCTAGCATTGATGGTTTCACACACCCTGGTTTCAACCTGTTATTCTACTCCAAGGGTCAATCTGGGCTTTGTGAATAGATTTCAAGGGGTCTGTGAACCTGAGTGGGGAAAAAATTATATTTTTATTGTCACTAACTTCTAATGGAGAAGAATTTCCCTCAATTATGAATGGAAAAAAAGCCCTATGTTATTCTGAGAAGGGATACATAGGCATTAACAGACCGCCCCCGGGTCCATGACACACACAGAACTTTAGGACCCCCTATTCCAGTTCTGTCTCCTACGACTCCTCTTTATGCATCTTTTGCCCTGGCCAAGCTTGACAACTTGCTTCCCCTTGAACACACTCCCATGGTTTCTTTCCTCTGAACTTTTACTCAGAACAGTTTTCTGTTACTTGCATGTCCTTTTCCTATGACTGCGTCTTAAAATTCTACCCACACTTGTTTCAAAGCTCACCTCAAATGTCACCTTATCTATGATACCTTCCCTGATCCTCTCAACTTCCCTGAACCCACAGAGTACTTTTTACCCCACTTTTACTCTTCACACATTACACCTTCTATTATAGTTCTCTTTGCATTCATGGAATCAAAGGATTTGGGAGCTAGAAGGGAACTTAAAGGATCAAATATTCCAAACCTCTCATTTAACACATAAGGGAACTGAGGCCCAGAGAGGGGGAGTGAGTTGCCCAAAATTATACAGCTAGTGTGGTGACTCAAAGACGCAGGTTTTCTTACTTAACCCCAGTGGTCAATCCCATCTTACTTCACCTTACCAAAACTGTAAGCTCCTTGGGGGCAAGAATACTTCTTATCTATTTCTTCCCCACCCCACCCCCCAGTAATGTTAATGGGATATGAAGATCTTCCCTGCCTATTAATAGGCCTCCTGTGGAGCCCATTAAGGGAAACTTGCTTAGGGGAGGCTTGCTTGTAGGAAGGCTTTCACACCTTTTGGTACTAAGTTGATTAAGAGGGTTGTGATGCCTTCCAGCTCTGAGAAGTGTATATATACTCTGAGTTGGTATTTTGCTTTGGGGGTTTGCTTATGAGAAGGATCTTTTGATTTCCTGGTCAAGACTCTCTCAATCCAGTGATGTATGTAAAGTGTATAGCAATATTGCTTTGAATCAGGCAGTTAGAGCCCCGTCTATTGATCTTTGTGCTTGTATTTTCTCTGAAGTTCAGGGTGCTGACCTTTCCCCTGAACTAATGAATGTAATTAAAAGTAAGATTGTTGACTCCTTTAATGTTGCTTTCCTTTAAAAGCAGATCAAAGAACCTGTGCTAGCAGGCCATCCTGGGTGTGCTAGGGTGCTTGCTTCTAAACCCCCCACAAAGAATGCATAGGGTCTTGTACATAAAAGGCATTCAGCTAATGTCTATTGAACTGAATTACATTCCAACAAAATGGATTATAATTCAACAAAGTTTATTAAGCACCTACTGCATACTAGATACTGTGTTAGGAGCCAGGGGAGATATAAAATTTAGATAAGACCCCATAGAATTCAAACAGTCCAGTAGTGAGGGCTGTGTGAGGGGAGGCAGGGATATGGCACAAGCACAAATAACTGTGTTTGTCATACACAACGTAACATGAAAAGTATATGAGAAAGGTGTAAAAGAAATGCAGTGTGAGGCAGCCAGGTAATGTAATGGGTAGAACACAGGACTTAAGAGTCAGATAGACCTGAGTTCAAATGCTGCTTCAGATATTTGCTAGCTGTGTGACCCTGGGAAGTCATTTCAACTTTCTCTGCCTCAGTTTCCTTAATCTGTAAAATGAAGGGGTTGAACTTGATGAACGGTAAGGTCCCTTTCCATTCAGAATTGATGATCCTATGATTTAGGGAGACTCTTGTTATGGGTGGGAAAATTGGCCTGAGAATTGAAATGAGTTAAGCTGTTAGTGGCATATGTGGGATGGAGTCAGTGAATGGAGGTCATTCAGGTTTTTTTATGTGGAAAGTTCCTGAAAAAACTGATATATTTTTATTGTGCTCCGTATGGAAATATCTAAACAAAACAGCAGCTCTCTCTTCCCAGCTCTCTTAGACACAATAGCTGCCTTGAGATGAGGTGCATTTTGGGTAACTTTCTCTACATTGATTGAGGTTAATTATGAATTGCAAGAAAATGTGAAATCCAGTTTTTGTACCCAGAGGCTACTATAAAGGAAATTTTAAAAAAGAGCTGATGATTTCCAAAAATGATGGAAGGAATGGGATGGCTGAAAACAACTCATAAGAAATCAATTACCCAAACATTAGGAAACCTAGATTGGATCCTTAAAGTACTTAGCACATGGTAGAAGATAATCCTGGGAAATTCCAAAAATCCAGAATGTCTCAAGTTCAAGAGGATGGATTGTTTTATTTCCAAGGCTGGATCACAAATATAGGTCAGAAGAACTGGCCACTCTGGTGCCTAGAAAAGGGGAGGAGTGTAGAAATTGCCTGGGGGTTTAGCCCGGGAGCTCCCTCCTCAGTTCATCTTAATGGTGGTGGAAGTAGTAGTAGTAGTAGTAGCAGTAGTAGTAGGAGAAAGAACAAGGATAAAGAATCAGGAGCCTTGGACTCTAGTCCTGGTACATCTAACAACACTTGAAGGCCACCATTGTGGTCTGGTAAGTCAAGACAACATGGCAGGATTGATTGGACTGAACTACAGCCATGCTGGATTTGGAATCCAAGGCCCCGGAGTTGAATCTTAGATCTGCTACTGCCCTACTGCTACTAGAATCACTCTACCCCTGTGGATCTCAGGTTCCTCCTCTGTGAAAGGAGGAGCTTGAACAAAGAAGCTTTACGTTCTGTGATGCAAGGAAAATCCAATTTGCCCAAATTCATAGGGCAAAGTCATTCATTCAACAAATATTTATTAAGCACCAACTGTGAGCAAGGCCCCATGTAAGTCCATTAGTAGAGGTGACAATCACAAAGTTGTTACTTATATTTAGACTGGTACGTGAATCTTAACATCGAAATCTGGTCAATGAAAACATTTGCTTCGAATAGGCTGCCAAGACACCAGCTACGTTGGCCTCTGCTAATGGGTTCACCTTATCCCTGCTTTTTGTTTTTTTACAATTTGTAAAATGTGAAGTTTATTACATTTTCAAACTATCTTTATACACTCTTCTTCTGTTGGTTCCCCAAGTCACAGGGAACCAATGCTGTTGCACTTCCCTCTGTGTTGCTTATTTGTCTTCTTCAAAGTCAGCTGGCTTCTTCCTCTTTGATTTCTCAAACTCCTAGGTCCCCCAGGTATAGATGAGATAAAAGGCTATGAATGGGGGGGGGGTGACCCGCAGAATGGAGTCCTGCTTCCTGTGGAACACATTTGGGATACCCTTTGTGAAGTAGTTGGGGAAGGCTCTCTGCTCAAAGGGGGACAGGTTGTAGCAAATGATGTGCCTCACCCAGATCAGGTTCCTAAACTCATGGCCCATCTTTGCTGCGTCTTGGGGGCTGGCTTCAGGACGCTTTGCCCTCCAAAGACTCTATCCTTGCTTTTATAATTGCACAGAATGACACAGCATTAACATTCATGGGGTAATGCAGGAAAGGATATCTTAGAGAGGCATGCCATGAGCCAGGGTCCTCTCCTGGATGAACAACTGGAATAACCTCCTTGCAGCAGGGCCCCAAGGGAGGAGATAGAGGAGATAGATCTGCCCTTCCAACCTTGTTTCTGCTAATTATACGGTCCCTGATGCCCGTCAACCATGAAGTGCAAGATGTTCCAATGGCATATGACTTCCTTCCTGAACTGATGTTTGGCAAAGGCTTTCAACACACAGCAGACTTCCACCTCTCCCCCTGTTTCCAATCAGCTGTCTGAGGATCTTGTGTGCCACCAAGAGTCCCACTCTTGGTATGGTTGTCATCAAAAAAAGAGCTATCAATCAGTACTTGAAGAAGGCCCTGCGTGGGTGTGGAGAGCAACTCTCTTGCTGTGACTTCCATTGTGGTTCTACTGCCCGCACTGGTGAGGCAGCATTCAGAAAAGTCCCAAAGACCAACACGTAGGCCATTCTTTGGGCTACGCTGCTGAGGCTGAGAACCTCTGGGGACAAAGGGACTGGCTCCTTCCTAACCTAGCTGGGTGAGAAGAGGACAGGACTTAGTGAGTAGAGTGGCCATGGGGCCTGTTCTGGGGAAATGGAAAGAATGTTGTGTGGACCAGGCCAGTTTTTCTTTGTCATTCGGTTGCTTTCAGCTGCTTTTCAGCACCAGCACGTTTAACCAAACAGAAAACACAGGAGAATGGCTTACATAACCGGTGCTGGAGAGAGATTTCACAAGGCAGTTTGAATGTCCTCCTTGTCTATCTGCCCTCCCTTTACAGAAAGCAGGGCTGATGGGGACCTGGCCCTTGGATGGCTTATGAAATATTCAGCTCCTTGGACGATCTGTGAAGTGATTGATGCGGGGAAGAACACTGTCACCAACCTCTTCATCTGGTACCTGTTAGGATGGTTCTACTGTTTGCGTTTCCTCTCCAAGGTAAAAACTAACAGTGAGAATGGGGCCCATGGGACTGAAGCCAGGGGGAAATCACAGAATCTCTGATTAGGAAGGACCATCAGAAGTTATCAAGTCTAGCCTCTAATTGAATAGCAATCCCCCTGACAAAAATCCTTGAAAAGTGGATATCTAACCCTTGGGGACCTTCAGTGACTGGGAACTCACAGTCCCCCAGGGAGCTCTTTCACTTTGGGATATCGTTAGGAAGTTTTTCCTGCATCAAACCTAAATCTGTCTGTCGGCAATTTATAATCATTGGTAATTCTGCCTTCTGGGAACAAGCAGAGCCCGGCTGATCTTTCCTCCTCATGTCAAGCCTTCGAATACTTGAAAGCAGTTATCACGTCATCTCTCCTCCCAAGTTTCTCTTCTGCTAAAACATCCACATATCCTTCAGTTGACCCTAGTATTCCATAGACTTAGAGCTAGATGTGACTTGACTAAGGTGGGATTTGAACCCTATCCACTACACCACGTTGCCACTCTCTAGGGCTCCTCGCCATTTTGGCTGCTATCCTTTAGATCTGTTCTAACTTGTCCATATTGTTTCTAAAATGTGATTCCCAGGACTGAAAAGAATATTGTAGATTGGATCCAAACAGGGACAGAGGATAGCAGGATTGTCATCCCCTTTGTTCTGGGCACTCTACGTCTATCAAAATAACCTTAGATCACAATGTTGTTGTTTGTTGTCATTGTTCAGTCGTTTCAGTTGTGTTGGACTCTCCATGACCCCATTTGGTGTTTTCTTGGCAAAGATACTGGAGTAGTTTGCTACTTTCTTCTCCAGCTCATTTTACAGATGAGGAAACTGAGGCCAACAGGATTAAGTGACTTACCCAGGGTCACACAGCTAGTAAGTGTTTGAGGCCACATTTGAATTCAGGTTTTCCTGACTCTAGGCCTGGCAGTCTATCCACTGTACCACTCAGCTGCTCCTAGATCATAACAGCTTTTTTTTTTGGTGGGGTAGGGGGACATACTGTTTACTGGTACTGAGCTTTTGAAGTCACTAAAACTCCTCAGCCTTCAGGGGTGGTAGAGGAACACTGAAGAAACCTGGAGAAGATGGACCCAAAGATTTGGGATGAAGGCTTTTCTTCTTCTTTCCACATACAAGCTTGGAGGAAGAAGCCTTGTTAGGTATCGGATACTCCAATTACTGAGACTGAGGCTCTGATTTGTAAGCTTTTTTCTTTTCTTATCAGGGCCTTCACACCATCTCCTAGCCATGCCTTCTCTACTGGGGCCATCACTTCCACCTCTTTGCCTATCTTTATGGATCCTGCAGCTCGGATAGGTGAGCTTTTGTCTTTGCTAATTCTCAGCTTGCCCTATTCCATTCTATCCCTGCCCAGATCCCTTTTTCTAGTTCTCCTTTATGTGCAATCTCCTCCCATTAGAATGTAAGCTCCCATTCTGCAATTGGCAGAACATTGTCTATAAATGAGAGCATGTGAAGGACCTTATCACCCATAGAAAAGTGTTCTTCAACTAGCACTCTGTGTTGGCTCTCCTCTGCCACTATGCAAACACCTCTGATGAGCATATATCTTCCCCATTTTGTGCACTGCATGATGTTTATGTTCATTTCTGTTGTTATAAACCTTCAAGAAATCTTGAATAATTTGGATGGATGCAGGGGAGAAGCTTTGTTGGAAGACAGCCTTTAAAGGAATGTTTTCCTCTACCAAGCCAAAACATTCTGATAATCAATAAACAATAACAGTGTGATTTTGTATTCTTTACCTCTTGCTGTCAATTGCATTAGGGTAAAGATGTATGTAGTCCACTGTGGAATATAGTGTATGACAGTCTGCCTGTTCCCTACTTATACCCTCCCCTCATCAAGAATGCTTTCGATCTATGTAGATGATTCTGATTAAATAAAATTTTAAGGTCGGGAAAGTAAGCACACAGGTCAATAGTTATGGATATTTTCTTGACCACATTTCGGAGTATTAATGATGCCCAAGATTTTTTTTTCACACTTTTGTCATCTTCAATAACCTTCAATAACCCAAGAATACATTCCTTCATGTTCTTATAATTTTGTTGATCTTCTCTATGTTCATTTGGTCTAATTTGGCTGCTTGTTCTGTTCTCCTTAGTGCTATTTTTACCTTCTCTATCAGAATATCTGTGACTGCTGTGGTGCAGTCCAAACAACACTCTGGCTCTTGAAGATGCGATTTGTTATTTAAAAAAATATTTGCAGATCTTTTCCATTTTTCTTCTATTGTCCTTCCATTTTCTCTCCTCTCTAAAGTGCCCCAGACTTGAGTGCTGCTTTGAATTTCTCATTGCTGGTGAATAAGAATGACTCACGTTTCTGTAGCATTCTGGGGTTTCTAAAGCAGTTTCCTCCCAACTGTCCTGTGAGATGAATAGGACAGATATTTTAAATCCCATTTTACAGATGAGGAAAAGGTTCAGAGAGAGAAAGGGCCTTGCTCAGGATGATAATAGCTACTGAGTGAAGCAGCTGGGTCTCTTGGCTCTAAATCCAATGATTTTACCACTGTACCTACACTGCTTCCCTCTGAGGTTTCTAGCCTCTCTCTGAGTCTCTTTAGATTCAAACCTCTATACCATGCATCAGTCTGGAACCTCTGAAGGGTCAGGATACTCCAGGGAAAAATTTTCCAGTGAGAAGAATTTGAACTGTGGCTGAAAGTATCATGGGTGGAATCATCTACATTCTTAGGGTGAGCAGATCTTCTTTCCCTGTTTGCTGACCAAGCAGCATGTGGGTTAGAGGATCCCTAAAAGGTTTGCCTTTCATTAGCCTCTTATATCTCATGAGTTTGTGCACATTTATGAGACCATAAAACCCAAATTGTTGTTGCTTATAATTCTTATTCTGTTTATACCTCAAGGAAAAGGCCCAAGGCCCAAGTAAATCATAATAGGGGCCTGATCTCCAGCAGCCCAGTCTGTGACTGATTTGGCTCATGAGGATACTAGTGGAAACGGCTGCCTTAATGAGCTGGCATGGAACCCGCAAAACATTCTTCCACGTTGTTAGCACATCAAGAAACCCCAATTCCATGCAATTGCTCATGAGATCCCCAAAGCTCTCTCTGCATTGGCAGATAGTAATTCTACTTGGAAAGGAATTTGCTCCCTGCTGGAGAGTGGTACACTTTGGAAAACTCATATATCAACTCGTGAAAGGGAGAGGGTAGATGAGTATCCACAGTCCCTTCTCCTGTGCTCCTTGGGCACATGACTCTTGTTTTACTCTATTGAAAATCAAGAGGGTCCCAGGAAGGATGGGGACCACCCAGATGGTGATTCTGTCTGGGATTTCCTTTGTGACACAGAGAGGGGGCATCTTGGGGGCAGCCAGGCAGCACAGAGGGTAAAACAGTAGAACTGGAGTCAGGAAGGCCCGAGTTAAAATCTAGCCTCAGACCCTTGCTTAGCTTTTCCTAGCTTCAGTTTCCTCATTTGTAAAATGGAGAAAATAGCACCTGCCCCTTAGGGTTGTTGTGAGTATAAAAAAAGATAATATATGTAAAGTGCTTTATAAACTTTAAAGTGCTACGTAAGTGCTGATTATCATCATCGTTATTGTCATAAAATAGAGGCTGCCTCTCTGCTCTGGAGCCACACATATGCCCATGTTCACAGGGAGCTGGATCCTGGGTGAGGAAGAGGAAATCTTGGGTCACTCTGCAGTGACTGCCGCTTTGCTCCATGAGCAGAACACTGGATTTGGAGTCTGGAGACATCAGTTCTGGTCTTGGTCACTGATTCACTGTGTGATCCTGAGAAAGTAATTTCCCTCTCTGGGCTTCAGTTTTCACCGGCGGAATGGCTCCAGGCTAAGATGGTCTCTAAGGTCCTTTCCAGCTCAAGGAGACTATGATTCTGTAATCATCTTTCACCCCAGTGGCTTGGGGGTGGGGGGACCTGTGACCTCGAGGCCACACATGAGTCCGAGTTTTACAGAACAAATCCTTTTATTAAGGGGATTTGTTCTGTGAAGTTTGGATTCAGTCAAAGGGCCACACTTGAAGACTTAGAGGGCCACTTAAGACCTGTGGTCTAGACCATACCCTCAGGAGCTCACAAACTCCCCGTGCAGTTTGGGAGACAGAGCCCATACACCTAAAACAAAGACTACATCAAGGCAGGATGTAGTCAGGGCTCCAGATGAGTGGGGCACCAACAACTTGGTACAGTGGAATGAATGCTAGATTTGAGTCAAGGATTCATGCTCACATCTTAGCTCAGAGGCTTCTTAGTCATTTAACTGTGGGCAAGTCACCCAGCCTGTCTGGGCCTCAATTTCCTCATCTTGAACTAGATGACCTACACAGTCCCTTCCAGCTCTAAATCTATGGCCCTGTAAGCTTGAGCTGTGGGAAATCACAGGTTGGAAAGAAATCATCTTCAACCAACGTAGATTCATATGGCATCAGAGAATCACACAAAGAAAAGTCCTCTGCAGCCTCAGGCCCAGCCGCATTTTTGTATCGTGACAATGGAAGTCAAAGAGCATGGCCCTACGGTAGGAATCCAAGGCTCTGGCTGTGTCCCCTTGCCACAGGACGATGGCATGGGATCTTTCATCTCTTCACAGCCTGTCCATACCTGCAGAACACTAACCCTAGGCTTCTAGCTGAGAGTTCCAGCTGTGGTTAGCAGCTGTGGGGGACTAGAAGGGGAAGATGCATTCAAACACCAGTAGGAAAGCCCACCCAGCTTCAAACGAGCTTCCTCCAAGAGAACCCCTGGAAGCAAATCAACACTCCCAGGGGCAAAACTGCCTCATTGAATCTGCCCAGAAAAATTTGGTTTCTTCCAGCTGCTGAGGCCCAGAAGCATTTCTAATAGCCCATCTACTTGGGATCATGCCTTATTTGTAGAATGTGGGAACAACTACAAGGAACTCTGGTTACTCTTCCCGGCACACTGAACACCAAACACTCCCACCCTAAAAGTCATTTCTCCCTCAGCCCAAGCTTGTTACTGTCTGGGAATTATAGAAGCATCAAAACACACAAGATCAAATAGGAAACAGCTTCAGCCTCTAGATAGGGCTGGTGAGAAATTGGACCTCCTTCTTAGTGCTTCCTTCAGATGTCCTGAGACCTTGAAGGCCCTCTGAGATTGATTCATTTCTCTTCTCTGGACCTCAGTTTCCCTCATCGGTAAAATGAGCCTATGATCCCTTTTAACATAAATTACTCTAACAGCCTCTTAACTGGTTTCCAGGATTCCAGGCTCTCCCCCTCTTAACTGGTCTCCAGGATTCCAGGCTCTCCCTCTCTTAACTGGTCTCCAGGATTCCAGGCTCTCCTTCTCTTAACTGGTTTCCAGGATTCCAGCTCTCCCCTTCCCTTCATGTCTATGTCTAGCTCATAAATGCTTCTTGCACACTGTATGCACAACACTCCTTTGCTCACTTTTGAACACTGAATGCACGCCATTCCTTTACTCACCAACCTTCAACGTTTCCCCCCTGCCTTCAGGAGAAAGTCATAGCATCAGAGATTTTCAGAGATGGATGGGGCTTTAAAGATCTATGGGACAGGAAAGCAGCAGCTGTTGCTGATCATACTAATGAAGGCACCATCTTCTCTCCTCCTTATCTGTAAAATGAGGCAATTGGACTCGATGGTACCCAAGGTGCTTCTCAGTTCTTGATTTCTGATCTTATGGTCTTCCGGGGCCAGTCTGTAAAATCAGAGAGCTAGCCAAGGCTTCTCAGGCTGATGATCCCATGCTGGGCCTTGAAACATAGAGCTAACTGTGTGGTCAGGACAGCCAGGAAGCTGAGGATAACAGAGCAGGCTCTAGGGAGACAGGTTACCTGAATAACGAGCCCCAAAACCAGTGAGAAGTCTTACGGTACAGCATACACCAAAGGCTTTGTGTCACAAGGTCAATGATTGCCGAGTCCTTGACAACACCATCCAACACTTCTGCTCTCCCAGGAGAACCCATACCATAGTACGTCAAGAATTTGCAGACAGAGGTCATGGAACTTACATCTCCCCAATATAGAGGAATAAACTCTTTCAATCTTTTAAATATCTTTTGAAAAACCATTTCCTTTGAAAGACTAGTAAAACAAACTCATTGATCATAATCCAGAACCAGAGAATATTGTTTCTTTCAAAGGCTACGGACCCATAAAAAAAATCAATAGAGGTACCCATAAGTAAAAAGATTTTTCATTTAGCATTATTAAAAAAAACCGGAAGTGCTAAACATTTTCATTCATCCTCTATTTAAAATTAAGAATGGGCCACAAACTTGTGTTCAAGAAATATGGTATGTGAGAGGTGGAAGGGACCCCAACAGCCGTCTAGTCCAATCCATACCCCTCTACTATACAAAAGTAATAACTTAATAATAATGAAATAAAAAAGAACAAAAGAAATCTAGGACATCGGAACCCATGGGTTTTTAGAGATCATGCAGTTAAACTTGTTCATTTTGCAGACTAAATCAGTTGTGTATTATGGACATTTAATAAGCAGAGAGAGAGGACATGGAAGTCAAGATGCCAAACAACATCTCCTTCAGGAAACTTTCTCTAAGTTCTTGTCAGTAATGATTTTCTCCCTTAGATCTCACATGCCAGGGGTGAGGGGGGAGGGAAGCATTTATTAAGAACCTACTGCGCTCTGCTAAGTGCTTTACAAATATCATCCATTTCATTTTTGCAACACCCCTGGGAGGTAGGTGCTAGCATTATCCCCAATTTGCAGTTGAGGAAACTGAGGCAGACTGTTAAGTGACTTTCTCAGGGTCCCACAGATTTGGAAGTGTCTGAAGCTGTATTTGAACTCAGATATTCCGAACTCCAAGCCCCCCAAGGTCTCTTAGGAGCCATATAACACCTCCTAAATACAGCTGCTGTGGTAATGTTTTGTAGTTCAGTTACCCCTATACATGCTGCATCCCTTCACAAGACTGAAAACTCCATGAGGTTGGGGGCTAAGCTAAGCTTTATTTTCTCCCTCAGCATCAAGCACGGGGTTCTACAGCCAGAATCACAGAAGCTCAGAGTTGGAAGGGACCTCAGGACCTGGTCCAACCATACGTGAAAATAAATGGTCCTTTACAAGGTGACTTGTACAAGGAGTCAGGCCCGGGTCTTTGCTTTCAAGGTTTACAATGAGAAGCAGCCCACTTCCTCCCAGGCCAGACCATTCCACTCTGTATGAGCTTTATTTGTGAAAAGGTACCTACGGCCCTTGAGCCATCTTGAACTGGTCTTTGAACTAAGCACAACAGATGCTTGCTGAAAGCTTGTTCAATGAGCATAATAAGAAAATGAAGACAGGTCAGAGATCCAAACCCAGAAGAAGCAAAGATCTAGTTATTTCATTCCTTTGATCTTTCTTTTTTGGGGGTTGGGGAGGGAGCACTAATTCCAATTATGTCTCTCCCAAGCTGCCTGTTTCCTCCTTTGAATTCTAGATACTAACAGGATAAAAATTCTCTTGGGACTCAACAAGATTTTTTTTTTGGTCCCTAACCCCTGATTTCATTGTTACAGGGAATTCCTATGAGGAATGCTCTCTCTACCAAAGTGAGTCAGTAGCTTCTCTGTGCCCGGGGGCACTGAGGGATTAGGCAACTTGCCTTGGCCACCATATGTAACAGGCACAACATGACTTCAAGGCCATCTTCTACTTCCAATGAAATAGGTGACAGAGAGCATGGAAAAGCCCGACTCAGAGCAGAGTGTGAATCCTGCCTCAAACATCCGTATATCCCCCAACGCAGGGCAAATGACCTCTTTCAGCTTCAGTTTTCTTGTCTGTAAAATAATACCTTCTTCACAGGATAGCCATGAAGCTCAAATGAGAAGACATTTGTAAAGTGGTTTGCAAAACCCCAAGGTACTAATTCTAGTACTAATTCTTCCCTCTCAAATCACTAAGATTTACAGAAGTTTCACACCTCAACCACATAGCATATTGAAAGAAAAAGGAAAAGCAATGTTCAAATGACAGCAACAACAAGAATAAATAACCACCACCCAAACAAAAACCCCTACATTGTCTGAAGTTTGCTTTCTCTGCCTTGCAAGCCAGGGCCGTAAGCAAGGCCAGGCCACTAGACATTAGCACTTTTTCAAGGCTAATGGACAAATGACTGACAGCATCATTTTAATTCTTTAGATGATTTGGCTATGGACATGAAAGAGACAATTTCTTTTCTCAGTGGAGTTTAAAGGGAGGGAAATGATGCTGAAGAGTTCCAAACCCACGTCTAATCTTGCAGTCCCTAATTTTCTCAAACATTGACTCTTCTGGTGACCCCAAGTTCTCCAACAGGAAGTGACCTCAGGGCTCAAACACCCAGTCATCTGTACTTTGAAGTCCTGGAAGCTTCTCAAGCTTCTGTGTGGTACCTACTCCTGGATACTTCCTCTGAGCACCAGATTTTGGCCCCCTCCCCCAGACCCTATGTGACTTTTTGACTCCTGACCTCCTTCACAAGAGAAAGTCTTTTCTGTGCTTTGATAAAATAGCCTCGACTTCCCAGCTTCAAATGGACCATCTGTCCTGAGGAGTGGGGCCAGCCTGGTGGCATGGCTGGTGATCTCGCTCAGCCTGAGCTCTGGTTGCATTTAAAACAAAGCTAGGTCAGGTTGGGTCAGATACTAGATAGTCAGGAGCCTTGTTGGGAATTAATAGACATTGGAGAATTACTTTCCTTTGAGGTCCTGCCTGTGGCTTGGGGAAACTCTTTAGTAAATTCTTGAAAAGAAAGTGTGCTTCTGTAGGAATTGTGAGTGACATTCTAAGAACAGAGTATTTGTGGGTTAAATCTTTGGAATGGGTCAAAATCAGACTGGACAGGATCATGTGAAAAGCAAATTCTGCCTGCCTGCCCCAATTTCAAACTATTTTTCCTAAATATACAAATGGGGTAACTGGTGAGACAGTTTCAATGACATTATCAATACATTGGGGATAAGGAAGTGCAGGCAAAAGAAAGTGAATGGAACCTTACATGCACACTATGGGGCAGGAGGGAAGTGGGGGTAGAAAGGTAGATGGGGACTAGCCTGGGCAAGAAGCAGGCTGATTGCATGTACGCTTCTGTCTGAAGCTCCCTGGCACAGAGCTGGTGCTTCTTTGTTCAAAGCAACCCACGTCACTCTCCTGCTCAAGAGATCTCATTGGCTCCCTGGTGCCTCTAGGATGAACTACAAACTCCTCAGCGTGGCATTTCAAGTCTTTCATACTCTGGCTCCGGACTATGCCTCCACACCTATTTTACATCATTCTCCTTCATAAACTATATTCCAACCATCCCGGCTGACTTGCTATTCCTTTAAATGGGCATTCCTTCTCTAATCTCCACACCTTCACATAGGCTGACTCAGAGGATTGTATAACCATGGTCTATAGGATCACAGAGTAGCATGCAGGTTCTTTTACAGAAATCTACTTTGGACTGGCTGCCAGAGAATTTGGGGCATGTGACTGTCAATCACTCAGTCCCCCATCTCTCACCATGAAGGGTCAGGCTTTTTAACTAGGAGCGTCTGTCAATCAAGTCTTGTCACTCAGCAGCCCAGACCCCATTTACTAGCCATTCCTATTTCTTCCTGATCTAGTGCCTTTTCTGTGCAAAACAGTCCCAACTCCCCAACTTCAAATGATGGTCTTCTATCTTGAGGAATGGGGCCAGCATGGCAGCATGACTGGTGATCTCAGGCAATTTAATCTCTGGTTGCATTTAAAGTCAAGTCAAGACAGGTTGGATCAGACATGAAATATTCAAGGGCATTTAGGGTCTTTAGGAAGAAAGAAAGAAAGGAAGAAAGAAAGGAAGGAAGGAAGGAAGAAAGAAAGAAAGGGTGAGAGAGAAAGAGAGAGAGAGAGAAAGGAAGAGACAGATGAAAGAAAGAAAGAGAAAAAAGAAAGAAAGAAAGAGAAAGAAAGAAAGAAAGAAAGAAAGAAGAAAGAAAGAAAGAAAGAAAGAAAAGAAAAAAGAAAGAGGAAGGAGAGAAGAGGAGAGGAGAGGTCAGGATAGAGAAGAATACTTTAGGTCACTTGGAGAAGCGTGTTTAGGCTACTTCCAGAAGCGTGTTTAGGCTACTTACAAAATGTGGAACTATAGAAAGATTGCTGAACAACAAATGAAAAGACATGGGATTAAATCAGTTCTCCCGGTGACGTGCTGTGTGACCTTGGGCAAGTGACTTGCTATCTCTGAGGCTGTTGCCTCATCTGTAAAGTGAGAGGATGAAATGGAGGAAGGCAAGGAAGGAGTCAGATGAGTAGTGGGGAAGGAGAATAGCATTCCAGGCACAGGGGCATGTTCGGGGGTGAAGCTCACAAGCTCACCAGGTAAAGGTTCTTTGGAAAAGAGGAGCGGGATTCCATTGTATGATGCCCAAGAGATGTAGTTAAATGATGTGGGAAATGCCCTTAGGCAGCCCTGCTTACTATCAAAGTGGGCAGAACAGGGAATAGAGCTCGTAGGTCCAAGAGGGTTGGTTTGTATCTTAATTTAAAAAGTCAAATTTCTAAGAATTTTCTTCAAAAGAGAGAGGATTTTTTTAAACCTAACAGATGTGGGTCTATCTTCACAAGTAGTTCAATTAATTAAAATGATCTTTTATTCTGACACAGCTGTTGAACTGGGCCTTCAGATCCCTGGTTAACTTGTCTGTACAGACTGTCAGCTGAAGCCTTCCTTACAACATTTTCATTGTTAGGGGGTCAGTTCTTAACACGCTCTGGGAACTTTGCCTCAAGACTTTTCTTTTCTCCGTAGGAACATTAGTTTCATGAATGTGTTGTTGTTCAGTCCTTTCAGTCTTGTCTTCGTGACCCTCGCTGGGATTTTCTTGACAAGGGATACTCCAGTGGGTTGCCATTGCCTTCTCCAGCCCATTTTTCAGTTGAGAAAATTGAGGCAAACAGGGTAACGTGACTTTCCCAGGGTCACACAGCTAGTAAGTATCTGAGGTGGGATTTGAACTCAGGTCTTCCTGACTCCAAGGCCTGGCACTCTATCCACTGCAACACCTAGCTGCCTCATCCTGTATCCTATACAACATGGTGGTCCGACGGTCTTTAGGTTTGGGGGTTCAACAGAAACACCAACGCTTTTGCCATGTGTGTGTGAGTGTATGTTTCTCTTCTCCAATCCAGCCTCCACATAGCTTCCAAAACAATATTTCTTTTTTTTTTAAGACCTAGTCTCCCCACCTTGTCCAGGCTGGAACCAGAGAGGACTTTCTTGAGCCTGATCCCACTTTTGATGGATTCAGAAACTTTGACCTGCTCTGTTTCCTACCTGGGTCTGTTTGCCCGCCCTTAGGCAGCCTGGGAGCCCCTCCAAGGGCTCGCCATATTGTTGCTACAGTTAGTGCAAACAACCCAAAGGGTTTAGCTCTACTGCAATTCAGAACTCCAGAGCTCGAGATCTCCCCCAACCTTAGCCTCTCGAGTAGGCAGGTGGGTGGTGCAGTGGGTACAGCATTGGGCCTGAAGTCAAGAAGACCCAAGTTCAAATCTGGTCTTAGACACTTACTGTGTGATCCTGGGCATGTCCCTTAACCTCTGTTTGGCTCAGTTTCCTAAAATAGGGATAATCATCCTCTCGGATTGTGAGGATCAAATAAGATAATATTTATAAAGCACTTAGCATAGTGCACTATATAAATGCTAGCCATATAGCTAGTGAAAGGGCCAAAATGGTATTACTAAAGCGTGGGTCTGACCATGTCACACCCCTGCTCAAGAAATTCCCGTAACTCCCTATTACCTCTAGGATAAAATGTTTGGCAATTAAAACTCCTCACAATCTGGTTCCAACCTATCTTTCCAGACATTTCATATTACTCCCCCTCACTCATATGATGTCCCAGCCAAAATGTCCTACTTGTTATTCCCTGAACTCAGTATTCCATATCTTGCCCTCATTCCTTTGCATCGGCTGTTTGCACATCTTCACTATATTCCCCCTTCTCACCTCTGCATCTTAAAATCCTTAGCTTCTTTCAACGTTCAGCTTATACGCTACCTCCTAGGTGAAACCTTTCTTTTTCATTGTTTATGTTTTTTTTTTAAACATCAATGTCATGTCCCATTTCCTCTCTCCCAGGCATCCCTCTCACAGTGAAACCTTTGCTTGTAACAAAAAAAGTACAGTTAAACAAAATACATCCACAAAATGGCCATGTCTATAAAGGTATACTCATTCCTCACCTGTGGTCCACCGCCTCTCTGCCAAGAAGTGGAGACCATGATTCACTGGTCAGTACTCTGAAGTCATGTGTGGTCACAGCACTGAACAGTGTTCTGAAGTCTTTCCATGTTGTTTTCCTCATGTTACTGGATATCCCTAGCTGTTACTGCAGTATAGCTCCTCACATTACCATGTGTTTACTTATCATTTTACATCTTATATGTGTGTGTGTGTGTGAGTGTGTATGTCCTGTAGAGTGTAAGCTCTTTGAGGGCAGGAACAGTTTTCTTTTTTCTTTTCACCCTCATTTTCCAGCACAGTACCTAGCAGAAGCTCAATAAATAATTCTTGAATTCCATTGGACTAGAAGCCTCCTGATGCCCCTCCCAGTTTTCTATTATGATTCTATGATCTAAGACTTTTCTAGTATGAATTGGAATATGGAGGGTGTGTGTGTGTGTGTGTGTGTGTGTGTGTGTGTGTGTGTGTGTAAACTACATGAGCACAGGTCAGGGTGGGAAGGACAATGACCTAGGATAGTCTTTATCAATTCCCCTGCTCGGCAGCAGATTCAGAGGTGGCTCACAGGGGAATATTCCTCCAGGCTAGATCCCTTGATCACCGCTATATAAGGACTGACACCCACAGGGCCAGCATTTGGGCCAATTCATTCACTACATAAACAAACATCTCATAAACAAGTATTGCTACAAATAAACAGAGGGAGTCCACAGATTAACCAAGAAAGGAGAAAAACCTGGATGACTTGGTGGCTGCTTGTTCCACCGCTTCCCAGATCAAGCACTGGGAGTCTTTGCCAAATAAACTGCTCCCTTCCTGCCTTCTTTATATTGGAAAAGATGAACTTTCATTTGCATGCAAGTGAGCCACTGTCATGAGTCAGAATCAAAAGAAATGTCCTGAGCATAACTGACCTCTGTTTCTGTCTCTAGATCCTCATAAGACCAGTCTCAAGGAAGACCTTCTTACCCTTTCCCCCAGTTTTGATTGAAAAGCTATCCAGATGGTAGTTGTAGAATCATCTTTCCTTCCTTCCTTCTTTTTCCTTCCTTCCTTCCTTCCTTTTCTTCCTTCATTCCTTCCTTCCTTTTCTTCCTTCCTTCCTTTTTTCCTTCCTTCCCCCACTCCTCTCTCTCTCTCCTCCTCTTTTGTCCCTCCCTTCCACCCATGAGGCAGATCTTGTCTAGGGAGCACTCATAGTTACATAATAACAGTCTATGTAGCTCTGTAAATGCACAAAGCCATTTCCCATCCATCATCCCACCTCATTTTCATAACGGCCTCATGATACACAAAGGGCAAGCACAAGGTTCCCCATGTTACAGAGAAGAAGACAGGCTTGGGGAGAACAGAAGTGACTCACTCAAGATGCTAACAAAAGTAAGTGACAGAGCTGGGTTAAGTTCTTCATTTTCTAGATGAAAAACCTAAAGCTCAAGAGGGAGAGTGATTTAGGGTCCCAGAACTGTGAGCCAGGTAGAACTTCAGAAATCACCTAATTGGCCTGAGGCCTGGATGGTTAAGCTGTAGAGAAGATGCTGACCTGCATTGGCACGGTGAGTTTCCTTACTTGGGAGTTCCCTCTACCAATAAAACCACAGGTACGATCCCTGTCCATACTCTTCCTCAAACAAGATGTCCCATTTCCTCACTCTGTGTATGGTCCCTCAGAACAGCAGGAGCTCCTCGGTCCTGAGGGCCTGGACCCAGCCGCAGAGAGCCAGCAGCATGTTTCAGCTGCACATGCTTCCATGCACATGGTTCCTGGAGAACAGAACCATACAGATGAGTGGTAGGAATTCATGAACCCTTAGATGGAGAGATCCTGAAAACCCAGCCTTCTAGAGAAGTGTCAAGGACTCCTAGAAAGATTTTTTTCATGGTCCTGGAGCTGGAGGAGCAAAAAGGGATTGGGCCACAATGTGGAGGACCAAAAAACCCAGTACTTGATACGCAACGATTACAGTAAACAATTCAGAGGGTGCAGTTCCAATAGAAAAGGATATTGCCTCTTTATCAGCCCCAAGTGAGTTTCCCTTCTAAAAGGAGTCAAGTCCTTAAGGTAGTAACATAAGGCCAGAGGCCTACACCAGTCTCTGGTGTAAAGAAGTGACCCCACTGGAACATCAAGGACTTGCCTCTCTAAGCAACCCCTCACTTTTATTTCCCTTCTGAGGGGAGCCCAGAACACAAGATAGCTTTATGAGTCTAGCAGACTCTATGGGAAGGGAGTAGGAGGTAGAGCTAGTGGAGAGGGAGAAAAACTATAACAATTGTTTTTAACCTATTGTGAATCCTTTATATGTTTTGCATGTGCTTGATATGTTTTATTTCCTGACTGTGGGGGTAAAATAAAGATTGTCCTGTACCTTAATATAGCTTGTTACTTAGAATGCTTTCATGGGACCTGGGACCCTTTTACCTACAACTCTGGAGATCTAGATACTAGCTACATTCACGAGATTCCCAGAGGAAACTCTGGGTAGGGGCAAAATGAGCCAAAGAGATTGGATTTTTGAAAAGTTCACAAGATTGGGCTACCATATAGGTGTACGCCCAGAGCTGATAGTGTGTGTTAGCTCCGAGCCTGGCATCCTGGACCCTAGGTAGCATCTGCATAAAGGGGGAGCTGGACAACTAGCCCAGACCTTATGAGCATATGCAGTGTGCTTGGCAGATGCAATCTTTAAGTGGACTTTGGAGCATGTGCAGACACTCTGTAGCTGGTTCTGGTCTGCTAACCATTCAGTGAAGAGGAACCTTTTGGATTAGCTGTGGATGAAGAACCAGGGCACATTCAAAAAGGCACTGACCACCCAAAGTCAGTCTCTTGCTGGATTTCATTCCTACCAGCTGTGTTCAAGTGAAGAAGCAGGGATTAAATTCTGAGTAGGCCGAGAAACCTCAGGGTTAGCTCCCTACTGGGGCCATGTGGCCCACAAACCCATAGAACTCTGTTGCTTTGGTTTCTGTCGTAGCCATTCATTTAGGTGGAAGAGCAAGCTACCAGAAGTCTAGGAGCTAGACTCCATGCTGGGATTTCCTGAGAGCCAGAGGTGAAGGAAGTCTCAAGCGACTTACTTAGCCCAGCCCATACTAGCAGAGATGCCGACTCATCCATCCATCAGCCATGCCATGTTTGGGAGTGAATTTGGTAGAGTGAATGCTATGTAAAAGCTGTGTTAAGTCTGAGACCACCTTTCCCAGAGAGCAAGGCGGTGTAGGGGAGAGTGTACTCCTGTAGCCAGAATGGCTTTGTTTTCTTTGAATGACTCAGCTTGCCTCGTTGGGCCTCTGGACACTGTGGCTTGCTCTTCCGGGGAGCATGCCGGGAAGCAGACAACTTCCTGTGTGATGGGTCGTGGGGCTGGCTGAGGGGAGGTGTTAACGGCTATGCTAGGGGGAGGGGCCAACTCAGGAACCAATCGGCCCTGGTCATTTGGGCGGAGCTTGATGATGTCAAAAACCCTATAAGAGGGGAGAGGACAGCTTGAAGATTCTTCTTTTCCTTTTCCGGTTGGAGCCAGCAACAGTTACGACAGTTACGTCAGTTACAGCGACAGTTACATCGTCAGTTACAGTTGCAGCTTCAGTTACAGACACAGACACAGCTGAGGCAGGAGCTGCCAGTAGCAGAGCTGATCTACGGGAGGAAGCTGAACAAAGACTTCAGTCCAGTGGGTAATCTTATTACCATAAAAGGGGGAAACATGATTTTGCTTTACGCAATCATGTTTCTCTGTAGCCTCCTGGTTACTCTTTCAAGGCGTACTTATTGGGCCTGGAAGATTATGATCAACATATCAAAATGGGGCTTCTGGTTCATGGGTTGGTTACTGTGGAGCCTAAATAAATGTTTTGATTCTTCTGCCTTCTACTTTGAGAGTTTCTTCTATCCGGCGGTTCCGAACCTTTCAGACATGTTTATGATCCTCTTTGAGATTATAAACTCGGCACTCCTGATACATTTGGCGTCACGAACAGGATCGCTAGGTATAAGATCTCTATTTAGAAGCAGAACAATTTCAGAGGAAGAGATGAATATCCCAGGATGGGAGGATCCATTTTATTCCTCCCTAGCAAAAGAATTGGCTAAAAAAGCTGGACCCTGTGAAAACTGGGAACCAAGGCTACGGAGAGGAGATCCTAGGGATTTGGAAAAGTGTTTACGAGAAGTTGGGATTCAGTCAGGGGCATCACTATCTAGGCAAAGCTGGATAGTGTTATCAGCCTACCGGCTAGTATACGAAAGATTGAGATTAAGTGAAAGACATGGGGGCACTCCTACCCCACAGGAAGAAGAGGAATCTCAGATAGCAGGAGACCAAACTGACTCAAATGAGAACTTTTCTATTAATGTGGCTAAGAGCAACAGGAGACCAAAAAAGCCCAGAGTGCATTTCAACCCAGCCCAGAAAGAGCCTGATTGCCTGCTTCGTCCTAGCCATGGTGGCAGAGGAAGTGAGTGGGGAGAGAATGAGACAATGTTAGGGGCTGAGGCACAAAACACTACTGGGGTTCAGGATGTGCCTCACACAGAGAATAGGAGATGGTTAAATGATCAGACAAGGGCTCGACCCATACAAAGGAGGAAGACAGAAACCCGAGGTGAAGATTCAGTTACAAGGGAAATTCAGGAAGATTTCTCACCGCAAGAGGTCACAGATATTTTGAGTAGATTCAGCCAAAGAATAGGAGAACCATTGATATCTTGGATGGTAAGACTCAGTGATCAAGGGGCCGGTGGAATATCAGTAGATGGGACAGACTGCATGAGATTCATAGGTATCAGCCATGATCCTCTAGTTCAACAAGCTTTTAGGGAACATCATCAGCAAGGAGATGGTGATAGCAGGACTACTCTGTTGGCATTAGCCGCTGTGGGATGCAATAAGAGATATGCTACTGATTCTATGTGGCCCACTGAGCACAGACCCTGGTATTCACTTAGAGATTGTATCATGAGACTAAAGGAGGAGGTAATGAAGACTGCCATTATGACAGGAACTGCAGACAAATATTACAATGATTCAATGGAACTGCCTCATAGGAATTTAATAATTAGGACAGCTCCCCCTGCTTATAAACAACTAATTTTGAATTTATTACTTGGAGAAGTAGGGAGCCGTCTTACAACAGTGATAAATAAGATTTCACAGTTACATGACTTAGGTGACTGGGGAGGGGATAGATCTCCTCGAGAGAGAAGAGTGAATAACCAGCAAACTTGGCGCCAAAGGAGAGTAACAAGGAAAGAAATGTTTACTGCTTTATTGAGAGCAGGGGTAGGTTTTGAAATGATAGATGGAATTCCAACCAATGAATTATACAGAATGTATAGAGGACTTGATAACACGAGAAATAGGGAAATCAGAACTGCTCCTGCAAATGCTACAGATGTTGAACCTTCAAACCCAAGTGAATCATATGAAAGGGAATACTAGGGAACAGGCCGAGCCCCAGTCCAAATTAAGGAAATACACAGGCTGGATTGTAGACCTCACATTAACTTGACCATATATTGGAAAAATGGGTCAAGTACGGTAACTGAGGCATTAATAGATACTGGGGCCGAGGCCACCCTTATTTATGGAAATCCAGACAAGTTCAGCCATGGAACTCCTATTACCATCACAGGACTAGGAGGGACTGAAATATCAGCCAGACAAGTTAAATTGATGATGAAAATTGGACAGTTGCCCAAGAAAGAATATAGTGTGGTTATTGTGCCTATTCCTGAATACATCATTGGAATAGACATTTTGAAGGGTATGACCTTAAATTTACCTGAAGGGAAATACCAATTTGCTGTGAGGAAAATAGGCATTAATGCAGTCTTAGTGGGGAAAATCAAGATGGATCCAATCACTTTGCCCGAACCTTCTGAAGTAATTACTTTGAGGCAATATCGTGTGCCAGGTGGGCAAGATGAAATTGCCAACACTATAAGAGAATGTGTTGAGGCAGGAGTGTTAGTCCCTACAACTACTCAATGGAACAACCCTGTCTGGCCAGTCCGAAAGTCAGATGGAACATGGAGGATGACAGTAGATTATAGACAGCTGAACAAAGTGACTCCTCCCTTGTATGCTGCTGTCCCAGACACGGTTACTTTAATAGAGAGAATACAAAAACGTGAAGGGACTTGGTATGCAGTTATTGATTTGGCCAATGCCTTCTTTACAATCCCAATAGACCCCAAGCAATGGAATCAGTTTGCTTTTACTTGGCAAGGCCGACAGTATACATTTACACGCCTGCCGCAAGGATATATTCATAGCCCAACTATTTGCCACAGGATTGTAGCTGAACATTTGGATGAATTAAAGTTACCTGGTGTACAGCTTACACATTACATAGATGACATCATGATACAGGGAAAGAATATAAAGGAGGTGGAGGAGAGTTTAGCATTATTAATTGACCATATGAAAAGCAAAGGATGGGAAATCAACCCCGCAAAGGTTCAAGGGCCAGCTCAAACTGTAAAATTCTTGGGGATACAGTGGAATAGAGGACTGCGAGAAATTCTCCCACAAGCTCGACAAAAAAATCCAGGATTTTCCCACCCCTACCAATAAGAAAGAGGCCCAAAAGTTCATAGGGCTGTTTGGTTATTGGAGACACCACATCCCACATTTGGGACAGATTTTAAAACCCTTGTATAAAGTCACCAGAAAGAAATATGAATTTGACTGGGGACTTGAACAAAGTAGAGCTTTTGAGGAAGCAAAGGCTGCTATTCAATTAGCTCTAGACTTATGGCCTATGCAAAATGGGCCAGTGGAGTTACAAGTGACTGTACAAGATGACTATGCAAATTGGAGTCTGTGGCAAAAACAACAAAGCCGAAGTGTACCTTTAGGCTTTTGGTCAAGGAAACTACCCTCATCTGGAGTGCAATATACACCTTTTGAGAAGCAGCTGTTAGCTGCATATTGGGCTTTAGTAGAAACTGAGCAACTAACTCTGGGTCATGAAGTGGTATTAAGGCCTGGAATTCCAATTATGACTTGGGTAATGAGTACCCCAGCTTCTCACAGAATTGGACATGCACAAGAGGCAAGCATAATCAAATGGAAGTGGTATATTCAGAATAGGTCCAGAGCAGGCAAAAATGGAGTTTCTGCTCTACATGAATCTGTGGCGAACATTGATACTGAGAGCAATGAAAAGCCCCTTGAATCTAAGCAACAGATGGTACCATCCTTAGTGAAATGGAATAATGGATATGACGGACTAAATGAAGAACAGAAGAAACATGCTTGGTTTACTGATGGGACAGCAAAATATTTAGGACAGAAGAGACATTGGAAAGCAGTAGCCTATAACCCCTGTACAAGGAGAACTCTGGAAAGTTCTGGGATAGGTGGAAGTAGCCAATATGCTGAACTGATGGCAGTGCATCAGGCCATCAGAGCAGAGAAAGGAGGACAGTGTCATATATTTACTGACTCGTGGGCGGTAGCTAATGGATTAGCTACGTGGATGCCTATATGGAAGAATCAGAATTGGGAGATTCATGGCAAACAAGTTTGGGGTAAAGAGTTATGGGAAAATATATGGGACATGTCTTTGGTTACAGATCTGTCAGTTTTTCATGTTGATGCTCATGCAACCCTGACCACACCAGAACGTGAGTACAATGCACATGCGGATCGACTAGCAAAGATTGCTACTGAATGTATTGTCCCTACTCCGACTCCAACTGATGACCCAGCCTTAGCAAGATGGGTCCACCAGACTGCTGGCCATTTAGGGGTCCAGGCCACCCATCGATGGGCACAGGATCGAGGTATCAGTATTTCTCATGCGTTGTTAAAACAAATAACAGAGGAGTGTTGTATATGCCAATTAGAAAAAGAACGAACTCTTCCTAGGATAGTTACTGGAGAAATAGCAAGGGGAAAAGTTCCAGCCCAAATTTGGCAGATAGATTATATTGGCCCACTACCCCAGGATAAAGGATGTAAATATGTATGTACGTGTGTTGACACCTATTCCGGTGTACTAGTGGCTTGTCCTTATAAAGACGCAACTCAGAAAAACACCTGTAAAACTCTAGATATTGTAAGTTTATATTATGGAACCCCAATGCAGATTCAAAGTGACAATGGGTCACATTTCAAGGGCAAAGAAGTGAAAAGATATTGTGTGTTGAATAATATAGAATGGATATATCATATTCCATATTACCCACAAGCATCTGGGCTAATTGAAAGAATGAATGGATTGTTGAAAGAACAGCTGAGAAAATTAAGCTCAAATAACTCATATCGACATTGGAAGGATAATTTGTCTATTGCCTTACGTAATTTGAATAATAGGCCCTTAGGGGGGAGTACACCTCTAGCCAGAATGATGACCCCAAATCTGCAGATCAGAGAACAGCAAACATGTGAGATCCAAAACATTGAATTTTGGACTGTGAGGGAAGATGTCCCACTACCAAGTCCAGGAACACCTGGTTCAGCAGGATATGATTTACATTGTATAGAGAATTTTAGGTTAAATAGGAAAGAGATAAGAAAAACCCCTACTGGAGTATGTATGAGAATCCCCAAAAATCATCTTGGACGGATATTACCTAAACCAGGATTAGCGGCTCAAGGAATACATGTATTGGCTGGAGTGATAGATTCTAATTATCAAAAAGAAATTGTTGTGACACTCCAGAATATGGGTAAAAAACCTGTACAATTTTGTAGAAATGATAGGATGGTTCAAGTCATTATTATCCCCTGTGAAAAAATACCCTTTGTGAAAACTGACCCTCCTCCCAAAATAACTACTAGAGGGGCAAAAGGGTCTTGCTCCATTGATAGAATAAAGTCAGGAGCTAAGGTATGGGTAAAACGGAAGCCAGATGATATTCCAAAGGCTGCAGAAGTTATAGCCCATGGGAAGGACAACACTGTAACAGTTGTCTATTCAGGGGAAAATAATTACCAAATCGTACCCCTGAACCATATATTTTACCGTGAATAGGTTATAATAATAGATTCACAGACTATTCTTTTTGTCCTTTGTTTTGGCTAACCTTGTTGCTAGTTTTGTTTCCTTCAGGCTTAAGCACCCTGCACTTTCCGGTGACTGCCTAAGCATGTAGCATTCTTGGAATTCCTGCCAGCTTGTTAAAGAAATGACTTCTGGAATGGGACTTTTTGGGGGCAGGGCCATCTCTACATCCAATTTCAGCATGAAGAAGCTATGGAAAATGAGACCTTCACCCCTCACCCCAAGATTTTGAGCCCCAATCGTTCAAGGGGGGTGGAAATGATGATAGTGTTCTGTTTACTTATTTTGTGTTATCCTTGCTGTGTTGTTTTATTGTTATGATATTATTGATCCTATGTAATGGATACAAGGATTTAGGGGTGGACATTTGAATTGTTGATAATTGTTTTGGGGATGATTGATTGAAGAGATTGTTTTGCTGGGATCTAGGGGCGGATCACATTTGAATCGTTAACCAATGTTTGGGAATGTCACTGAATGATATGTTTTGCTTTATAATGAATGATATGTTTTAGTTTCCTTTGTAATTGGATCACAATGTATGTTCTAGGATACATGGCTGATTAGATTATGTATCCTATAACAAGGGGTGGAGTGTAGCCAGAATGGCTTTGTTTTCTTTGAATGACTCAGCTTGCCTCGTTGGGCCTCTGGACACTGTGGCTTGCTCTTCCGGGGAGCATGCCGGGAAGCAGACAACTTCCTGTGTGATGGGTCGTGGGGCTGGCTGAGGGGAGGTGTTAACGGCTATGCTAGGGGGAGGGGCCAACTCAGGAACCAATCGGCCCTGGTCATTTGGGCGGAGCTTGATGATGTCAAAAACCCTATAAGAGGGGAGAGGACAGCTTGAAGATTCTTCTTTTCCTTTTCCGGTTGGAGCCAGCGACAGTTACGACAGTTACGTCAGTTACAGCGACAGTTACATCGTCAGTTACAGTTGCAGCTTCAGTTACAGACACAGACACAGCTGAGGCAGGAGCTGCCAGTAGCAGAGCTGATCTACGGGAGGAAGCTGAACAAAGACTTCAGTCCAGTGGGTAATCTTATTACCATAAAAGGGGGAAACATGATTTTGCTTTACGCAATCATGTTTCTCTGTAGCCTCCTGGTTACTCTTTCAAGGCGTACTTATTGGGCCTGGAAGATTATGATCAACATATCAAAATGGGGCTTCTGGTTCATGGGTTGGTTACTGTGGAGCCTAAATAAATGTTTTGATTCTTCTGCCTTCTACTTTGAGAGTTTCTTATATCCGGCGGTTCCGAACCTTTCAGACATGTTTATGATCCTCTTTGAGATTATAAACTCGGCACTCCTGATACAACTCCGGATGCTGGGGTAAGGGTAGGGGATGCTTTCTAACTTTGACTCTTACCATATTTTCACAGTACATATCTTTTTGTAAAAGCTAAGCAATATTAATGTGTTAACTGGAACTTAGACACTGATCACTGGTTAACTGTGTGTGTGTGTGTGTTAGAGAGAAACCACATCAGAATGGAGAACTGAGGCAAAAGCATTATAGTGGGGTATCCTTAGAACCTTAGAAGATGTAGCCAGTCTTGCTCTGGAAGAGTGAAACCAAAGTCTGTCTTACTATATAAGGTTTATGATGTTCCCCTTAGGCTAGCCTGGTCACCAAGAAAACACTAATGAAGGAACATTAGTACAGACTTTTATGCTAAGGAGCTCTCAGTATGTGTATTCCACTGAGCAGTCTCCTTATTCTAATCCCAAAGAAACTTTTCCTCGACTCCTAAGGTACACGGATCAGGTGGTGATTGGGAAATACGTGGTTTTTCATGAAGTCGCCTTGCTCCCCATCCGCTTGAACAATGAAACTATCTGAACACACAACAGGAACTCATACACAGTTTAAAGGACATGCTTCGTAGTCCTCAAAATGCCATACAAATGTGTTATAATTGTGGCTGTTCTATCATATTCTTGCTACTGTTGTTATCATTTCAAGTGAAGGAATGGGGAAGCACGACAATTATTCACTAACCACATTTTTTGAAAAATGCCCCAAGAATTTCTCATTACTACCTAGGCAATCATTAAAGGCTGAAGGCATCTTTCTCTCTCTGAAATTAGGACTCACTTTTCTGAGTTCAAATCAGGCCTCAGGCACTTACCAGCTGTCTGACCCTGGGCAAGTCACTGAACCCTGCTTGCCTCAGTTTCCTCAACTGTAAAATGAGCTGGAGAAGGAAATGGCAAACCACTCCAGTATCCTTGCCAAGAAAACCCCAAATAGAGTCACGAAGAGTTGGATATAACTGAAATGACTGAACAACAACAGTTAATACACCCCTATTGGGCTTTGGCTATAAACACTTCTGGGCCATAAGCATCCACCATGATCTTTTTGTTGGGAGGTGGCCAACACACCTAGAAGAGCTATCGCATCCACATAGGTTGCTTTTCTCTAGAAAAGTTTTTGTCTTTGTGTCACCAGCACCTAGCTGAGTGCCTGGCACACAGCAGGCATTTAATAAATTCATGTTGTTGAATTAAATTGAAAAAAGATTGATCTAAAGCCGAGATTCATAGTCACGAGCCTTCTCTTTGTGTAAGGCACACCCCAGAGAAAGAGTCTGGTTTGTTAGGAGCTTCGGACTCCCAGCATTCTATAATGACAGCCTCTGCTCTGCCTTACATGACATGTGGGCATTGAGATGAGTCCTTATGCCCCACCCCATAGCAGCTGGCTTGGCTCACATAGCAGGACTGTCCTTCTGGAACTCAAAAGTAGCTGAACTTTGGGTACATTTCTGGATGAACTTCAGCAGGCTGGACTGACAAGGAAATGTTATGAATATTAGAGGTTAGAAAAAGGTCTATGTAGAGGAGCCTGAATTTCTGTCCCTGCAAAAGATAAAAGCTGACTCTGCATAGGGAAGTCAATCTCTATTAAGGATGCTCTTCACTGCCTTTTAAATTCAAGTCTCAACAGACTAGTAATGGAATGCCTCTACTAAAACTAAGTAAAAGCATATAAGCCTGGAAACCTAGGGATCTGACAAAGGGCCTTAAACTGAAAATGGACAGAAAGAGGGGGTGGGGAGAGAGAGCGAGTGAGCGAGCAAGCAGAAACCTTGCTTAATATATCTATTCAGCCAGAAAGTTGTCACTGAAGTTGCAGACATGTCTACATATGTATATATGTATATATATGTATGTATGTATGTATATATGTGTGTATGTGTATACGTGTGTGACACACACACATATCAGAGAGGCCGAGGAATTTATAGGAGATAACTTAGGTGGCACGGTGAATGGATTACAAGACTCTGAGTTCAAATCAGCCTCAGGCATTTATTAGAGCAAGTCACTGCCTGCCTCAGTTTTCTCATCTATAAAATGAGAGTGATTAGCAACTACTTTCCAGGGTTGCGGTCCAAGGCTAAAATGAGACAACATTTGTAAAGCATTTTGCAAAACTTCATGTTATATAAATGCTTGGTTATTATCACTATGATTATTATTCAAGAAGAGGTTCAGTAATCATGCTCATGACCTCAGATGTCTACAGACAGGTGATCCGAGCATGGAAAATAAAAAAGAGTCCACCCGTCACTTCCCAAAATAAAGCCTCCAATGAAAGCTGCCGGGAATGTCATAACCAAGATTCAGAGTTTCTAGGTCAAAGAAAAAAAAATTGCAAACAGCCAGAAAGAAGGAGTTCAAGAACTACGGAAGAGGAGAACACAATACTGGGTGGCCTCTAAAATCCTAACACCCAGCAAGCAGTGTCCTTGGGGCCTCAGGAAGCGCTTATTGATGATTCAAAGTCACTCCCCACCGGCATCATCACTGGAGAAAAATCCCGCTCCATTCCCAAACTGTGTTCTGCTGTCTCAGAGTGTACATGTTACACTCCTGGGGTTTTTCCACATAAAATATTTTCCTAAGACCTTCATTGGGCACATGAGTTAAAGATTTGTTGTCAAAACCCTAGTGCTTCTGAGCTGCTCCCTTTTTTTCAGAGACAGTCCAACTATTTGTCTGTGCAATGAGAAGCAGATTCATCTTGGGTGGTGCCCAGCTGTGCTGTCCAGAGTGGCTTTATCCAGTGGGCAGCAGTTTCTGAGGTACCAGAGAAGAGACATGCAAGGGCAGGTCTTTGTTCCAAACAGTTTCCTCATTTTTCTTTTGCCCCAGGGCTGGACTACTTTTTTGGGGCGGGGGGGGGGGAGGGAGGAAGGCAGGCCAATTGGGGTTGAGTGATGTGCCCAAGATCACACAGCTAGTGAATGTGTCAAGCCAGATTTGAACTCAGGTCCTCCTGACTACAGGGCTGGTGCTCTACTCACTGCGCCACCTAGCTGCCCCCTCCTCCCTACTTTCTATCACAATAACATTCCTGTGGATTTCAGGTGTTTAGAGATTCTAGGGGACTGGATCTTAGAATTTCATAGGCATAGGGAATTCCTTGAGTGGACAATTCCTCCACCAATTCAGATGATCAACTACTCTGCAACTTATCCTCTTTTTATCATTTAATTCTTTTCTCAATTACATGTAAACAAACATGTTTAACATTCTTTTGTTAAAATTTTGAATTTTGAATTCTCTCTTTCCCTCCTCTCCCCTCTCCTTGAGAAAGCAGGCAATTTGATACAGATTATACATATGTAGTCATGCAAAACATTTCCATATTAGCCATGTTGTAAAAAAAAAAAAAACACTGACCAAAAATAACAAGAATAATAAAGAAAGTTTAAAAAATGTTTCAATCTTCATTCAGACTCCATCAGTTCTTTCTCGGGAGGTAGATACCATTTTTTATCTTAAGTCCTTTGGAATAGTTTAGCTATTCCACTGTATAGCTAAGTCATTCACAGTTGATCATTATTACAATGTTGCTGTTACTGTGTACAATGTTCTCCTGGTTCTGCTCACTTCACTTTGTATTAGTTCATGTAAGTCTTCTTAGGTTTTTCTGAAATCCTCCTGCTCCTCATTTCTTATAGCACAATAGTATTCCATCACAATCATATATGACAACTTGTTCAGCCATTCCCCAATTGATGGGCATCCTCTCAATTTCCTATTCTTTGCCACCACAAAAGATCTGATTATAAATATTTTTGCACATATGGGTCCTTTTCCTTTGATCTTTTGGGGTATAGACCTAGTAGTGGTATTGCTGGGTCCAAGAGTATGAATTGTTTTATAGTCCTTTGGGCACAGTGCAACTCTTAGTGAGTTTCCTGGGAACAGTGTGGGATGAAGTGATTTGTCCAGGGTTATGCAGTCACTATGTGACAGGGGTAGGAGTTGAACCCAGGTCTTCCTTCCTTCAAGGTCAACTCTCTGGCTACTACACCATGATAACTCTGGCTTCTTGTTGCTACTGTAAATCTGAGAAACAGCTGATGGAGCCTTAGTCATCTGCTCTAATAGGGGCTATGAGACAAGGGGAGGGCTACACAGCAGCTGTTTTTAAATCTCACAAGTGTTTATGAAACTACATTAGAAATATTTATATAACCCACCATGTGGGTAACAGTGTGAAACACCCAGATCAGGCCCTAATAAGGTCTGCAATGTCTCCTTAGCCACAGGGGCTGATGGGCAAAGACTGAGTGGTACAATGGAAAGAGCCTTGGTCAGAGAATCAGAAAATCTGGTTTTGAGCCCCAGATCATCTATTAACTAGCTGTGTGATCCTGGTTGTCAATTTTTTTTTGCCCCTCTGTATCCCTAGCATTTAACACAGTGAGCACTTAATAAATGCTGGTCAACCTCTCCCTCTAGGTTTAGCTCTCCTGACCATGTGACATAAGAAAACTTAATTCTCTGTGCCTCTGTTTCTTTATCTACAAAATGGGGATTATAACACCTGCAATCACCTCTCTCTCAGCATTGTTGCGAGGCTCAAATGGACCATGTATATAAATATATATGGATATATACACATACATATATATGGTGCTTTGTTGTGGTATGTTGTTAATATCAGTTCTTGTAAAAATGAGGTATTGGGCTAGAGATTTCTAAGGTTCTTTACCATTCTAAGTCTCAAGATCCGATTCCAGCTCTAACATTGGGTTTTAAGGTCCCCTATAGCTCTGACATTCTGTGTTCTCAGGACACTTCCAGTTCTAACGCTCTATGTTCTAAAACCTCTTCCAGCTCTGACAGTGTCGGATTCTATGACATGAAATCAAGGTGGGACCCAGGGAATTATTGCTTAGGTTTAGATTTAGGTGAGACCTTTAAGGTCTGGTATAGATCCAGGTTTTACCCAGAGAAGCTCAGCACAGAGGAGGCAGAACGGAGGAAGGGCAAGATCACAAGATCCGAGATTAGGGGTCAGATGGACCTGAGCAGTCATCCAGTACAATGCCTTTGATTTACAAAAGAGGAAGCTGAGGCCCAGAAAGGGTAAGTTATTTTCCCAAAGTCACATGGGTAAGAAGAAACAGTAAGGATTTGAATCCAGGTCCTCTGACTTCTATTCAGCATTCTTTCCCGTATTCTACAATTCCGAGCTGCCTGTTTCCCTCTGTGGCCACAGTTTTAGTATCTTAGATGACAGCCTCTACTTGGACCCCAACAAGAAGACTGAAAGATTGAATAGTAGCAAGGTAGAACAAAGCACTGAGTTCACTACAATCCATTTTGAAATCGAGATGTTAATTGAATTCAGAGTCAAGTCTTGAGCCATGGATTTGAACTCAAAGACAAATGGGACTTTGGAGTGAGCAGGACCCCTGGAAGCATTGACCGATAGGATCTTAATGCTGAATGAAATGTTAGAGGACAGCTAATATAATCATCTCATTTTACAGATGACGAACATGAAGCCCAGAGAGGGCTCAAAGAGGCTAGTTCAAAGTAACCCAGTGGGATAAGGAGGAAGCCTGGCTATGAGTAAATTAAAGGATCCTCCCATCTCCCCCCCACCCAAGAAAAAATCAATAAATTAAGTACCTTCTATGTGCAAGGCTCTGTGCTAGTTTTATTCAAGACTCTCTGGTCAATTCCAATTCTTTCTTAGAAAGACCAAGATCCTGAGGAACCCCAGAACCAGTCCACCTTTGAACTCAGCTCCTTAGGCTAGAAAAGTGATACCCTTAACTCACATGTACCCAGGAGGCTCAGATGTTCAGGTCACAGAGAAGGTGAAGTTCTCTGCCTGGGAGAGGGCCCTCAAAGGACCATGACTGAATGCCCGGTGAGAAGGAAGAGTTAACTTTGGCCTCCAAACTTATGCCAACACTCTTGGCAAAGGAGGAAACTACTCTGTGGGGGTGAGGCCAGAGGTGGGAAAGCTTTGGTCTTCAGGTTTCCAAAGTAGATTCCAGGTAGGATTAAAAATGTCAGTCCTTATGATGGCTGCCTAGTCACCCTTTGGAAAGCAATTGCGTGTGTCCTGTTCTTTGCAGCAGCTGGAGCAGATCCACTTCACAGAAAGTCCTTCTGTCCTGGTGCCACCATTGTGACTTCATGCCCCTAGCCCTGACTCCGAGATGCTGCAGTGGGCAGCTCAAATATCTGGGACTATCCACCCAGCCTTTCACTAGGAGTGAAGTGTCCCCCTGGCAAACGGACCCCAAGAAACTTGCTGGCTCCCCTTCCCCCCACTGCCACACTCTGAGTGGGGTTTCATCCTTGCCTTTCCCTCAACTGACTAAAGAAACCCCATGCGCCTAGAAAGCTGGGGCCCCTTAGTCTTCTCTTTCACTTTACTTGCTCTCTCTCCTTTGCCCTCCCCCCATCCCCACACACGCTTTAAAAGTTGTTGATGCTTAATTACAAACAAACGAAAAATAAGCTTTAATTCTCAAATGGCTGAGTTTGGCTCTGCTCCTTCTGTGTAGCTGTTTTCCCTTTAGAAAAAGTGCTCTTAGTTTACATTTAACAAAAGCAGCATGTGAGTAGTAACAAGCACATTTCAAATGAACTGAGACATCCCATTCAGAGGATCTCTAAGAGATTTGGGGGAAGCAGGGAATGGAGAACACCACACTGGGAGCAGGGATCTGACCTGGGGTCCATGCCTTGCTGCAAGACTAACTTGTCAAGTGACCTTGGGCAGGTCATTTCCCTCCTCTGGACCTCCAGTTTTCTTTTCTGCAGAATGAGCTGGCTGGATGACATGATCCATATGGTCCCTCCTAGCTCTGACAGTCTGGTTCTAATTCTGAGCATTTCAGGACTGTTTTAGGGAAATGGACAGAGAAAGCCAAGGGAGTAGAGATTTCAAGAAGCCAAAAGTAATTGACAGGATCAAAGGTCAGTTTGTTCTTGAGCATTTTTAGTCTTCAAACTAAGGGACATTAGAGAAGAGGCTTGGGAAAAAAGACAGAGCTCTAGGCATGGAATCAGGAAGACCCAGGTTCAAATCCCACCCCAGACATGTATTGTAGAAGCATTTAGTTCTACAGATGTAGGACTAAAAGGTGTCTAGTCAAAGTCCTTTTTACAAGTGAAGAAAGTGAGCACAACAGAGATTGATTGATTGGTCAGTTACCTACTATGTGACTGATTTACCCAATGCCAGTCAGTCAGCTATTAAACACCTACTATGTGATTGATTTACCCAATGTCACTCAACTATTAAACACCTACTATGTGACTGATTTACCCAATGCCAGTCAGTCAGCTATTAAACACCTACTATGTGATTGATTTACCCAATGTCACTCAACTATTAAACACCTACTATGTGATTGATTTACCCAATGTCAGTCAGTCAGCTATTAAACACCTACCATGTGATTAATTAGTCCAATGCCAGCCAGTCAGCTATTAAACACCCACTATGTGATTGATTTACCCAATGTCAGTCACTCAACTATTAAACACCTACTATGTGATTAATTAGTCCAATGCCAGTCAGTCAGCTACTAAACATCTACTTATGTGATTAATTAGCCCAATGCCAGTCAGTCAGCTATTAAACACCTACTATGTGATTAATTAGTCCAATGCCAGTCAGTCAGCTATTAAACACCCACTATGTGATTGATTTACCCAATGTCAGTCACTCAACTATTAAACACCTACCATGTGATTAATTAGTCCAATGCCAGTCAGTCAGCTATTAAACACCTACTATGTGATTGATTTACCCAATGTCAGTCACTCAACTATTAAACACCTACTATGTGATTGATTTACCCAATGTCAGTCACTCAACTATTAAACACCTACTATGTGATTGATTTACCCAATGTCAGTCAGTCAGCTATAAAACACCTACTACATGATTAATTAGCCCAATGCCAGTCAGTCAGCTATTAAACACCTACTATGTATAGATTGATTTGCCCAATGTTGGTCAGTCAGCTGTTAAACACCTACTCCATGCCAGGCATTGTGCTAAGTGCCAAGAAAACAAAGCAGAGCAAAAGATAGTCCTTGCCTTAAAGAAGCTCAACTCTGCTGGCAGTAGGCAGCAAGCATCAGGGTCAGGATGGGAACATGTACCCTCTAACTCCCTAGCAAGTGTTCTTTCCACTGCACCGAGCTGCCTGCCCAAGTCTCTTAAATATTGCGAGCCTCAGTTTCCTCATCTGCAAAGTGGAGCCAATAATAGCACCTTGTTCACATGGTTTTTGTGAAGATCAAATGAGATAATGTATGTAAAGTGCTTTGCAAAACTTAAAGCTGGGAGAAATGATTACTTCTCCTTCATAGTAATAATTAATTATTGAATTAGGACCAGAATTTTTTTTTTTAGAAACATGTAGGTAGTTCTGACTCAGGACAATGCTGACTGAATTAACTTTCTCTTCCATCCCCGCAGACCCCACCCCACCCAACTTTACAAGTAATTTAATCCAAAATGGGGAAGCCCACAGCGCTCTACATGGGCGTGGGTGGGGATAAATTCTTTGAATAGATTACCCAAGATTGGGCAAGTTAGAAGTCAATGACTTAATCAAAGTTCCACACTTCCCCCCATCCCCCACCCCTGCCCCAGCCCAGCTCCTCGTTAGACTAGGTCCACCTCTCCTTGTCATATTCCTTCTCTCTCATAAATTGTTAACCAATCAGAGTTGATTGCCACCCACAGGAACACCCACTCTTCCAAGGGCATATAAACTGTGAGCCCCTGGCCATGATCATCTTTGGCATTCGAGAGTGTCATCGACCCATTTGATTGGGGATATGCTAGTGATTTTAATAAAATGATTAGTTACCCAGAAACTGTGTCTCTCAAATTTTTCAATGTCACAAAGTGCTACCCTTTGTCAGTTATTATTGTTGTTAGAGTTGTCAGTTTTATTTGTTGTCAATTGTTATTATTGGTCAGTTATCTGTCAGTTGTTAGTTACTGTTATTGCTGTTCTCGTGATACAGGTGTGCTGTCATGGGGTAAAAAGATCTTCAGATGTCCGGGGTCTGGCTCATTCAGACTTACTAGCTGTGCAATGGACCAACCACTTCTTCTATCCTATCTAGAGCTCAGTTTCCTCATACACATAAGAGACATGTTAAACACTCACCTACTTCAATGGGGGCATAGTGAGCAGAGTGTTTTGGAAACTCCAGGGGCTTTTTAGATGTGAACTAACAGTTCCCATAGGACAAGGGAGAAGAGATAAACTGAGGCAAAGATCCCGAAGCAACATTCACCACTGAAAGAGTATCATTATGATTCCGAATACAAAGGACAATGATAAGCCAATTAGCATTTCCCAGTCACTTGGCAGAATGCACAGATCTAGCATTAATAGAGACACCAAAGGAATACAGAACATCAGAGCTGCAAAGGGCCCTGAAGGTCATGTATTCCAACTCCCTCATTTCACAGAGGACACACAGAGGGGAGGCCCTCAGTCACACACAAGGGAGTGGGAGAACTAGGACTCAAACATGGCACTCCTGGCTCTCCATGTCTATTCCTGGGCCTCCAAGGTCCTTTGACCTAGAAGAAACTTTAGTAATTTTCCCTTCGATGGTGGAAAAAAAAAAAAGAAAAAGTTGTAAGTCTGGGATTCCCTGTTAAATAAGGGAGAGGATACCTTTTTTTTTTTTTTGGAAGACAATTGGGGTTAAGTGACTTGTCCCGAGTCACATAGCTAGTAAGTATCTGAGGCTGGATTTGAACACTCAGGTCCTCCTGACTCTAGGGCTGGTGCTCTATCCACTGCACCACACAGATGCCCCAATGCTCTTTCTATATTAGGGGGAAGGGAGAAAATAGGAAGAAAAAAAGAAGGAAACTCTTAAAGCAGTGGAAGTTCTTGTTCCAAGGAAAGGAGGGGAGGAAGGAGGAGAGAATAAGCATTTATTAAGCAGCTGCTGTGTGCCAGACACTCTGCTGAGTGGTTTACTAACATTTCGTTTCAAAGGAAGTTTCAAAAGTTTCCAAGGAATCTTGAGTGTTCCCCCATTGGGAAATGGCCTTCAAGAAAGGCACCATGCTTTCTTATTAGAGCTGGGACCTCAGAGATCAATGAGTCCTTCCCCTTTATTTTACAAAAGGCAGAGAGAGGGGGAGTGACTGGTCCAAGGCTACACGGTGAGTTAGTGGCAGACCCAGGACTAGAATCCCCATCTTCTACCTTCCAGCCAGGATTCCACACCCCCCCTCCACCCCATTTCTTGCCCTGTTAGAGGAGAGAGTTTTGATTCTGAACCAATATCAACAGTTGGCTGTGTTCCAGTGATTAAAGCCTGGGAGCCATGAACTCAGGCACCATGGTCAGGGAAGAGCTAAGTACACTTCTGGAGGCCTCCTGTTTGGCTTAGTTTTTTTTTTTTTTAATACTTTTACCTGATTAACCTTCCAAGCACTCAACGTATCCTGAGGTTTCCTTCTCTGTAGAAAGAATGGATGGGCTATTTTGAAAATGCTCCATTGATGATCTCTCACTTGTCACCCTGTTCTCTATTCCCAGGGCCAATATCCTCATCCAGGTCTTCATTGTCGCTACCTTGAATATGGAAATAGCTTCCCAACAGGTCTGTTTTCTCTTCCTTCCATTCCATCCTTCACACTACTGCTAGAATAATCTTCATGCATAAATCTTAGGGCAGCTTGGTGGTGCAGCGGATAGAGCACCGGGCTTGGAATCAGGAAGACTCTTCTTGAGTTCAAATCTGGCCCCAGACTCTTCCCAGCTGTGTGACCCTGAGCAAGTCACTTAACCTTATGTTCCTCAGTTTCCTCATCTGCAAAATGAGCTGGAGAAGGAAATGGCAAACCACTCCAATAACTTTGTCAAGAAAACCCCAAATGGGGTCACAAAGAGTCAGACACAACTGAAACGATGAACAGCAACATAGATCTTGTATTAATTTTCAACTAAAAAAGAGGCAGTGGCTCCCTATTGTCTACCAAAGTAACATTCAAATTCCTCTGCCTGCCGTGTGGAGGATTCAAAGCCCTCCACTATCTCACCCAAATCTACCTCTTCAGTCTCACCTCCCATCATTCCCCTTCTCATATTCTCCAGCCAAAATGAACTCCTTTCCTTCCTCCAGACTCTAGATTTTCCTGCCTCTGGGTATTTGTTCGGGTCATTCCCCGTGTCTGTAATATCATCCCTCCTCCTTTCATCTCTTGAATTCCTGACCATATTTTAAAGTCCACTCCCAATAGCATCCCTTCCAGGAAGCTCTCCCCTGCAGGTCTGCTGGCCTTTCCTTTCAGACTCTCCAGATCACTTTGTTTTATAACTCTGGATGGCACTTATTGTGCATGATTGTATACTCTAATTATCTGTGTCATATCTTTCCATTAGATTGTAAACTCACTGAGGGCTTATTCAGTCATGTCTCACTCTTCAGGACCCCATTTGAAGTTTTCTTGGTAAAGATACTGGAGTGATTTGCCATTTCCTTCTCCAGCTCATTTTACAGATGAAGAAACTGAGGCAAGCAGGCAGGGTTAAGTGATTTGCCCAGGTTCACACATAGCTAGAAAGTATCTGAGGCCAAATTTGAACTCAGGAAGATGAGTCTTCCTGACTCCAGCCCCAGCACTCTAGCTGCCCCATTAAGGACATGGACTGTATATTATCTAAGCTACATTCTCTCTCTCTCTCTCTCTCTCTCTCTCTCTCTCTCTCTCTCTCTCTCTCTCTCTGTCACTCTCTCTCTCAGAACAGTCTTCTGGCAATAGTAGGCACTTAATCAGCTTGTCAAATGGATGAATGAAGGAATGACCGCTGTATGATCTTTGGTGGCCCACCTGGCTTTAATGTTTTAAGGTTTTCTGCATTGAATGCTGAGCCCCAGGGAATACAATGCTACAAATAGGAAAAAGAATATTCTAGTATGTGGTAGGACCATCGTGGAGGCCACCAGGCTCCCTGTTTAGTAAAGACCCCTGTAGGAGCCCTCGGGAGATTGGCCCTTGCCCGCACCAATCCCGCCACAATCCTTCAGCATCCAAGTGCTTCATTACTCTGTCCTGATAATCGCTCAATCTTTCCTGTTTCTATGTTTACCAAACACAAAAATAGCAACTGTTTCAAAAGCTCTTTTCCTAAAATGAATTCCAGGCCTAGGGTGCTGTAGGAGATAAGAGGACTGAACAGGGAGACAGAGGCCAGGATCAAGGTTAGAGTTAGAGGCTAGGTTAGTGTTCAGGTTGGGTCAGCCTGGGGCCAGGTTGGTATCAGGGTTCAAGTTAGGGTTTGGATCCAGGTCAGGGTCAGAGGTGGGGGTTAGCACCCTGTCAAGTTAAAGGATGCTCACTGCTTCAGATGGAAGACACAATCTGCCCCACCCCACCCCCTTTCTGGCCTTCTGAATCTCCCACTCTCAGGTTTTATTGACCTTATTTAGGGCCAATGAAAGAAGAGAAATGAGATCCATACATTAATCACAAGGGCATGGGGACTGGAACTAAGGAATCTCAATTCCACCAGCATCTACTAAAGCTGACTTTCTTCAGTCCTTTCCTGGGTCTTCACAGGAAAGTGGCATCTGTCTTCTACACGTCATCTCAGCTACCTCTTTCAGATGTTTTTTACATTTGGTTTTCAGCAATCAGATAAAAACGAACTTGTGGTCAGGATGTGATTTTCCCAGCAGCCAAACTAGGATTTGAGGGCATGGCTAAGAATAAATCTGAATAAATCTGTATTATCTACATCTCTTTGAACCCAACCTGACTCCCACGTTCTAAGTCCTATTTATGACTATACATGTCAGGAGTTGTATACACGTCCGGTTTCTACATTTAGGCTGCCAGAAGGTTCTTAGGATCATAGGTCAAGAATAAAAGGTAGAAGGGAATTTAGGGATTCATCTAGCACAACCCTGTCATTTTACCTATTAGCAAACTAAGATCCAGACAGGTTGACTTGCCCAAGGTGACTCCATGGGAAATAGTAGCTTGATTTTGAAACAAATGTCTTTCCTTCCATCTGTTCCCAATTACATGTTATTGATGTTTCTTAATAAGTCATTTCAAACTCCTCCTTCCCTCCAGATTGAATCCTCTTTTTTGAAATTTGGCCCCCTCCCCATTTTCTTCCATTCAATGTGGATGCAACTATTCCATTACTCATTAAAAATTCTAATTCAGTGCCCATTTTTAGGCATCACCAGGCACACTGGGCAGATTGTGGACGCATCCCTGAGCCATACTTCTTTTGTCTGCTAAAATGCACTCAGTGGAGGGTGGTACACGGTGGTTAGCAAAGGTGGCAAGAGGTAAAGCAAGTACAAGTAGAAAATAGAGGAAGTGGTGAAAAGTGGGGCCTGCCCACCTTTTACCTCAAAGGACCCTTGTGTGGGAAGCACTTTGAAACCCTAAAGTGCTACAGAAACGAGTGTCCTCATCATTACATTCACACACAAAAGGCTACACAGCTCAAAGCTGCCATGCCATTGATCACAGTTGTTCAGAGGTAGAGCTTGGGGCCACAAGAGTGCTCTCAGAGCCATCCTGTTTTCTCCCAGTTTGCTTTCTCACATGCATCAGTGCATCACCTCATTGCCATCCCAGGATGCTAGTTCCCATACATGCAAGGGTTTCCCACGAACAGGCAAATTGATGGTCAGGGCCAACCAAACGACAAATGTAATATGCTGACTCAGGTGAGAAAAATGAGATTCAAGGCTTTATTCTAGTCCACCCTTCTTGGACTAGCTCTGACATGGTTACAGGATTGATGATTTGGAGTTAGAAGGAAATGTAGAGGCCACCTAATCATAGATTCACAGCTTCAGAGCAGGAATGGACCTTTAGAGATAGTCTAAGTTAGACCCTCGAGCCCTTTGACCGAGACCAAGTTTTATGGGACAAATCCTTTTATGAAGGGTATTTGTTCTGTGAAGTTTGGATTCAGTCAAAGGGCTGCGCTTGAGGACCTAGGGGGCCACATGTGGCCTTGAGGTTGAAGGTTCCCCAGTCCTGGATCCAACCCTCTCATTTTACAGAAGAGGAGACTGAGAGGCTAAGTGATTGGCCCAAGGTCACGTGGGTATTAAGCGGCAGACCTGGGATTTAAACCGAGGTCCTCTGACTCTTAAATCTAGCACTCCTTCATTTGTACTATGCTGGGCAACCAGAAGCTGTGATCCTTCAACAGCTCTTATTTTATCAATGGGGAAGTGACAAATCAGTCTTCACATGCACTCCTTGAAAGACCTAATGTGTGTCGCATCCCTTCCCTCTAGAACACTCTTCATGTACCATTCTCATAAAGGTAAGGAAGAACTCCTGAAAGAGAGAAATGCAGAAAGAGAACTCTGGCACTGAGCCCAAGAAGGGGGGAGGGGAGCAGAGGGTGGGGAAGTGAAGGAGAGGGTGATGTAGCCTCTGACCTAGAAACAAGACTGCAGCGGCCCACTGTTCTGCCTGCCAGAAAACAGAGAAAAGAGGTGCAGGGCTGAATGGAAGTTCTGAAAGCGTCTTCTGTATGTCCTTCCTACAACTTTTAGTCTAGTAATAAAGCTTGGAGGGAGAGTTAACACCTTAGATGATAGGATCTAAAAAGACCTTAATGGATTAGGACAACTGGGCCAAATCTAAGGCATAAATCTGAGGTAGTCCCCTTTCTACATTTTTTAAAATTAATTTTAAAAATTATCAAGCCTTTATTTTTACTCTCTTTGCTCTTCAAACATATACTGGGAAAAAAGGAGAAAAACAAACCTCTTGTAATAAATATGAATAGTTAAGCAAAACAAATTTCCATATTAGCCATGTCCAAAAATGTATATCTCATGCTGTATATTAACCCATTATCTCTCTGTCAGGAGGTTGCTAACATTATTCACCAGCTGTCCTCTGGAATCATGACCGATCATTGCGATGACTGGAATTCTTAAGTCTTTCAAAATGGTTTATATAATGTTGATGTAACAGTATAATTTGTATAGTGATATAATAGTATAAATTGTTCTCTTGGTTCTGTTCACTTCACTCTGCATCAGTCCATACAAATCTTCCTATACTTCTCTGAAACCAAGTCTTTCTTCATTTTTTACAGCACAATAGTATTCCATTACATTTATATACCATAATTTGCTCAGCCATTCCCCAATTCTTTGTCACTGTAAAAAAGAGCTTCTATGAATGTACGCGTACATGCAGGTCCTTTTCCTCTTTCTTTCATTTCCTTGGACATATAGGTCTAATAGTGGGCACTGCTGGATCAAAGAACATGCACGGTTCAGTACCTTTTGGGATATAGTTCTAAATTGTTTTCTAGACTAGCTAGATTAATTTGCAACTCCACCAACAATATATCAATGTGCCTCTTGAAATGTAGGACTGCCCTTTTTTGAAGGATACGTCAGATCTCAGTTAAGAAAGTCCTGCCCTGTTAACAAAAGAAAACTGTTTCTTCAGTTTGGTCACATAATAATAACTGGGCTTCTGTTTGGTAAGCATTTACCTTACCCAGACCTAGACCTACCAGTCCCTTCCTGGTCATGTTGTTCCTGCTTCCCGACTTTAGTTTGGGGAACAGCAACAAATCAATATTATAATTCCTGGAATGGGTAGGTATGTGTTAATCAATTGCCTCATGACTCTAATACCATTCCCTCTGTCTTTCCAGTCCAAAATGCTTCCCTAACACTTACTTACTGATATGATGATGATAATAATAATAAAAGAACATACTCTTTGCATAGTGCCTTAAAGTTTGCATATGTAATCACGGCTGATTTCATACTAACACTGTGAGATAGGTACTGATTTTATTGTCCTGATTTTATTGCTGAAGGGACTGAGCCTAAGAGAGGTGACAGGATTTGTCGAGGGTCACACGCCTAGTAAGTGTTTCAGGAAAGGTTTGAACTCCTGTTTTCCCACCTCAAAGTCCAGTGCGCTATCCATTGTCTTCCCCTATTAGAACATAAGCTTGCTTATATTTGTATCCCCAGCACTTAGCGTAATACCTGGCACTTAATTGATGATTTTTCATTCATTCAATCCCTAATATTTATACAATGCTTTAAAGTCTACTAAGTACCTTGCTTATATTAACACATTTGATCCTCAGAACAACTGACAGGTAGGCATTATTTGCATTTCACAGATAAGGAAACTGAGGCCAAGAGACATTAAGTGACTTGTCCAGGGTCACATAACTATGCTGTGGGTGTCTGTGGTGGGATATAATCCTTTGCCACCCACTTTCCTAAGACCTTGGAGGAATTAAGTATATTAAAAACACATTATTACAGTCCCAGCTTTCAAATAGAAGACAAATGGATCATCACAACATTTCCAAGAAGAACTTAGCAGTCAGGTTCTTTATAGGAGGGAGATTCCTTGGAGAGATAAGAGTAGGATCTGAGCCTGCCCACAGCTCTGGGGTCTGGGCTGCTCTTTGTTTATTCTTTGCTCTCCGGCTTGCCCTGTTAGTCACTCTTTCCTTGCGGATTCTTTGTTTCCTACTGCTGGGTAATTTGTTTTCCCTTAGGAAACAGTGGGTTGTTCCAGTTCTTAATGAGGAGAAAAGTCAGAACCTTGAGAAGCCCTGGGAGCGAGTGCCTGCCATTCCCCTGAAGGTGAGGCAAAGTTAAAAGCTGTGTCTCACATTCCCAGCCTCACTCAGCTCCCTCCTTCCCTCACCACCCCCTCCTCCCCACCAGCCTGCCCATCCCTACTACCCACCAAGGGAAATTCGTGCTTTAGGTTTTCCCTATCTATGGGAAGAATTTGAGCCTTCGAATGAACTCAAGGCAGAAATTGTTATTCATGTGAGCAGGTACATTTCCTTGTACCTTGGAAAGCAAAGACATTTTTGGACATTTGCTCCAGATTTGGATCCACAGGACCTTCTCAGTTTAGGATAAAACTCAAGTACCCTTGTGCCTCTCATCTCCACAGATTTAAAAAAAATGATGATGATGATGATGATGGAGAGAGAGAGAGAGAGAGAGAGAGAGAGAGAGAGAGAGAGAGAAGGGAGAAGGGAGAGAGGGGGGAGAGGGAGAGAAAGAGACAGAGACAGAGACAGGAGAGAGAGAGCAAGCAAGCACACTTCAAGGCTTTCAAAACATCTTCTTTACAACAATGAAGTAGGAAATCTGAGTGTAATTATCCCTATCTTACATATGGGGAAATTGAGCCACAGAGATGGAAAAAAAAACAAAAACTTGCCTGAACACAGCCAGCAGCTGTCTCATGAGAAAATTGAATTCAGATCTCCTGATTCCAAGTTCTGTTAAATTTATGCCATGTTATAACTTACTCTTCTGGGTACGACTAGTTTAAAGTTAGCCATTGCCTTTAAGACCCAATGGCCAAACCACCTACCAACCTCCTCTCCAGAACCATCTAATGTGTTTTGCCATGAAAAATTATGAACTTTGGATTGGAAAAACTTTGGGGCCATCAATCGTATTGCTTTTATAGACCAACATCAGAATTGTATACCTTTGGGTGTGAATTCTGATTCTGTGGCTTTGAGATAAGAGCTAGACATGTAGGCTTTAAAAAATATTACTACTATCCCCTTGTGCCCTAATAGCATGGAGTTATTTGCATAGTACTTTCTTATCCCCGATCTTATTTGACCCTCACAAAACCCTTGTCACACTGTGAAGGACTCAGAGCACAGATTATTGGTCCCATTTGTCTGATAATAAGCCAGAATATGACTTGCCCAACATAAAATGGCTGACAATGATGATGATGATAATAACTAGCATTTAAATAGTGCTTTAATGTTTACAAAACACAATATAGAGAGCAAGAAGTTAAATCCTTTTCTTCCTAAGTCCATACTGTCTCCACCTATGCAAAATGTTATATTTAATTAATCTCACAACAAAAAATAAAAACCTACACTTAAAACTCAATGCAAAGAGATAAGAACAAATGCACATCACAGAGCTTTGTACTGGGCAGGCACTTAACTCATCCTTTTATAATAAGTGAATCTGTAAGCCCCAAGCCATTGCCAGAGCTCTGAGTTTACACAGAGTTTAATGTTGGGGGTCTCTCAATAACCATACTCTTTTCCATGCCTCAAACCCAGGGTTGGAATGAAGGGGGTCGAACAGTGAATGGTTGCATGATAAACTCCATCATCTTCTCTGATTCTTATGATAGCACCACCTTTTTGCAGAATTATAATCAAACATGACACCTGACACTCAGGCATAGGTGTATAGATAGGGTGTGCTAGGTATACAAAGGCACATCCCAAAGTCTCAAAAATATGTTGGGTATTTTGTGTCTTGTTTTTAAAAATAGTATGTTTAAAATCAACTTTACTTGTTTTTTTTTAAATTAAAATTTCAGTTTCCTTAGTTGGCTGGATAAAAACAATGTCCTTTATGACTGAATATTCAATAAATGTTTGCCTTAGAAAATAAAACACAAAATTCCCTAGATACAAACCTTGATCAGATATGCTGCACCTGCCTACGCATCACAGGATTCTACTTCTGTCACTCTGCATATCTCAGTCTAGTCCTCTTTCTACTTCTACAGTCTTCATGACTATCGTTTCTATAGCGGTAAGGTCACTACATGAATATCCACAGTCAGCCTGGCCATTCCCTGATTTGGGGCATCCGGGAAATTCTGAGTTTTTCCACTATTATAAAAATGGCAACTGTAAACATTCTTGCCCAAACAGACCCTTCTCTCCTTGTACATTCTCAGGATATGCTCCCAGGAGTGGGGTGACAGGGTCAAAGGGCATGGGCAGTTTGGGGTTCTACTCTTCCAGATACTGCCTTGAAGATCACACCCATGTGTGCAGTTCTGTGGAAGCACAGGGGGTGAGAGGGCCTCAGCCCTGCTTGCCCAACCCTGGATCTCAGCTATTTGATTTTTTTTTTTTTTGCTAATTATACAGGTAATAATGCCTCTGAGATGTTTTTATCTGTAAGTCTTTATTAGTGAAAGTGAACTTTTCCCCAGGCACTTTTTTCAAAAGGCATGAGAATCAGTGCATTAGAAATGTGGCTAATGAATCTCCTTCGCCAAGTTCAATACCTTGAATGTAGAAGACACCTGCCTACTATGTGGGCCTTAAACAGAAGCAGCCCCATCTATTGCAGGACTCTCAGAATATCCAATGTAGGAACTAGGGGACGGGAGCAGTCTTTAGAGCCCACTGAATCTTACCCCCTCATTCTACAGGGGAAGAGACTGAGATCCAGAGAGGGGACCGAGTCACCCAAGGCCACAGAGTGAGTCAGTAGCAGAACCTATTGTCCCCAACAAGCCCCTGTCTGACCTAGAACTCCAGTTTTCTGACCAGCATTGCGTGAAAAGCTATCTTCATTTTTCCCCCTTTTATCTGCTTACTCATCTTTTCATAGTCCCCTTGGAAGCTGGAGAGTGCAGCTGCCACATAGTTGGAATCTGTTTGAAGCAGCAGCAAAGATAGTTCATATACAACAAATGAACCAGTCTCTCCCACAGCCTATCCCTGTTTTGAAGGCCACTATACGCACAGAGGTGGAATTTGCATGCAATGCAAACAGTGGCAAAGAAACCACCTACCCATCCCCAAACGGTAAAACTGGGGAGAGCATGTGCACGTTAGCCCTGAGACCATCTGACTGTTAATGATGATGTTTCAGAGACCCCATCCCTGCCAGCCAAGATCCACTTGGACACTTTGAATCCAGAACACAGGCCCACGAAACAGGCTTCCGGGTGTCTGCTGGTCCTGATGTCATAAATTACCATCTGCTAGAGGTGTGACTTCCTCCAAGTTCTCTGTTTCTCGTTACATATTTTGGGGAAAGGGTTCCTCAGGGACTAAGAGGGCAAGAGCAACCCCCTGAATCATTAAAAGGAAAGAATAAAGCCAAGAGGAAATGAAAAAAGGCAAAAAATGCAAATGTCCAACGACCAAGTCAAGACTCAAAAAAGTAAGGCCTGGGAGAATAAAAACAGAAAGTTTTCCCTGGCCGTGGGGAGTTGGGGGAGGGCCTGGGGGACCATCAGTGTGGTTGTGATGGGGAGCTTATACAGCCTGTATTTTCTGAGGCAGCCCTGCTGGTGCCACAGAGGATATCAGTCATTCTCCCTGATTACTCTTGTAAAGAAATCCTGCTCTTTTGGGAGAGACACTAGTTTAAAAGCCAGCTGGGGACTCAGACCAGGCAGGCCTGAGACATAGCCAGTGGGTTGTTACTTTGAATGTTTCCATTCCACAGCCCAACCCTGTTATTCCCATCAAGGCTCATTCTTAAAGTCTCCAGGGGCTGTAATCTGCTAGACAGGACACCCCAGGTTACCAGCCCTAGGGCTGCCTCCTGTCTCAGGAGCCTATAGACAAAACCACACTCTTACACAACCTCCAAGCCAATGTCTAAATGGTGCTGTCCCTTCCATATGAAAATACACAGTCTCCAAGCCAAAAAACAGGCAGATCATTAGTTACCTAGTTATTAAATAGGAAGGTAATGCAACTATGCCGTGGGTAGGTTCTCTGCTAGCCTATAATCCTCCCAAGGCTGGAAACTGGCTTGTCTTCAAGCTGAAACCTGGCTCAGCAATGGAGTATATTTTCGGGGATACGGGAAGCAGGTTAGCCAGTGGGTGGCCTTACATACTGTAGCTCTGGAAGGGGAAAAAAATGGCTTGAGCAGAGGGAAGAAGGCAGGGATCGAGGTTAACAAGGGATCACTTCGTGTTCCACTTTCTCAGCCACACTTAAAATAGTGCCCTAGGTACCTATGACTGCAATTATATTCACTAAATCGTTAGACATCTTGAGGCAAAAACCTCTGGCAGTGTTTTCTTATGAGACATCAAGCTAGGAACTGTGGGAAAACCCCCACCTGAGTGATAGGTCCCTCTGGAAGATATGAGCATAGAGATAGATCTACTGAACCCCTAGAGTTTACTAGGCTGGACTTTGCAACTGGGCTTTCTTAAGAGCCAAGCAGCCTTAAATATACATTTACATAAATGTAACATATACATTTATATAAAAATATTAAATGCAGGTGGGGGCTATCTACAGACGTCTTGATCTATAACTTGCCACTGGACCCAGGTGGCTCCAGAGGAGAAAGTGAGGCTGGTGACTTTGCATAGCCCTGGCTCACTTAAAGCCAATTCACTTGCTAGTCGTAGCATCACCTTGATGTCATGGTCCTCTTCAAGAACAAAGGACAAACAACAACAAATACAGGCAGTATATATTTATATAAAATGGTAATATATAAAGATATTATATTTACATAAAATGTTTATGTATAAATATACTATATTTACATAAATCTATTTTTATAGATATAGATGCTTTAAAAAATATCATAGCCATTTCTGGACATACCCTACTCCCAACTAAACCCTTCCTCGTCAAAAACAGTTAAGGAAAAAAAAACCGACAGTGACTCCATCTGACAAAATATGCTAGATTCTGCCTGAGTTAGTCAGTCCATCCCCCACACCTCTGCCAAGAGGAAGGGAATCTTTTAAGTTTCTGTCCTCTGGGACCGTTATTGGTTTTTCATTTATCCTGTTTCATTTCCTTTTAGTGAACTTTCATTTGCTGTATCATGGTCATTGTGTTTATTTGTTTTTTGGTTCTGCTCATTTCACTCAGCATGAGCTCACACAAACCTTCCCATGCTTCTCTGAATTCCTCATATTTGTCATTCCACACAGCCTGGTAACATTCCATTCCTTTCATATGACTCCCTTTGTTGAGTCATTCCTTAATCTGTGACTACCCACTACCCCATTTTTTTGTCCAGTTCTTTATGGACACAAAGGGCTGGCACAGTGGGCTGCTTTGGTATACAATGGATCTTTATTTCTGTCTTTAAATCAATCAATAAATATTTACCAAGCACCTACTATGTGCCCAGGCACTGTGCTAAGCTCTGGGGATACAAAAAGAGGCAAAAGACAGTTCCTGCCCTCATATGCCCATTAATGGGATTACTGAGTCAAAGAGTATGAATAGCTAAGTTGCTTTTCTTACATAATTCCAAACTATTACCCAGAGTGGTCAGATCCCAAGGAGCCTTTTTAAATATTAAAGAGCACCCACAAAGAAAAGATATGAAAAGATGCACTGCATTCCCCTCCACCTCCTTTGCAGAGGTCAAGGTCAATGGATGTGGAACAGTATACATAACTTCAGATTTTTTCAATATGTTGACATCTCTTTAAAAAAATGCTAAGGGGACCTTAAAGTAAACAAGGGAAGAGACCAAAACTGAATGGTGGGGTGGGGGGAAGGGAGCAGGGACCCGCCACTGGAATCTATTACTCGATCACATTTTAGCTACTAGTCACTTAAAAGCAGAAAAGACAAACACTATTTGGTACAGAAAGCTTGTAGGGGGTTGGTGGGAGGCCTAGACCCTTCTGAAGGAAACTCTCACAGTAAAGTAAGCCCTGTTTTGTTTATGACCACAAGATAAGCACTGGGAAATGAGGAAGAGGCTCTATGAGGCTAAATGAGGACTTTAGAGGAACCCGAACCTAAGAGGAATATCCACAGGCTTCCTATCATTACATCATTTACACAAACATTTGGGCTTTTATCTCCCCCTTTTAAAAATCTATTACCAGCTAAAAGGGTCCCCAGAACTACATGGGGAATGCACTGAGTTACAGTGATAGCATCAGCTAATTGGGGCATTATGGCCAGTTTAGCCACATGAAAATGGCCAAAAGAAAAAATGGAAGCACCCATAAGAAACCATAAAGAGGAGGCATTCAGGAAAACCGAGGCAAGACTTCTATGAACTGATACAAAGCACAAAGAGGAGAGTCAGAAGGACAACACACATGATGACTACATACATCAGTGTAAAGGAAAAGGCAGTTGGAAATTGCAATGACCGATCCTGGTTCCAGAAGAGAGATAATGAAGCACAAATCCCTCTTCTTAGCAGAGAAGCGGGGAACTATGGATACAGAATGTTGCAAACAGTCTGCTGTCTGATGTATGAGCTGTTAGTTGTTTTTTCCTTCTTTTCTTTGTTACAGGGCCAATGGATAGGGTATATTGGGAACTATGATGTAAAAAACTAAGCGCTTCAATAAAACATTTTAATGGATAAGTTCCTTATTATATTTTATAGAATAGGACAGGATAGGAAAGAAAGCCAAGCCGTCCTATAAACATTTTTTATGGTAACAAAACTAAGTTGAGCTGTTCATCAGGAAACAAAAACACTATGGGACATTATTCTCATTCTTAACAATGATTTATCCACTTAGGCTATTTTTAACACAATCCAAATAAACAATATTGCCTTTATGCATGACTTCTGCCAGAGGTATGAAATATGCATTCGCTAAGATGGCATTTTTCTTTTCCAACCAGTTAAAGACAGGGATCTCTATAACTTTTTCCTTCTGACAAAGGAGATAACCCACTGCTGCGGCATTTGGAGGCAAGGTTCTGGCTTCTGTTTTACAAAGTGTACATCCGCTGGTTTGGGACTTATACATCAGGCCTCCACCATTATCTTACTCCTGATGGAAACCCAATCCAACGATCACAGGTTGGGTACTCGGTGAGTGAGGAAAGGTGGTGTACCTAGAAGAAACTCTACCTGGAAGTCAGGATCATAGGGTTGAGGGCTGGAAGGGTCCCCAAAGGTCACCTTATCCAATGCCCCCATTTTACAGATGAAGAAAGTAAGACCTAGAGAAGTGACTTGCCCAAGATCACAGAGGGAGTAAAAAAGCAGAGTCTGAATTTGAACCCAGAACTTCTGGCTCAAAATTCAGCATTCTTTACACTACCCCAAAACCATAACTCACAATTTTTGGGCTAGAGGCAAGTACCTCACCCAGAGTAGGTAGAAAAAAATGCTTGTTGATTAACTGACAACTTACTGGACTCCTCCCCGGCTCCCACTCCTTCATCTGCCTTTCACCCAGACCTCTAATCAGAATGCAGACAGGCTACTGTTCTACAGCCAATTTGGTCAAAGCCAATTAGAAACACTGGAAACATAAAAGGCAACATTTTCACGCTAATTTGGACAGGCCTATGTGTTTATATTCCGTGTCTCCAAGTAGGAATGCCAGAAAAGGCCAATGACCTTTGTTAATGACCACAGGAGATGGCTCTTCAGCAGAGAAAAGGGCCTCCTTCAGTTGATTCCTTTTCAACACAGGAACTATTTCAGAGATATATTAATAACATCACTGCACATTTGTATAGACTCTGGCTTTCCTATCCATTTTGTCACTGGCTCCATCCCAGGTCTCCACTCCTTGTACGGGAAGGGAAGCATTTATATAGTGCCTACTGTGTGCTATCCTAAACACTTTAAAATTTTTTTCGCTGTTGTTTTTGGAGGCAATTGGGGTTAAGTAACTAGCCCAGGGTCACAGGCTAGTAAATATCTGAGGCCAGATTTGAACTCCAGTGCTCCGGACTCCAAGGCCAGTGCTCTATCTACTATGCCACCTAGCTGCCCCTCGGCACTTGTACAATATTATCTCTGATGCTCAAAACAGCCTTGAGAGGTAGATGACATTATTATCTCCTTTGTGTAGTTGAGGAAACTGAGGCAGACAGAAGTTAAGTGGCTTGCCCAGGGCCACACAGCTAGTCAGTGTGTGAGGCTGAATTTGAACTCAGGTCTTCCTGACTCCAAGCCCCAAGCTCTATTCACTGAACCAGCAGCTGGACTTCTTGCCCTTTTAGCAAACACTTAGCCAGTCCTAAGGGTGACTCTGAGACAGCTTCCAGTCACCGCATCTACTCCATCGCGCCCCACACCCATGGCTGATGAGAGCTGACGAGCACAAGGGGCGCTCTGCCAGACTTCCAAAGAGAAGATTTCCCTCAAAGGCTGCTCCAAGCCTTGTCAGTTTTGTGAGTCCTAATTGATAGAGATATATTGGTCTTCTGGGAGTTGTGGTCTCCCACAACAGGAATGGAAGTGGAGGAAAAACTGGTCCCCTTGGGGGATCTTAATTATTATAAAATATTATTATAAAATAAAATTATTATAAAAAAAAGATGTTGGAAAGTCCTGAAACTGGAGATCTAGAGTGGGGTGGGATCTCACAGTCTATCTAGACTAATCCCTTCATTTTATAGATGAGGAGAGAGAGGGCCGAGGAGTCTAAAAGTGACTTGGCCTAAGATCACATGGTAGTAGGCATCAGTGGTAACATTTGAACTCAGGTCCTCTGACTTGAAAGATGGTACTTTTTCCACCATACTGTGCAGCCTTAGGGATCCATCCCTTCAATACCTTCTTTGACCATTGGTAACAGGAGGTTGAGGGTACAAGTGCTACCAAACCTTCTCAAGCCTGCCTGCCTTCCTTCCTTCCCCTTCCTCCCTCCCTCCCTTCCATCCATCCTTCCTTCCTTCCTTCCTTCCTCTCTGTCTAGCTCAGGCTGAAAGTACAGTGGCTACTCGTGGGTCCAGCCTTGCAGTTTATCGGCATGGAAGCTTTGACCTGCTCTGTTTCTGACCTGATAAAGGACCCAGGTAGCCTCCGGCTGTTGGAAGTTCACCATATCGCTCCCCGACTTAGTGCAGACATCCAATTGCCTTATTCCTATTGCAACTCAGAGTTCCCAAATTCAAGGATCCTCTAGCTTCGGCCTCCCCCAGAGCACAGATTTTAGACCTACACCATCAGGCCTGGCCACCAAATACCTTTTTGAACACTTCTGGCTGCCTCCTGAAGCAGCACATTTTCTAACAATTACAATTGCTAGAAAGTACTTTTTTCAAGCTGCTTCCTTATCAGAGCCATAAGTAGCATGGGACTAACGGGGCTTTGCCCCAGTGAGCCAAAACATATGACATTGTGGGGCACAAATGCTTTCTAGCTACTTTCACTTAAAGGTTTCTTTACTATGGCACCACTATTGTGGGCACATGCGTTCTCTCCCAAGCCCTGCAAGATAATTGGCTGACACCTACCCCTTCCCCTTGGCATAACTATACTTCCCCTCTGCCAATCACTTTAAATGTGGTTTTCGCCCCAGGTGAATACAATTTTAGTTATTCCTCCGCTCCCTGTAGCTTCTTTCCATTGGTCCCAGTTCTGCCTACCCTCCCCCCTCCCCAAGCTAAGCAAAGAGAAATCATTAGGAAAAATGTAAGAACAGTAAATCCAGGGACTTTGTCTGACTTGTGGGTCCTCAGAATAAGGGCTGTGGAGTTTGGGTAGACAATTTTCTCTTTTGAATGAGTTCTAGCTCCCTTGTTCCTACATTGGTTTTCCTAGAAAAGTGGTCTCTTCATGGGAAAAGTTGAAGAGGAGTTATATTTGCTCTGTCACACAAAGACACACCCACATGCATGAGGATATATTGGTTTGCTACAGGTATAGAAGGCTTAGGGGCCAGTGATGGAAAGAAAGAAAGAAAGAAAGAAAGAAAGAAAGAAAGAAAGAAAGAAAGAAAGAAAGAAAGAAAGAAAGAAAGAAAGAAAGAAAGAAAGAAAGAAAGAGAAAGAGAGAAAGAAAGATAGAGAGAGAAAGAGAGAAAGAAAGAGAGAGAGAGAAGGAAAGAGGAAGAAAGAAAGAAAGAGGAAGAAAGAAAGAAAAAAGAAAAGAAAAATATTCTTCAAGCTGCACTCTGAGAACGAATCATCACTTCTCTATCTGGAAGTGGAGAGCATGTTTGATCATATATCCTCTGGATTTGTGGTTGGTTGTGTTGCTTAGATGAACTCAAGGTTTCTTGACGCTATCTACTATGGCTCTCTGCTTTCATTCTGTAATCTTCCAGAGAACAGAGACTTTCTCATTTATCTCTGTATCTCCCTTAGCCTAGGACAGCATTCTATAATACAGTAAGCACCTAATAAAGAAGGGAGAGAGAGAGGAAAGAAAGAAGGAAAGTGGGCAGGAATGAAAGAAGGAAGGCAGTAAGGAAAGAAGGAAGGAAGACAGAGAAGGCAGGCAGGAAGGAAAGAAAGTAGGAAGGAAGGCAGAGATGGAAGGGGAGGTTGGGAGGAAGGGAGGGGAGGGGCACTAGGAGCAGCACGATGATCAGTAAAAATAGCTTTTGCTCCTGGCTTTGCCACTAGATTCCTCTATAACCTTGGGAAAATGAACAAAACCCTCTCTTGACTCTCTGTTTTCATCTGCCTGATGAAATCATAGCTTTACTGTTGGAAGGGACGATCCTTGAGGGCAGGGCCTATCTGACTTTTGCCTTTCTAACCCCAGCACTCAGTGCAGTGCTTGACACACAATTAAATGTTTTATCAATGCTTAGTGATTGACCTCAGATCCTTCATTTAGTCCAATCGCCTCATTTTACAGTTATGGAAACTGAATCCTAGAAAGGCTGTGTGACTTGCCCAAGGTCATGCAGGTGATAAAGGGCAAAGTTGGAAGCCAGGTAGTTTGGTCCGGCACCCTGTGCCCTCCCCTTCCCCAGGTGGGTAGCTGGGCATGTCCCTAGGCTCTTTTCTCCCTTCTGTGGCTGCTCTGTCCAGGCAGGGTGGCCTTTTTTTTTTTTTTTTGCAGTCCGAGGAAACGTCTTTTCGCCGTGGCTCCTCTCTTTAACCTTCCAGTTTATTTAACTTCTGCTTATTTTTACAGCTCCCACAAGGTTCCTCCTGACTAGATTGTTTATGTTTTTAGAAGCTTTTTTTTTTTTGGATATTGCTTACTTTAATCTTTAGAGACTCACTTAACTGCACAGAGCGGCCCCTCCCTTACCTCCCTCCCTCCTCAGCTGCATTGTGGACAACGATTTCGGGAGGTCTCCGACGTTTTCATTGGTAATAGTGAGCAGCACAACTCCGGGTTCCATACCAACAATGTACCGTCCTCACAATGATTCTGTGAAAGTGAGGTAAGTATTACTATCCCCATTAATGGAGGAGGAAACTGAGGCTCAGATGTTGTAAAATAACTTAACCAGGGTCATAATTAATTTCAGCTTGATTCCTTCATTTAAGAAGCATTTATTAAGCACCTACTAGGTGCCAGGCAGGGCAGCTAGCTGACTTTTGTGGATAGAGCACCAGAGCCTGGAGTCAGGAAAGACCTGAGTTCAAATTTGGCCTCAGATAGCTGTGTGACCCTGGGCAAGTCATTTAACCCTGTTTGCCTCAGTTTCCTCATCTGTAAAATTAGCTGGAGAAGGAAATGGAGAAGCACTCCAGTATCTCTGATCATGGGACATGACTGTAAGGACCGAACAAAAACAATGTGCTAGGTGCTGGAGATGAAAAAACAAAGATGCCCACAGCCCCTGCCCTCTGTCTTCAAAGGGTTTACATTCTACTTATAAGGAAATAATAGGCACAGTTAAGTAAATACAAAAATAAAAGCGCTAACAATGGGGGGAAAACAAGAAAGGTAGAAGGTGGATCCTGAGCCGCCTTCTTTTAAGTGGGAACATTGATCTCCTGATTCCAATGATCCTGTTCTTCCCAGGACACCTTGCTTCTTTGTAGTGTAGGGGAAAGAGGGCTAGATTGGGGGTCAGAGGAACTGGGTTCAAATCTCAGTCCTGTGTGACCTCTCAAGGCCTCAGTCTCTACCTGTAAAATGGGCTGGTGGACTAGATGCCCTCTTAGTTCTCTTCCAGCTCTAATTCTATGACCCTGTGATCCTGATATCTTTCCAGTTTATTAGGACAATCCCCATTCTCACAATATGGCTTTCTAAAAATTTTTTAAAAAATCATGACTAATCTTACTATCCTTTTCTCTCTTCCAAATTGCAAATGGGGACTAAATTTCTAATTAAGCACAAGCCATTATACCTTAATGCTCTCTTATTTCTACCTTGTTTACTAGACTTAGTTGCTCCTACCCAGCCCAGGTCCTAACCAGGTGATCCCAAGAACCTCTGAGGTTTAATCTAGAGTTCCTTCCCAGGTAACCCTACTAACCAGCCCCCCAGCTGCAACCCCCCCCCAAAGATTTGATCAGGATTGCTTTTTCTCAAGCTCGTCCTTTTCCTCAACTTTCACATAATTTCACATTATTCTCTTCCAAATCATGAAAAATATGATTTTGCTGTCATCGACAGCAAAAAACATAGTGGACTTTTTTCAGGTCTCCCCTTGGGAAAGAAAGGGCCTCACTATAGCTGCCTCCTGGTAGGCTTCTAGGCTGGCCCCTGAGGAATCCACAATCATTAGTTCAGGCTGCATCTGCTGGGTCATTAGAAATGCCAAATCATCTTTGGTCTCTTTCAGTGCTATACCCCTCTCTGCCTTGGTTCAACTAATCCACTCTGTCTATTCCTTCCAAAAACTCTTCCGCTGGCAAATTCAGCAATTTTTTGTAACTTAGATGTTATCCTCACACTGACTTCTGCTTGGGAATGGGTCCCCTACGTGGTTCTTAATTCCACCCATATGCTCTCCAGAGAACTCTGGATAATTTGCTTTGTTACATTAATGGATTTACGTATATCTACACTCTTTCTCCTTCGTATTCCTTATAGGGGAAAAGTTTCCAAGATTCTCAAGTACAACTAGTCCAGATGAACTCACCACCTTAGAAAGTCACCCCAGCTTGTACCAAGAGACCAGCCTGCCTTTGCTTATAGCTTGCTGGTGAACTGATAGAATCTTCTCAACTGGCCCTTCCTTGGGTTTTCAACCAGGCATTGAAACAAAGGAAGTGAACGTCAAAGCTGGGAGGTGACTCCAAGATCATCTAGGTCTAGTCCAACCTTCCCATTTTAGAGAGAGGAAAACTGAGGTCAAGGGAGGGGATACAACTTGCCCAAAGTCACAGAATGAGCTAATGGCTAGGGCTGCTCTTGGGTTACTTTTTGTTCTATGAGGTCTTTGAGTCAGAAGACCTGGATTTGAGCCCTACTTCCAATACTTGCCAGCGACAGTGACCCCGGGGGCTACACTTTCCCTCTCTAAGGCTCAATTTTTTTATCTATCAAATGAGAATAATAATAATTAAACTCACAAGAACCCTTTCAAAAATTAATTAATTAATATTATTTTTAGAAAGGAATGGAGAGGAGACTACAGCAGTCATCCCACACAGGGTTCTGCATATAGTAGGTGCTTAATAAATATTTGCTGATCTTATCTTTTAAAAAAAAACCTATCAAATAGTTGTTGAGAGGAAATGGCTAAAGGTTTTATGGCAACGTAAACTATTATTCCATAGAGCTGTTGGAATAATTCACATCTGTGTCAAGTCCTGGCTGGGTCTTTTGCAATTTAAAGTTATGTAATGTCAACTGGATCTTTATTACTTGCATGGCAATCATTGTGTTCTTCCCAGAATGACTCTCTATTAACCTGCCCCACCCCACCCCCTACCTGCTAGCTCTTCCAAACCTTCTCTCTTTAAACCACTGTACCTCTTCCCTCCTCAGTGAAGGCCCTCTTATTTTACTGAGAAAATTGGAGCCCCTCCACAATAAATTTCCTTTTTTCTGCTATTCCACACCTCCAAATTCCTCTATAGTCTCCCATTTTCTTCTCTTTTACTCTAGTCTCTTGCATTGTTAAGGCCAATCTCTCTACTTTTGCCCTCGATTCTCTCCCATCTTGGGTCCTCTGAGAGTTTGTCCTTTGGTCATTCTTATCTCTATCTATGTCTGTCTGCCTGTTGGCCTGTGTCTGTCTGTTGATCTGTCTGTTTCATTTACATTGTCCCCTGGTTTCTTCCCTGATGGCTGATAATAGGCACCAAACTCCCCAATCTGTAAAAACTTTCAGTTGACCCTATTATTCCTACCAACGATGGTCCTATATCTTTTCTCTTTTTCGTAAGCAAACAGCCAGAAAGAATCACCATTGTCTCTACTTCCTCACCTCCCAATAAACTCTCATTCCTTTTTAATCTGGCTTCCTAATCCTGTTGCTCCACTGAAATGGCACTCTCCAAGGTTACCAAAAATCTCTTTATTGCTACATCCCCTGGCCTTGTTTTAGTCCTCAACCAACTTGATCTCTCTGAAGCTGTAGACTTTACTGACTGCACTTCTTTTTGGATATTCTGTTCTTTGCTTCGGTGTCACTTATTTCTATTAATTTTCCTTTTATGTTTTTGACTATTCCTTTTAAGGATCTTTTATTGGGTTATCACCTATCTCCTGCCCTCCTGTCTCCCCAAAACCCTTTCCCCTCTCTTGGGTGTCTCCCAAAGCTTGGTCCTGTAATAAGCACTCGGTCAGGTCATCTCAAGGTAAATGACTCCTAAATCTACATAACCATTGCTAATGTCTCTTCTGAAGTCCAGTTTTTCATTGCCAGCCAGCCACCTGTTGGAGACTTCCAGGCGGATGGTCACCCAGTGACAAGTCAAACTCAAACCTATTTTCATTCCTCCTGAAACCATCTTTCTGTTATCAAGACTAGAAGAGGAAGAGATATTTAATACTCAAAAACTAGGTCTTTCACCACACCTTACCAAACTTGCTTTATCCCAAATCTGTTGGGGGTCAATATTCTTGTGATTTTCTAGGTACTGGCTATTGGTACCTGAAGCCCACTAAATGAAGACATATTTTTGCTTGTATACATGAGAGAGGGAAAAGACAGAAAAAGATAGATATTGAATGAATGAAAAAGCTTTTATCAAATACTGACCATGTGCCAAGTGTCTGCCTTATCAAGTACAAAGATACAGGGGTGTGTTGGCAATTAAGTTGGGCCTTTCTTACTGTTTTAGAATGATAAATTAATTAAGTCTCTTTGATTGAGTCTTACTAGGTACTAAACCCCAGGCCCACACCCTTTTACTACTAGGTACAAAGCCCCAGGCCCAAATCCTTAATTACTAGGTGCTAAGCCTATGTGGGCCTGAAGCCGTCAGGGTCCTAAGGGGAGTTGCTAAGACCAGAGCCAATAGTAGGTGCCTAAGTTCTGGTGGCTCAGATGATGTTTGATGACATCCAAAGACTGTTTAAAAGAGAGAACAGAGCTATTTGCTTGAGGCTCTTACTCCTGGAGGAGTGTTGGCACGCAGGACTCTGGGCAACCACTGTAAGAGCCTCCCAGCTCACCCAGATGTTGATGGTTTCTTGATAACTATGAATTGTATTTGGTCTGTTTATAATGTATGTGTGTAATTTGTCTGTATTTGCTCTGAAGTTCAGGGTGCTGGCTTTTTCCCCTGAACTAAGTGAATGATATTTGTATGTTGGATTGAAATAAGATTGTTAACCCCTTAAAGTTGCTTTCCTTAGTAAAGCAGATAAAAGAATCTGTGCTGGCAATGTTCTTGTTGTTGGTCTTTCACGCCCCCCACAGCAGCTGCTAGCCGAATCATTGCAACAAGGGGAAATTTCTTAGTTCAGTAACCTGAAAAAGGGAGACTTACCAAGCACATGAACTAAAGGAGAAATAACTAGATTCAAGAGGAATAACCCCTTTGTAATGAAAATTGAATGAAATGAGTCCTATATCATGAAAATAGAATTAATTTTTAAATACTCATTTTTAAAAAAAGTCACACAGTTACTTCTGAAAGAAGGATGGAAACAGATTACCAATCAATGCTCATTTGTAGGCCCAGTGGGGTCTGCAATTCAGTCACTTGAGAAGGGTGCCAAGCTAGGAGTGTTCCTGGGCCCACTAGAGAAAAAAGGGAAAAGCAGGACAGAAAGAGAGCTCTGGTCTCCTGATGTGCTGGAAGATAAGAGAGTCAGGAACAGAGAAAGCAGTGCCAAAAAAGCTTCTTACTCTCCTGGATGCCAGGATGAGAAGAGAGCTGGAACAGGACCAAGAGGCTGCTGTTCTTGTGGCCAACTGGGAAGGAAGACAGAGGGAGGGAATATAAGAGTCTGAGGAAAGAGTCCACAGTCAAGAGAAAGGGCCCAGAAGCCCTATCTTAAAACTCTGCCTACTGCCTTCACTCTAGGCAAATCACATATTCATTACTTTCCTTCTTGTTAGGAAATGAGCCCCTTCCTCAGCTCTTGTCCCAAGGCTAGGGAAACTGATAATCTTGTATACTCCAAGCCAGGAGCATCTAGGTTGGGCAGTGGATAGAGCACTGGGCCCGGCGTTAAGACGACTCATCTCCCTGAGTTCAAATCTAGCCTCAGACACTTACTGGCTGTGTGACCCTGGGCAAGTCACTTAACCCTGTTTCCCTCAGTTTCCTCATCTGTAAATGAGTTGAAGAAGGAAATGGCAAACTGCTCCACTATCTTTGTCAAGAAAACCCAAATGGGGTCACAAAGAGTTGGACATGACTGAAAAATGACTGAACACATACTCTAAGCTCTGACAGCTCTGAGGGTCTATGAAAGTGGTTTCCCTTTTCCAAGGAAGGAGTCAGTTTTGAATCAAGGATATCTTGCTCTATTCTTTTTCCCCTCCCCCCCCCCCACCCTGGAGGGGAGAAGGGAAGGCAATTGGGGTTAAGTGGCTTGCCCAAGGTCACACATCTAGTAAGTGTGTCAAGTGTCTGAGGTTGGATTTGAACTCAGGAAGATGAATCTTCTTAACTCTGGGCCCACCTAGCTGCCCCTGATCCTGCTCTATTCTTAAAAATCTGCATCCGTTTCTTCCTTTGCTGCCACCACCACTACTAGTTCAGGTTTATTTCTCCTGACTCTCAATCCAGTGTTTTTTGTTACCATTTCCCCACAAAATAGAGAAGGAACACTCAGTCCTGATAACAATATTTGTTAAAGCACTATTAAATAATGATTCTCTAAGGTCAAGAAGAAACTAAAGATTCCCAAAGGATAAAAGCTTTGAGCGTGCATTTAGAGCTGGTGAGTTCTGTTCCCTGGCACCCTCTGGGCACTGTAGGAAAACAGGACATAAAAAAAGAGCATGTAGGAACCAAGCGCCCAAGTGTCAGCTGTTTCTGATGGCTGCTTGGTTCCTGCTCTGGACCCTGGTGCCAAAGGCGGCTGAAGCTGATCCAGCTGGTGAATCTGGCTCCAGCACTCCCATGGATGAACCTGGCGGATCAAAGGCAGATGAGATCATTAGCAGGGCAGCTGCTCTTGCCTCTAAAGCTAACCCAACTAAAAGGCCAATTAAGTTACAGGAGCCACATGGTCTTGTTTACCAGGGACGTTTAACTTTCTACTCCAGATCTTCTCTGATGAGTGGATGGCTAGTTACCTCCATGGGCCGGGTGAACAGGAGGTCACTCTCCTCCTCTCCGGGCCTCAGTGTCCGCATCTACAAAATGAGGGACCTGTTGATGTCTAAGGTGCCTTCCAGCTCTTAAGATCCTATGGTGCTAGGAGGTGAAACCTCCTTGGGTCTTCTTCCCCACGAGGAATGAGGAGGAAGAAGGTTTTGTCTCTGCCCCCAGCAACTCTAGCACCAGCATGTGAGGCTCAACGGAAGAAATCCAAGTTTCTCTAAGAAAAAAACAAGGGTTCTAAGTGTGGCTGAAGGTCAGCTCTCCTCCTGGCTTTCTGAGGCTGGATCTCCAGGAAAAGGAGGGTGGGACAAACTTCCCTTTAGAAGCAGAACATACATCTTCCTGGGTTTCTGAGCCCTGGGGACCAAGTCTATGCAGTATTGAGTAAAGAATTGGCAGTCCCTTGGTGAATAGCAGCAGCAACGGTGTAGTTTTTTTTTTTAATCTATGTGAAAAGTGTCTGGCTTCCATTTATCTTGTACCCTGTAGACCAATCTTTCTGAGGGACAAGGACCGTGTTTTATTCGATTTTAGGTTCTCAGTGTACAGCTGTGTGATCAAACTCAAATGGAAAGAGGGTTATCAAGTTGTACGTAAGGAGCCCTGTGGGTGCATACTGACTTGGAAAACCACATATTAATATTATCTATGTTTTATTGTATTTTTAAAAAATATTTCCCAATTACATTTTTATCTGGCTCAGCAGTAGAGTGCTGTGGGCCCAATGTAGCCTGCAAGGGGCATGTTTGAAACCTTGGTGGGGGTGATGGGGGAGAGGCCTGCATATAGTAGGTGTGAAGGAAAGGTCTACTAGAGTGAACTAGGCTCTTGCACTGGGGGGACTCTGGGAGATGTGGTAGGTGTACCCAGAGTGGTGGGATTCTAAAGCATGGCAGGACAGGGCATGTTTGACACCTAGGTGGGGGGGAGGGGCCTACACATAGTAGGTCTTCAGGAAAGGTCTACTGAATTGAATGAACTAGGCTTTTGCACTGGGGGCCTCTGGGAGATGTGGTAGGAGTCTAAAACAGGGCAGGACAGGGCATCTTCCTCCCTGGGGTTGTTAGCTGTAGCAACAACAGGGAGGGAAGGACACTCCAAAGGTTTGGTGGGAGCAGTGGAAGAGATATGACCCACTGGATGAATACTGAAGGCTCCCTCCTGGAGACAAAGCATCACCTACTTGCTGGTTTTATTGAGTGGCTTTCTTAATGCTTTCTGCCTGCAATCAAACAGTTAACTTAATTAATGGATGGCTGCTGTTTTCAACAAGGGCCATTAGCACATCAAAGTGGTGCCTGGTGGTATGAATTGAAAGGAGTACTACATTTGAAGTCAGAAGATCTGGATTCAAATGTCAACTGGGTCACTTACTACCCCTGTGTTGTTGTTAAGTTATTTCAGTCATGTCTGACTCTTTGTGGCCCCATTTTGGGTTTTCTTGGCAAAGATACTGGAGCAGTTTGCTATTTCCTTTTCCAGCTCATTTTACAGATGAGGAAACTGAGGCAAGCAGGGTTAAGTGACTTGTCCAGGGTCACACAACTAGTGCCTGAGGCTGGATTTGAACTCAGGTCCTCCTGACTCTAGGCCCAGTGCTCTATTCACTTCTCCCCTTAGCTACCCATTACCTATGTGACTTTGGGCAAATGGTTTTTTTCCTCTCTGAAACTGTTTCCTCATCTATAGAATTAGAAGGTTGGACTAGATAATCTCTAAGGTCCCTTCCATCTTGAAAACTAGAGTCTTCTTAAGCAAGGAAATGCATTGTTTTTGTTTATTCTTTTGTCCCTAAGTCTAACAGTAGGACTTTTTAAAAGAGCCTTTTTTGGTCTACGTGTTAAGAGCCCCAGTTGAGGGGAATTAAACATACAGGCCATTATCTTAAAGTCAGGGCAGCTAGGTGGCATAGTGGATAGAGTGCAGGGCCCAGAGTCAGGAAGATTCGTCTTCCTGAGTTCAAATCTGGGCTCAGACGCTAGCTCTAAGACCCTGGGCAAGTCACTTAAACCTGTTTGCCTCAGTTCCTCAGGTGCTGGAGAAGGAAATGGCAAACCACTCCAGTATCTTTGCCACAAAAACCCCAAGTGGGGTCACGAAGGGTTGGACACAACTGAATAACATCTTAAGGGTAAAGAATCCAGCCAAAGCACAATCCACTAACGTGTTGATTACTAACTGAAGGAAGAAATACCCAAGAATCACTCACCTGAGGTGGAATTCAAACTGATAACCCAGACGGAGAGAAACTTCCACATCCATTAGCCATCCCCTTCATCATCCAGTCTATAAGGACTGGATTATTTCCTCATAAAATGTTTTTCACGAGGTATCAACAGTTCCTCAGTGACATAAGCTGAGGCAGAAGGAAATCTCTGTGGTGTTTAGCTGGACAGTAAAAAGCAGCTGGGAAATTTTTAAAGGCCCCATTGCTTATACGTGACCTAGTCCAAGTCATCTGTCTTATAGGGACCATATGTCAAGTACTATAAGAGAAGGCTCAGCTATCCACAGCCAACCACTTCCTCGTCTGCAGCCCATGTCTGGAAGGCCTTCACAGCAATAAACATGGGACCTTGGAACCAACAGAGCAAAAGAGAAAACAACCACCATCAGATGGGCCAGAAGGACTTATTGTGCTCTGAACATAGCGACGATTCAACGAGTACTTGGTGGTTGATTGGAGGAAGGGCTGATGTTCCCTGGCACCTCCCCTGGGGCATTTGGGAGCACTGCTCCATCTGCGAATGCCTAGGCCCCAGCAGGGAACCAGCTCAGCTACAAGATGACAAGAGAAATATTAAATAGCTGCCCAAATGCTCAGGAATACCCAGCATTTCCAGAACACCAGTGCACACTGTTCATCCTTGGGGTGCTACCAGAAATCGGTTTGTTTTTTTTTAGTATCGAATCAGCAGAGGTGAAAGGAAAAAGAAAGATACTACTACAGTCATCCATTTCATTGGCTGGCTGAGTTGTCAATCAAGCATCAGCTATCAGCAGTAACATAACCAATTATAAAATGTTGTGGGCTGACCTGCTGTTGACTGACAGCTCACCCAGCTACTGACTTGACCATAGCAACATGCTGTTGAGGAAGGAGAGCTCACCTTTAGCAGAGGAGAGATGCAAGAGATGATGTGGAATTAAAATCAGGACCAGCTATCTGAATGGATACAGTGGGTGAGGGGGAGAGGAGACAAAGACCATCTCCAGGCAACAAAGCCGGGATACCGGGAGGATGGCAGCGTCGTTGATAAAGCCAGAGAAGTTAGGAGGAGGAGCACGTTTCAGAGGATCCATGGGATATCCAGATGGGACTGTCCTACAGCAGCTAGAGGGATGAGATGAGACTGGCACTCTGGGCAGATGTTGTGGGTGGAGACAGAAACTTGGAAGTCATGGGCCTAGCGGATATTGCTGAAGCAGTTGAGTTTATCAAGGAAGCAAGCTTAGAGACAGAAGCAATCAATGACTCTTATGTCGTTTCACTTCACTGTATTTTAGGAGGAGGGGATTCAATTGCAATATGAGGAAACAAACAAAATTTTCTTAAAAATGTACACACAGAAGACCCACATGTAAGGGCTGTAGATGGCGTGATCTGAGGGGTAAGGAGAAGAACCACGCGTAGCCATGGAAGCCAAGGGAGGAGAGGGTGTAAAGAAGAAGGGGGTAGGAAGCAGTGTGAAATACCACAGAGAGCCCAAGGATGATGAAAACCAGTGGCTGCAGGGTTAAGGAGATCATTGGTGACCTTGCTGGCATTACAGACAGAAGCTCAATCGTAAGGGACTGAGAAGGGTATGGGCGGGTAGCAAAGAAGTTGAGGTACTGAGTACCTCACTAAATGTGTTGTTCAGCCCTATCTGACTCTTTGTGACCCCCTTTGGGGGTTTCTTGGCAAAGACACTAGAGTGGTTTGCCATTTCCTTCTCAAGCTCATTTTACAGATGACAAAACTAAGGCAGACAGGGTGAAGTGATTTGCCCAGGGTCACACAGCTAGCAAGTGTCTGAGGTTGGATTTGAACTCAAGAGAAGGCGTCTTCCTGAACACAGGCGCGGCACTCTGTCCACTGCACCATCTAGGTGCTCTAGTGAATATAAGCTACTCTTTCTGTAAATCTGGCCTTAAAGGAGAAGAGAGGCATATAATACCTTGAGACCAAGACCAAATGTCGACAAGTAAATTAATCTCTCTCTCTCTCTCCTTTCATCCTTCCTTCCTCTCTCTCTCTCTCATCCTCTCCCTCTCTTTCTCTCTCTCAGGACAGGGGAGACCTGAGCAAATTTATCTAAGAAGCCAGCAGAGAGGAACAGGTTAAAGATGTATAAAACAGAGAGGAGTTAATTTATGGAACAAAGTCCTGGAGGAGATGGGAGGGGATGGTATCAAGGCAAGAGGAGATTCGGATAGCCTTGGCAAGGAAGAGGGCCATCTCGGCCTTTGAGGCCGTAGAGACAGAGGACAAGATGAGGACATTGTGGGGTTTTCAGGCATAGAGGAGGGGTGCTGAGGGAGTTCATACGCTTGGCCTCCTCTTGTAAATCTCTTACAAATCTATGATTTTCTCTGAGTCCAATTTGACCAAACAGGATGGCAATGATTCAGGCCATTGTAATCCTTCATTTCATGTTTACGCAAACCTGAGCCTGAATGTTGAAGTGACTTAGGAAATACTTAATCCAATATGGTCTGTCTCCCAAGGGGCCTCAGGCAGGCTCACACACACACAAAAAGCAAATGCATCTGCTTGTAAAATGAGGATTACAGGGATCAGAAATATCCCGCTTCGGCTGCCAAGATTTTCCAGAGAAGTGTTCAAACCACTTTAGTCTCAATTGCATAGAATCTGTCTTTCTTGCCTAATTGATATTTTTTTATGTGAACACAACAAACACACAAACAAACCAAAGGCAGAGCAGACGCCTTCAAAATGATTAAGCAAAACAACACAAAAGTTACTGACTCAAAGTCCATGCTCAGTATCATTTTGTAATTTGCCGTTTTTTAAAAGAAATGTTTTTTAACCATGACAAAGTAAAACAAACCTCCTTCATTGTATTTAGCCTGGTTTTGCACACAGTCTTTCACATTCAAGGTAAATGATTTTTGTTGTAAAATGAAACTATTAATTTTTTTTTTGCATAAGTTAGAAATTCCAGTGTGGAAGCTCCTTCTATCCATACAGATATAGACAACTCCTCCATAATTTACATAGTCCCTGCATATATAGACACCTCGGCTCAAATTGTGGGCTATTTGCACAGAAACTGCTGCAGTGAAAACCTCCTGAGAACAAAGTCCTTAAAAAGTACCAGAAACCTTGTCTGTGGTACATGACCGGCCCATGTTCACATAGCCAATATTTGTCAGGGTAGGAGTAGAAGAACCGAGGTTTTCCCATCTCTGAGGCTGGTTCTGTCCACACCGTCACACTGCCTCTCTTCAAAATGAAATTAGTAGAGTGAAATTCAGAATTGAAGCAGGAGATGGGCAGCCAAGACGAAGAGAAGCATGGACTCAGATCTTCTCAACATGGTGCTTTATAGAATCATGCCTTTGCCACCAACCTGCTGGATAACTTTGGTGAAATCACCTCCTTCTCAGTCTCATCTTCCTCTGCTAAAAGAGGAGATTGACCTAGATGACCTATTGAACAGAAACTCAGGGCCAGAAAGGATTTCAGGGGCCATCTTTCCGACCTCTCGTCCAGCCTTGGTTAGAACACTCGCAGTGATGAGAAACTCCCTACTGTATAAGCTAACCAATTCCAGTTGTTACTCTTTCATAAACTTAAACTGAAATCTGCCTCCTTGCAACTTCCACCCACTGGTCAGAGCTCTGTGCTTCGGAGCCAAGAAAAATAAATCTAATCTCTTTTCTACACGACAGCCTTGAAGCCTGTCTTGATGTCCTTGTGGACAAGATAGGAGTTTTCCCTCATTTGTAAAATGAGACAATTGGATCAGTGACCTTTGAGGACCCTTCCAGCTCCAAATCTGTGTTCCTCTGATTCCAAGGCATGGGTTAGACAGTAATACAGATGTAAAGACTTTGAAGCTGGTTAATAAATGGGCCTACAGAGTGGCAACTAAGGACTCATTGTCAACCTTTGGGAAGACATCCAGTGGTGGGAAATCCTTGGGATTTGTCCTTGTTCTGTTCCATTCCAAAAGTTTTATTAATGATTTTGATGAAAGACTAGATGGTGCATTTATCAAAATTGTGAGGACCTGAAGCTTAGAGGGAAAATTAACACACTGGATAGCAGAATTGGGATCCAAAAAGATCTCTACCAGCTGAGATGAAGGACTGAATCTAACAAGATGAGATTTAATAGGGTGTAAATGTAAAGTCCTACACCGGGGTTTAAAAAAACCCACCTATATAAATACAGAATAAGGGAGAAGTGGGTAGAAAACAACTGAAAACCTGGGACTTTTAGTGGACTGGGATGTCAGTATGAGCCAACCGTGTGACACGGCAGTCTGTGTCTTTTTGTGCATTTTAAATTTGTGTGTATTGTGTATACACATTGTATATATACATGGTGTATACAAATTGTGTATATTGTGTATACACAATATTGTATATTTGTACATTTGTAATCTCTTGTTACTTTGTCCTGTAAGTCCCCTAAAGTTATGTCTTCTGCATGTAGATATAAAACCCCACAGACACCATAGCCTAAATCATGTTTTATAGCATTTGTACAGAAACAGCTGAGGCGTCAACCTCCTGCTAACAAAGTTTGAAGACAGGTCCTTTTAAAATACCCGAAACTCCTAGTGCTGTTTCCCTTAATTTCTCCAAAGATGTGGCTCTACAGCGAGGAATTTGACAGCCGGGGCTGCCTACCGCTTTACTCTATTTCCTCACATACTTTTCCCCTTTATAACCAAATACTCAAAATAGATATGAGACCTGAAGTCCCCTGTAATGACGCAGGGAGAGTCAGTGTGGCAATTGGAGCGTGAATTGGGGTGGGGTTTCCTCACTCAGTCCTGAGGGTGGCCTTCTAGGAATGAATGAGCCTGTTGGACAAGACCATTCTCCCTCCGCACTTCAGGGCTCTAGGCCAAAGCCCTAGTCACCCTACCTGAATTAGGTTTTACCAAACACCTCATATGGTTTCAGAATCTCTTTGGAACTCAACCCTCGCTGTATCAGATGCTGTACCTGTTGTGGTTGTTGTTGGAGGCAGTGTGTGGCTGACAGGCTGGCCCGATCCACCCTCCCACCCAGGAACCATGGGAAGAAAAGATCACCACCTCTAGGATCACCCCCAATCCTCGCCTTTGGAGCTGCTTCCTGTGAATTCTGCTTCCTCTTACCCCTTCTTTATTTGATATTCCAGGCACCTTCATGCGCACCCAGCCCCAACTTAGCTTTACTTGCACCTCCCATGACTCAAGCCAAGCTCTTTTTCCCCATAAAGGCTTTTTCCCTTGAGGTCACATGGATTGCTCTTAATTATCAGAACCTCCTAGGCTGGGTTTAGACATTGGAGAGAAGAGCTGATGAACTCTCATCATACTATGTGAAGGATGTAAGATGGTTCAAACCTACCTTTAGGGCTAAGGAAGTATCTTACAGCGATCTCTAAGACCTATTTTCTTCCCCGTGAGACTCACTAACATTCCCCAAACATTGCCAGCCTCTTTCCTGACAGGGACTTCATCTAATGGCACAGTGTTTCACAAGAGAGAATGTCTTAACTAATTGCAGATGCCAAATTGTCTACCCCATGACAAAGGCATTGCTCACATTGGATATTCAAATTCATTCGTACAATGGAATCAAGCCTCTTCATCTTCCATGGTTCAGACCCTTATAACGCAACACAACAACAAACACGACAAACTCAGAGGAAACAACAGACTTTCTCATCAAGTCCATACATATAGCTAGATTGTTGGGCACAGCAGATGGAGTGACTCCTCCAGGGATGGGGCATGAGAATCTCTATGTGTGAGAAGCTCTATGTCCTATTGATATACTGACCATCAAGAAAATAGGATATATATTTTTCCTTTTCTTGACTGAGCTTTCCATAAAAGGCCATATTAGGAGTGGCGCATGCCCAAGCTGGCTAGTTTTTTCCTTAGTAGCAGCCCAACACAACTAGGAAAAAACATTCGAACATTTTAAACATCCCCAATGAAATACAAAGACATCAAAATTATCTTCAGCATGACCTACTTGAAACAAATCCCACGAGTTGAAGAGAATTCCCACAAACACATCGCAAGTACTGTGTCACCTAGCTGGGGATGTCCATCAGCTTACATTCACTTCTTTACTAGAGAGAAGGCGAATTAACTGGGGCTGAGGCACCCTCACTGACTCGTCAGTCCAGTCTCTCTGGGACTAGAAGTACCTGTGAGAGATCACTGGTCAAGGGTTCAGGGGTCAGAGCTAGGGATTAAACCCAAGGCCCTGGCCCCATCAGTGCTGCGTCTAAACCACAGGGAACCTTGTCGTGCATTTAGGAAGTGAGATTTGCCAGCCCCATAGCCTGGTATCGCTCTCAGAAGCAGCCCTGCTGTTCCTTTTCTCGCTCTGGCTAAGGTGACGATTCATGACAACCATATGCTGTAGGTTTCAGATTATTTCACAGAAATATAACAAATTGCTTAGTTTGATAAACAACAGAAACCTTACTAGGGAGCAAAATTTAAAATATATATAAATTATTACCTGAAGGTTGATGATTCATTGGAAAAAGCCATTTTAGCAGAAGAGTTCCAGAAGCCAGGAAAAGAAAGATCAGGATGCATCCATAAGAAAAAAAAAAAGAAATATATTAATAATGTAATAATAATAATAATAACAGCTTCTATTCACAAATTATGAGAGACAGCCTCAAAGCCAGGAAAGATGTGGGTTCAAACCTCACCTTTGATACATCCTGGCTCTCTGACCCCTGGCTGTATTCTAGGCCACAGGTGTGAAATACTCAGGCCACATGTGTGTGCAACACTCCTGAGAGCAGCTGAATCAGATTAAATTGTAATTGGACTATATTTAATAAAGTAAATAAAAACACAATTAAAACATAGTATTTTTGTTGGTGTTGCTGCTCAGTTGTCTCAGTCATGTCCGACTCTTTGTGACCCCATTTGTCATTTTCTTGGCAGAGATACTGGAGTGCTTTGCCATTTCCTCCTCCAGCTCATTTTACAGATGAAGAACTGAGGCAAACAAGTTAAGTGACTTGCCCAGGGTCATACAGCTAGTAAGTGTCTTGAGGCCAGATTTGAACTCAGGAAAAGGAGTCTTCCTGACTCCAGGCCTAGCACTTTATCCACTGCACTGCTTATAATAATATTACATTTTATACAGATAATATTACATTTTACAAATGTAATGTTTATACATTTACATATACATTTACAAATGCAATATTACAAAATACATTTTACGAATGTAACCAATAGGAATCCTTATTTAGGTTTAGTGGGTCCATTTCTGGAGCAGCTAGGTGGTACAATGGATAGACTCATCTCCCTGAATGCAAATCTGGCCTCACACTTACTAGCTGTGTGACCTTGGCCAAGTCACTCAACTTTATTCCCTCAGTTTTCTCATCTGTAAAATGATCTAGAGAAGGAAATGGCAAACCCCTCCAGTATCTTTGCCAAGAAAACCCCACAAGGGGGTTGTGAAGAGTCAGACATGACTGGACAACAACAACAGAGTCCATTTCTATTTAAATTTGACATCACTGCTCTAGGTAACTCTCCAAGATTACAAATTGCAGAGGAGGTGGCAACCCGAATTGGAAAAGCCAATTTCCTCACTAAGGAATTCCCTATATTAATGAAATTACAGGTCTAATCCTCATCCTTATTTCTACTTACAGATGAAGTTCATGTTTGCTGAGCACTTTATATACATATTGAGAAAACACCCATTTGCTCATTGTCCCACATTTGCAGCAGTGCTTCACTTGCACCCAGGTTATTTTTTTAAGACAGTCCCATAGAAACATCAGGGCATTCCATGATGTATCCCCACCACCTCCAGTCCACACTCCTATTTCCCAAGGCGTTTTTTTGTTGTTATTAGATGCTAAAATGCCCCACTTGATTTATATACACTGCAGGAAGCTTTGTCTTATACAATGTACAAGGAGAATACCGTAGGATAATAGAAGCACTAATAGAATGGGAAGGTACCTCAAGGGTACCATATCTTACTGAGGAGGAATCTGAGGTCCATAGAGGTTAAGTAGCTTGCCTAAGGCCAAACAGGGAGTAAGCAGAAGAAGTGTTTTGAACTCAGGTTTTCTGCTACTGGAACCTATCTCTTCCCACTATACCACATTACATCAGACATTTATAATTAAGTATGGAACACATGATCATGCCTGTAAAATACACAACATCAGGTCTTTGATGTTAGACCCCAGTCGAATTAGTTCCCAACCAAGCCTGGCTTTGATGGCATCTCTCTAAGGTCAGCTGAGGATCATCTAAAGGGGCTTTTATACACAGAAACCTAGTTCCCACCCTAACACAGTGGTCCAAGGTATGCCCAAGTGGCGGGGCATACACAGATGCCATAAAAAGCTGAAGATTCGGGGAGGCAGGTAGAGGTAGATTAAACAGTCGGCTCCCTGATATTCTCAGTATCTTGATCCCTTAGCTGCTCCTGACTTCCTGGACTGAAGCTCTGTTCCTATAATCAGTCCCCAGGCTTCTGCCTCAACCCCTTGATTTTTGACCTTTCAAAAGAAACTCAGGACTAGCTTCACTTTTTAGTTGACACTTAGTTGGATCCTGGTTCAGAACATGCCGCACTTTCCAGGAGGGGAGTCTTATGCCAACCATGGACTTACTCCAATCACAGACCCATGGTGACCCTCCCTCAAGAGAGATCTGACACTCAGTTAATTCCAATTGCCTTTCATTATCATTTCACCTGGAATTCATCGCTCTAATTTACTCCTCATTTGAATCCTACCCGACCCCCAGAATTTCTTTCTTGGACCTTTGCCTTTTGAACTTGTCAATGAGAACACCCTTCATGAGGTTCTTAGAGGCAGGTAGGTGGTACAGTGGACAGAACACTGGGCCAGAAGTTGGGAAGACCTGAGTTCAAATCCAGCCTCAGACACTGGCTGTGTGGTCCTGGGCAAGTCACCTAACTTCTTCTTGTCTCCGTTAAAATGGAGTTAATAATAGTGCCTCTCTCCCAGGGTTGTGGTGAGGCTCAAATGAGATAATTATGTAAAGCACTTAGCCAGTGCCCAGCACATGGTAACAGCTATATAAACGTTAGCCATTATTATCACTATGTCTCTCTGCCTCTCAATTAGGAATATAATTCTCTTTTGTAACATCATTTTAAGGATATAGTTTATATTATTTCAGTATGTTACACCTTTCCAGGAAGATAACATGCCATAAGCTTAAGATCAGTCTGTTTATGAATTATAATTATGGGCCATGTATTTAAATACCTCAAACTCTGATAACACATGTCTCATGAACCCAAATGTCAAAGTGAAACAACAACCACACTCCAATCAACCCTCCTCCCAACTCCAACACAGGCTGTATGTCCCAGGACAAGTCACTTAACCTCTCTGTGCTGTAGGGCCAGGGGCACACAAACTGTGAGCTAAGAATGGTTTTCACATTTTTAAATAAAGTTTTGTTGCATTCAAAAATGTAAAAAAACCAAAACATTCTTAGCCTGAAGGCCATGCAAAAACAGGTACAATAAACTGGCAGCAGTTTATTGAGCCCTGCTCTCAGCAACTCTAGTGGCAGAGAAGGTGCTACCCTGAATTGGTAGAGGAATTTCCTCTCCTGGGAGTTATCTATACTAAAGAGAACACAGGTCTAGTTCCTAATTCTATTTGTATGAACCCAGAACTTGCAGGCTTGTAATGTGAAAACACCACAAAATAATTCACAGAATCTTAGACTCGTAGAATCATCAAAATCTTCACATTTCTACCTAGTTCTTAAATGGCTGATGCTTTTTGGAAAGCAAAATGTCCTTATTTTTTCCTAAGGCAGTGCTGAGGTAATGTATGGAGCTCTGTGAGAAAAAAGCCATATGCAAAGTCTCATTTGGGACACTCCCGACAGGGTGAAAAGTTACAAGTGTGACTAACTTTTCAAAATCCCCTTTGCAAACAGCAATAGAAACATCCAGAAGAAGAAAAACTGCCAGAAATCCTAAGAAAATTAAAAATTACCCCAAACAACAAACTGAAATAATGGAAAATAAAACACATAACCCAGGTTTCCACCCTCATCTGGATCCTTTGCTATGTGCCTGTATGACAGGAGGATTTGGTGTGAGAACTTTGGTGAGGAGAGGCATTATTTTTCTTCAAGAGACACACATGGTTTCTGACTCTTTGGGACTGACTCCAGAGAAGAGAAAGAAGACTCTTTTGTCCATGCATAGAGGAAGCTGGCTCCTCAAAAACGTCCCTAATTTCTAGCTTCTTTCCAGACAGACTTTGGGGAATTTCCCCTTGAGTGAAATCAGGGATTATCTCTTGTTTAAGATGAGATATTCTGCTCTTAGAGGGAGAGTTCATTCACTCTGTTTATTTTCTGGAATGATATAATCTGTCTAACTGCTCTGATTCCTGCTTGCTATTTGCTGGGATAAATGGGTTTATTCACTATTTGTGAGGATCTTTTGTGTAACTTGGGTTTGGTGGAAAGGGGCCAAGCCAGTGAGCATAAGCTAAGGGATACCCCTTCACCCTTTAAGGGACAGTCACAAAGGAAGGTAGAAGCTTTTTATTTTGAGCCAATCACGCCTTTAGATCAGCATTATTTAAGAGATAGAAAGATACAATTCTAGTATAGTAACCCTTGTCTAAGAGAAAAGCAGATCATTTCTAGTGACCCTTTCTCCTGTATGAATTAAAGCCTCTTTTAGAGACAGATATCTCCCGAATCTTGTTCATCTATCAATGTTTTTCAAAAGCCTCATTTAAACAACCTATCTTGCATGGGCAGCACACACCTTACAGAGATATGATGAAATAAATAAATAAAAGCAGAGGCAAAAGCATCAAATGAAGCAGCATTAACAGAAAAAAAGCGAGAAATTCCTAAAGACACAATTAAACACTTAAGGAATTAAGAGAAGAAAAATGAAATTTTAAAATGACGACAAGAATTAAGACAGAAACTAGATATTGCTAGGGAATCAATCTTATGACAGGATGATAATGAAACTCAGCAGTTTGGAATTAGTGCAGAAAATGTAAAAGAATAGAAAGTGTTAAGGACAGACAGGTAGAAGGCAGTTGAAGGTAGCTGAAAAAACAAGAAAAAGATTAGGCAGCAACGTTGAAGAAAGGGTTGGATTTGGTAGCAAACAGGGAAAGAGAACCTCTGAAACATTAGGTTTTTAAAAAATTCTTATTTTACTGGGGAAGGCAGGGTTAGGACAGCATCATGTATTCATGGTGCCAGTGGCACACAGTCCAGCCCAGAAACCTTTATGTTTGCTCTCCACAGCTCTAGGCTTACTGTCTAATCAGGACTTCAAAGGAGCAGGACTCCTAACACCAGGGCTCAACAACAGGCTGTGAATGCCAGAGATGTAAAATGTGTGGAAGTATGTGGCCACCTGCTCTTGAACGGAGGCTTCTGAAGAGGGAGGCAAGCCAGGCATCTATTCCCTGCTATTGTTACATCCTGGGCCAGGAGGCTTTGCTACCAGTAATCCTGGGCTTGGCTTTATGTCAGCATCTGGAAACATCAGTGCAGCAGGCGCAGGGGGCTTTAGAAAAAGTACAGTGAAGGTCAAACAATACAGGGTGTCCCTAAAGTCTGGACACATGGGAAAATGCATATTTTCAAGAAATGAAATGAATGAAATTTTCAACATTTTATTTAATTGGAATATTAACAAATAACATCTTCAACATGATTTCCATCATTTGTGATGCAAAGGTTGATGCAAGATTCATGTGAACTCGATGCAATAGCTCCCCATTTCTCATGTGTCCAGGCTTTAGGAACACCCTGTAATGTTCCCTGCCAGAGACATCATTGCAGAGGTGCAATAAGTGTACTGCCATAAGTATTCTCAATCAGGAACGCACCAACCTTTTTTAAAAAAAGGGAGCTAGGGATGCTAGCTCACCGGCTATGTGGTGACAGTCATGGGTGAACCACGCTGAGTAAACATCCATAGAAGCAGAGAACTTCAACCATGGATATTCTTTTCTTTGTATCTTTTTTAAAAATCTAAGAATTGAAGACATTTGTTTTCACATCACTTTAATTTCTGCAAATATCCTTTTCTTCTCTCCTACCCAGAATGTGTTCTCTTTTTAAGAAAGATTTTTCAAAAGAAAGAGAAAATAAAAGATAGTTCATCAAAACCAACCAATACTTTTAAAAAACATCTGATGATATATTCAATAGTGCAATTTATAGTCCTCTAGCTCTGCAATGAAGAAGGGAGGTGCATTTTCTCAGCTTTTTCTGTGGGTCTAAACATAGTCATTATAATTACAGAAGGGGAGCTAGATGGTGCAGTGGATAGGGCACTAGACTTAGAATCAGGAAGACTCACCTTCTTGAGTTCAAATCTAGCCTCAGACACTTACTAGCTGTGTGACCCTGGGCAAGTCACTTAACCCTGTTTGCTTCAGTTTCCTCATCTGGAGAAGGAAATGGCAAGCCACTCCAGTGCCTTTGCTAAGAAAACTACAAATGGGGTCATGAAGAGTCAAACACAACTGAAAAAAAGTGACTATGACAAATACACAGGGGTTAGTCTTGTTTTATTGGTCTTTCCATTTATATTGTTGGAGTAGTTGTGAACATAGTTTCCTGGTTCTGCTTTACTGTGTATCAGTTCATATATGTCTTCCTATGCCTCTCTGGACTCTTTGTATTTGCAGTTGCTTTATGGGGCAATAATATTCCATTATATTCATGCACTATGACTAGCCCTTCTTTAATCAGCGGACACCTGTTTGTTTCCTATGTGATAGTGCCACAGAAAAATCCAGCAGCAGCAACAGCATTTCAGTGCCCTTGAGGTAAGGGCCAATTGCCAATCGTCTCTTCCATTCTGTGACCTTGGACAACTCATTTCTCCTGTTGGAGCTCCAGTTCCCCACTTGGGGCTTATCAGGGGTGAATGAATTAGGACAAGGCATGGCAGGTTCTGCCCAGAAGCATTTGCACCATTGGTGCCAGATGGGAGCAGGATACATGGACATCTTCAATAAAAAGACCTACTCTCTTGAATCAGGTAAAGTGTCAGCTTTTTGACACTCTGCTATTTTGACTTCTTTGCATAATCAAAGCCAATCAGAGGTCACTTTCTCATCTCAGACCTTTGTACCTTGATACCATAAAAACACTCCTATGACACTAAAACACTCCTAACACTCCTGGCCAGCTTTTTGGATTATGCCCCTTCTTTTTCTGATTCAAATACTTCTTTCTCCACCCCAAGCAGGGCTCAGTTCCTCCATTCCCCATCTTACAATGCAGATTGTTGCTATGTCTCCGAAGCCAGAAAGAGTGAAGCTATAACAGTAGGGCTGTCTTTTGAACTTCAAGGCCCTCCCTCCCCACCATCAGCTGGTGATCTAGAGACCATAAAGCTACAACAGCAGTTTTCCCAGTCCTACGGAAAACCATCCATGTTATTAGAATTACTTGACAGAGACCCTGAAGGTCACAAAATCTTGACCCAGGCAATGCTTAGAGAAAGCAGCCCTGGCCCCCAAAGCACCTGGAGTTCTGATATTTTCCACAAAATAGAAGGAAGACTTCCCAAAGTTCTTGGCCCAGTGTGAGTTATTCATGGATTTCCACCTCTGAGGAATCCCCACAACAGCCCAGGTTGTCTGTAGAATACACTGATGACAATTGCTTCTATTTCTGTCTCCACTGATGTTTACTCAAATGCTCTTCGTTAAGCTTCCTCTAGAGGAGGAAGTGCCTTTAGTTCATGGGATTTTCTTCCACCACTCTATTACTCTATCCAATTACTCTATCCAATGTTACTTCATCTCATCACCTTTTACCTACCCATCCTGACCCTTCTGAATAAGGTATATCATTCTAGATCTATACTCTAGTCAAGCCTTTCATCCCATCCCAGCGATGCTTCTGAGGTCCAGGTTGCAAACTCCTCCTCCTTGGATTTCTGGTTTGCCCTGTTTGTTGCCTACAGTGCATTGTGCTTACCGTCCCAGTTTGATGGACAGAGAGGGTGCACAGCCAGAGTCCTGGAGCAGCATCCCTGGCCCAGCACTTCTGACCATTATAACAATTCAGTCCACTTGCTACTCCTCTATATGAACTACAGGATAAAATAAATGAACTACAGAATAAAATAATAGTAATAAATAATAATAAGTAGCTAGCATTTTTCTAGCACTTTAAGGTTTACAAAGCAATTTATCCTCACAGGCTTGGACAGTAGTTTCTATTATTATCCCATCTTTTACAGATGAGGAAACTGAGGCAGATAGAGGTTAAATGATGTCCCATGGGTCACACAGCTAGTGTCTCAGGCTACATTTGAACTCAAGTCTTCCTGACTCCAGGTTCAGTGCTCTATGCATTGTGCCACCCAGCTAGGACCTAGCTCCAGAGCTGATGGGGACCTCTGAGGCCACTTAATTTAAACCCTTCTCTTACTAAATTTGGAAACTGTGACCCAGGAAAATGACACAACTTGCCCAAATTGGAAACCAGGAGCTCTTTCCATTTGACCACATTTTCTATCTGCCATATTTCATTGTACTCACTCGAGGTATGGCGGTTCCCATAGTTAACCACCTGGTAGAGTTGGACCCACCTAAGCTGATGTGCCGCACCCCCTAAAGGAGGCACTGGGAAGAGGGCTAGTTGGAGTCACCCAGAGATGTATGAATCTGGGCTTTACCAGTTATTACCTGTGTGATCTTAGGCAGTGACTTAACCTTTCTGGACTTCAGTTTCCCCATCTATAAAAAGAGGAGATTGGACCAGATGGCCTCTGAGCTCATGATCTGTAGTCCTCTCAGTAGCTGAAGCAGCTTTGAGGGTAGAAGATGCCATACGGCCTCATGGATTATCAGGAGAGACTGAGTAGAGAGGAGATGTGGCAGGTTCTACTGAGGACCCAGCAGGACACTGGCACCAAACATAGAATGTGGCATGAAAGCTTTAGCCATAAAAAGGACTTATGATTTCAGAGAAGCAGCTTGAGTCAGACAAAATGTCAACTTTCTGGAACCTCCTCCATTTTGGCTTCTTAACATCCAATAGATTTCTCAAGCCCTAAATTCTCTGACCAGTGGTAGATTTACCACTCAGCCTTGGCACTCAGCCCAGAGACCCAGTTATCTTGATTGAAACCCTTCCTTACCCCCAACTCTTGGCTTTCTTTAAACTCAGATTAAATTCTACCTTCTTCAAAAGCCCTTTCCCTGGCTTTCCTCCCCGCCCCCCCCCCCCACTTCTCACACACACACACACACACACACACACACACACACTCCCCATCAAGTACCTTCCCTCAGAGATCACCTCCAATTTACCTTGTATCTACATCTTGTATGTGCTTGGCACTTTGTATGTTGTCTCCCCCATCAGAATGTGAGTTCCTTGAGGAAAGTGACCAGCACTTAGCATTGTGCCTTTTACATAAGAACTTAGGAATGCTTGTTAACTGACTGACGGACTGGTGGATGACTGAGTGAAAAGTCACTTAACCGTGACATTTAACTGGTCCAAGATCATGCCTCAGATCACATCCCTTCATCCACCAGGAAACCAGAGTCTATACAAGTGTGAGCATCTTATTATCCACCCCGCCACCACACATGTACCTCCTTCTGCCCTCTCCCACCCACCCACTGCTCTGGGAATAATTAAATCAGTATTACCATTATTTCTGGAAAGGACCTCACCATCTACTGTGCTATGGCTTCACTGGACATCCCTGACCCCCCAGGTTAAAATGTCCTTTCCTTGCCTCCATTTCCACCGTTAGAATGGAAGCTCCTTACAATTTTAAAATAAATAATGAATTCTTATCCCCAAATCTTTAGTCTTCACACTTGTCAAATATAAGGTTATTATACTTATTTGTTGCTATAAATTGTATGCCTACTCTGTTCCATTGATCTACCTTTCTATTTCTTAGCTAGTACCAGATAGTTTTCATAATTACTGCCTTATAATATAGTTTAAGATCTGGTGCTGCTAAACTTCTTTCTTTTACATTTTTTTCATCATTTCCTTTGACATTCTTGATTTTTTTTTGTTTTTCCAAATGAATTTCGTTATTTTTTCTAATTCAGTAAAATAATTTTTTGGTAATTTAATTGGGATGGCCTTGAATATACAAATTAGGTAAAATTGTCATGAACATTTAATATTTCTCCAATTATTTAAATCTAATTTGGTTTTTATAAAAAGTTTTTTATGATTTTATTTATATAGTTCCTGGGTTGTTTTGGCAGCTGTGTTCCCAGGTACTTTATACTATCTGGAGTTATTTTAAATGGTTGGGGGGAGCAGTTAGGGACCACTTTGGTTCTGTATCTTTATCTCCAGTGCCTGGCATGTAGGAGGTACTTAATTAAGGGCTATTCATTTAGTTATTCAAAGGGAAAGGGGGCGCTTATAGGATCTAGGAAGGGGACAGAAGGACTTCTTTTCTCCCAGGCAGTCTGAGTAGAGCCACAGAAAAAGGGCAAGTTGAAAGGCTTGGGTCCAGTCTCAGCTTTGCTGCTCTCTCTGTGATTTGGGTCCATATTGCCTCATCTGTACAATGAGAAGTCTGAACTAGAACAAATATTCTTAATCTGTGTAATATACTATGAGGGGAAGAAAAATCATTATCTCTTTCTAAATCATCTTTATTTTCACTAACCTCTACCTAAAATTTAGCATTTCCTTCAGTTACTTAAGAAGATTATTCTGCAAAGGGGTTCATGGGCTTCACTGGCCTGCCAAAGCGTCCACGACACATAAAAGGTTAGGAAGTCCTTACAAGATGTGAAAGGTCCCTTCTAAGTCTTTTATTTCTGTGATTCTTTCATTCCCAGGACACCTTTGCAGCTCTCTTCCCAGATGGAAAGGGGAAAAGTGGGTCACTATTGACTTTCTCAATGGGAAAAAAACTC